>NC_143560.1:1543863-1854545 GCF_054136105.1 Typopeltis vanoorti | reverse complement strand
TACTCCATGGAGTCCTTAGACTTATTGAGGGAGGCTTGAACATCAAGTGAGCGCTATCCAATGTTTGCACAGAATCAATCATACTTTGCTTTGAACTCATTCACAGTCATGACACTCACAGACTCTTGCAAACTGTTCCACTGATTCACCACTCTCCAAGCCAAAAATTTTGTTCTAACACTTATGCTAATTGCACTCTTGCTCAGTTTCCAAGGATGCACTCCTAGTTCTCCCACCATCAGATCTGTTCTGAAAAATTTCCTCTGTATTAATCTTGTAAAAATCCTTCAGGATGAAGAGATGTTGGAAAGGGTCCAAAGGAGACTGACTAAAATAGTTTCTGACCTCTGGAATGTCGAGTATGAGGAAAGATTGAGAAGATGTAATTTGCAGAGTCTGGTGGACAGGAGGAAGAGGGGAGATATGATAGAGACCTACAAGTTGGTAAGGGGTTGTTATAGGATCAATGCTGGAGAAGTTTTACAGAGAATAGTGGGAGATCAGGGGGAGAACCAGAGGTCATCCCTGGAAACTGTATAAAGAGGGTGTGAATAGGGGAGTGAGAGGCAGGGTTTTTTCGTGCAGAGTTGTGAATGATTGGAATGCCTTGCCTGAGAATGTGGTGTCTGCAAAGAGTTTGAATGTGTTTAAAACACAGTATGATGAGCTGTGTGTGTGATAAAAGGACCTCCCAGATGAGTCTTTGACTCCATGAGGTCTTGGGGTGGTAATAATAATAATAATAATAATAATTTATGTGTCTCAATCATATAACTCCTTTTTCACCTGTCAATCAATTTCTATAACCCATAAACTTTTTTTTTTATGTTGCTCCACCCACAAAAGGTTATTTTGTAAACCTATAGTACATTTTGTACCATGGGTGGGCTAAGGATTTTTTATCAATTTTTTGTATTTTTCATTTATTTTTTTACATAATCTACAAACCATGTTATAGAGACTAAACATGAAACTTTTTCAAGCCACTTCAGACCTCCAATAAGCGAGGCAGTGATCTCACACCAGTTGATGACATTTATCTTCTACCTAAAGATCACAGACATCCATGCCCATGGTGGAATTCAAACCCGCAGCCTGTTGGTTGGAGAGCAGGTATACTAATCAACCAGACCTGCATCACTTGGTCAACCAGACTGGCATCTTCAACCTGTTTTCATAAGGTTCATTACATAGACCTGCTACCATCTTGGTTACTCGCCTCTAGATCTTCTCCATCTCATTACCAAGAAACCAGGTGACTAGATCTGCATGCAGTAGTCAGAATACGATCTTATCAAAGCTTGATAAAGAGGAATAATAACCTATAATAACTCTGCTCGTCAAAGTATTCTCCAGTAATCAATCAATCTGATGTGTTGCTTTAGCTACTTTTGCTAAGTGTTCTCTAAACTTCAACTCCTTACCCACCAACACTCCCAAATCTCCGTTTTCATCATTTACTGGAGTATGGTTCCATCAGTGTCTATACAGCTGGTAATCTTTTCACTCCAAAATGCATAACCTTATACACTTTGCCAAATTAAACTGATGTCCATTCTCCTTTGCCCAGAGTGCCAGTCTATCCAAATCATCCTGAAAAATTTTAACATATTCTGTATTAGCTATTTCTCTACCCAATTTTGCATCATTGGCAAACACCTGAACAGTTCCTCTCTATCCCTTCCTGTAACAGTATCAGTATTGGCCCAAGAACAGAGCTTTGTATCATGCCACTAGTCACAAGCTTTCTAAACTCTACTCCTGGATGAACTACTCTCTCTCTCTCTCTCTCTCTCCATCAGCCACCCTCTTATCCATCTCACCAACCTTATATCCATCCACATGTGCTGCAGTTTGATAAGAATTTCATATGGTATCCTATCAAAGGTTTTTACAGCATACATTAGTATCACTGTAAACCCATTACGTTTATTCAGTTCAGCTGTCGCTGTATTATGAAACGTGAGCAAGTTATTGAGGCACAACCTACCATTTATATAACCATGTTGCTCCCCAAACAGAATCCTATTTCTGTCTATCCATTCCTGTATTTATTCTTGAGAGACACTTGTGACATTAAATTAAGAATTCTAAACACGTTAACACTAGAATATTTTAATGTTTGCGAAATATTTCAGGCTGAAACTAACAGACTATCCTCAGTGGCTTGATAGGAACAGTTTTTTACAAGGTGGAATACAAACAGTTGAGCATTCAAAAGTAGAACGAGCTGCATGATGTTACATTGCTAATCATTAAAGAGAGGTAAATTTCATCAGAGTGATGAATAAATTATGGGTATTAATTCACAATTTCATATAGCAATCTTAATTTATAAATTCAATTAAAGATAACATTATACTAAGGTAAGAATTAAAAGGTTTCAATTAAAAAAAAATAATTATTATTATTTTATTTATTTATTTATTTATTTTTTAGTGTTATCAGGATTAAACTTTCCCATATTTTTGACAAGGATATACAATCATTTCGATTCAAGTTAGGGCATTGAAGTAAGGCCTCAGCACTCTCTTTGAATAGGCATTCGAATTTATAGTGACATCTGTGTAGAAGGCGAGCCTTGGACCAGAGACTGTTGTGGCTTGTCTCTATCCCGTGCTGCACCAATCCAGACTTATCGGATTTGTTGTGAAGAATGTATGATTCATGTTGTTGTATTCTTTTTTCTATAGAGTGTGCGGTTTGTCCAAAGTACGACAGGTTGCAGTCACCTTCAAGTCACTTTCACCACCCACCTTCAGGTATTCTGACAACAACAGTTTACAGAAAACACACTTTTACTGGACGTTACATTCTCAAACAATCTGCCATTCAATCCTTATCAAAAAACAGGAATCATAAAACGTTTAATTCGACGAGCTAGAACTAATTGCTCAACTCCCCATGAATTACAGAAAGAAATTTCAACTATCAAGCATCACATGAAATTAAATGGCTTCTCCTAAAAAACTACACAACATCTGTTCGATTCCTACAGTCCAATCCAGAACAACAAAGAATTGATACGTTGAGTTCAAATTTTTTTATATTTCTGGGATTTCAGAACGAATTTCAAGAATTCAGAAGAAATATGATTTAACAGCTACTTATATCCCTTAACAAAATATCCACTTATTTTCCCTCTTCTAAAGATAAACGCTCAACTATGTCTCTGCCTGGTGTATATCAAGTTCCTTGTAACTGCAATCTGTCGTACTTTGGACAAACCGGATGCTCTATAGAAAAAAGAATACAAGAACTTCGATCATACTTTCTTCATGACAAATCCGATAAGTCTGGATTGGCACAGCATGGGATGGAGACAAGCCACAACATCCTCTGGTCCAGGACCAGAGAATGTCGCTATAAATTTGAATGACTATTCAAAGAGAGTGCTCAGGTCTTACTTCAATGCCCTAACTTGAATTGAAATGACTGTATATCCTTGTCGAAAATATGGGAAAGTTTTTAATCCAGATAACACACTAAAAAAAAATATATATATATATATATATATATATATATATATATATATATATTTTTTTTTTTTTAAAACATAGATTTAATGACTTAAAAAACCGAGATAACTTATAAAGATTTTAATGAGAATAATACAACTAGTTTCGGCTTATAACAGCCTTCCTCAGGTATTCATAAAGGAAAAGAATAGTAATAAATATTGAAGTATCTAAAAACTGGAAATTATAGGTAAAAATTGCCACACATAATTGATACATAAAAAACGTTGTATTTTTTCAAGTTGTTCCAACAGGCATGCCATTGTTTATTGCAAGTGTGCGTGCAGGCTCACACGTGAACGCCAATATTGAATAACTGCAGCATGGCTATCTGGGATGTTATAACTCAAATTGTTGTTTAAGTGGACAGGGTTCAGCAGGATTTCCCTTGATTCTACAATTTTTCTCTCAAAATCATCATCACAGCGAAAAATATTTTCTGATCTATCCCAGCAAATGGAGTGGCTTTGTTGATCATCATTAGGATTACTTGAAAAAAGAACATGACTGGATAACGCAGTTACATGAGATCTTTTGTAAGAGATGTCTCTCTTATGCTCTTCTATATGTTGTTCAATAGATTTGTTAGTTTGTCCAAAATAAGGGATATTGCAATTGCACCATAATTTATATACACCTGGATATTTTAGGTTGTGATGAGTAGGCTTTGGATGGCTGATTAGAGAATGGATTTCAGGAAGCGTGGTAAAGAACGTCCTGATATTGTATTTTTTAAGGACTTTAGCTAATTTTTTAGAGACTGTGCTAATGTATGGAATGGAGATGCTACCTTTAAAATTAATAGTTTCTGTTGTGCACTGCTTAGGAGGATCCAGAAAAAATTTCTTAATCGTTTTTTCAGAGTATCCATTTTGTTTAAAGATAAGAGTGAGGTGATTTATTTCTTTTTGCAGTTCATCTGGTTCATTCAAGAGAGAGCGTGCTCTGTGCCCTAAGGTAGATATAGTTCCAAGTTTTTGTGGTGGAAAATGATTTGAAAGATTATGCAGATATCTATTGGTACGAGTAGGTTTTCTGAATATAGAGATTTTTAATCTTTCAGAGCATCGTGTAAGCATGACATCCAGGAAAGGTAAGAAGTTATTATTTTCTAGATCAGCAGTAAATTTTATATTTTATATATATGTCGAATTAAGATAATTCGACATATTCAATTCTTCAGGAAGATCCTACAAGAGAATTACAAAACCGTACAAACAACTTGTTAAAGACTACGAGTGAACTTCCTCATAATGTTCATCTCTCTTTACGCTCTCTACATCCTCTTATCCCACGCATCTATGGAGTCATCAAAATACATAAAGAAAACATCCCTCTTTGCCCAATTGTGGAAGGAATTGACTCACCTACGTAAACTTTCCAAATATCTAGCAAAGTACCTCCAGTGTTTCTCCAATAAATCTTCATCTTTCATCGAAAACACCACAGATTTTGTTTCTCATATAAAAGATATTCCCATCAATGAAAATGACATTCTAGCAAGTTTTGACATTATATCTTTATTTACTAACGTTCCTACAGACGAGGTACTTACATTACTAAAGGACAAATTATCCAAAAAAATGTTTGCTTTATTAAAACATTGCATTCATTCTGGTTACTTCAGATATCAGGACTCTGTTTACCAACAAAAACAAGGCCTGGCAATGGGCAATCCTTTGTCCCCAGTTCTAGCTAACATCTTCCTTGAAGATTTTGAAATGAAAGCCATATCTTCCTTCTCATTTCAACCAAAAGTTTGGAAAGGATATGTTGATGATATTTTCATTATTTGGAATCATGGGCACACATCTCTCATACATTTTCTTCATCATCTAAACATCCAACATCCTAATATAAAATTTACTGCTGATCTAGAAAATAATAACTCCTTACCTTTCCTGGATGTCATGCTTACACGATGCTCTGAAAGATTAAAAATCTCTATATTCAGAAAACCTACTTGTACCAATAGATATCTGCATAATCTTTCTCATCATTTTCCACCACAAAAACTTGGAACTATATCTACCTTAGGACACAGAGCATGCTCTCTCTTGAATGAACCAGATGAACTACAAAAAGAAATAAATCACCTCACTCTTATCTTTAAACAAAATGGATACGTACTGAAAAAACGATTAAGAAATTTTTTCTGGATTCTCCTAAGCAGTGCACAACAGAAATCTGGATCCTCCTAGCAGTGCACAATTAGCAGTGCACAACAGAAAATATTAATTTTAAAGGTAGCAGCACTCCATTCCATACATTAGCACAGTCTTTAAAAAATTAGCTAAAGTCCTTAAAAAATACAATATCAGGACGTTCTTCACCACACTTCCTAAAATCCATTCTCTAATCAGCCATCACAAAGCCTACTCATCACAACCTAAAATATCCAGGTGTATATAAATTATGGTGCAATTGCAATATCCCTTATTTTGGACAAACTAACAAATCTATTGAACAACGTATAGAAGAGCATAAGAGAAACATCTCTTACAAAAGATCTCATGCAACTGCTTTATACAGTCGTGTTCTTTTTTCAAATAATCCTAATGATGAGGGATAGATCAGAAAATATTTTTCGCTGTGATGATGATTTTGAGAGAAAAATTGTAGAATCAAAGGAAATCCTGCTGAACCCTGTCCACTTAAATAACAATTTGAGTTACAACATCCAAGATAGCCATACTGCAGTTAGTCAATATTGGCGTTCACGTGAGCCTGCACGCACACTTGCAATAAACAATGGCACACCTGTTGGAATAACTTGAAAAAATACTACGTTTTTTATGTATCAATTATGTGTGGCAATTTTTACCTGTAATTTCCAGTTTTTAAATACTTCAATGTTTATATCTATTCTTTTCCTTTACGAATACCCGAGGAAGGCTGTTAAAAGCCGAAACGAGTTGTATTATTCTAATTAAAATCATTATATTATCTCGGTTTTTTAAGTCATTAAATCTATTTTTTAAAATGTATTACAACAACTGAGTAAAAGCCTATGGTCACACACATATATATGATGATGATGATGATGACAATGAACAGCCATTTTTCTACCCACTATAGGGTGAAAGCCTCTCCCATTGCGGGAGGTGTTGGGTCTACTACTCCCATGGTGACCTAGTCCATATTGGGAGAGTATATCTATACTTGGGTGGAGGAATGTTTAAAGGTGGAAGACAATCACAGATATCCATACCTATGCGGGATTCGAACTCGCAGCCTATTGGCTGGAGAGCGGATATGCTAACCACTCGGCCATCCGGGCCGGCATATATGTATATATATATTTTTTTTTTTTTAAATTGAGACCTTTAATTCTTACATTAGTCTCATTTTATCTTTAATTGAATTTATAAATTAAGATTGTTTTATGAAATTGTGAATTAATACCTATAATTTATTCATCACTCTAATGAAATTTTCCTCTCTTTAATTATTATTATTATTATTATTCAGGCCTTCATGGAGTCAAAATACTCATCATGGGAGATCCTTCATAAGAACATAAATTCTGTCAAGACTTATCAAGGGGGGGAGGTTCCCCCCCCAAGAAACACAAAGTCTATCATACTACTCCTTAAACTCATTGACCGTTCTCGCCCTCACCACTCCATCAGGCAATGCATTCCACGGTTCAAACACCCTCCAAGCAAAGAAACCACTTCTCACCCTCTTGCTCACAGTTTCCTTTCGTAACTTCCAGGGATGGCCTCTTGTCATCACTCCTTCCCGCTGTTCAACCAAGTGAGAGACCTCCCCAGTGTCAGCCCTGTAACCACCTTTCAACAGTTTAAAAGTATGAATCGTATCACTTCTCCTTCTTCTATCCACCAAACTCTGCAGTCCACATTCCCTCAGCCAATCCTCATAACTATCCTTGTACAATCCTGAAGCCATCTTTGTCATCCATCTTTGTATCCTTTCCACAGTTAATTTATCCCCTTGAAATCCTGGGGGACCAAATCTGAGAACAATAGTCCAGGTGTGGTCTGATCAGAGACTTATACAATGGAATGATAACCCTCTTATCTCTGCAGGTCAGTGTCCTTCTCATAATTGCAGCAATCCTCTGTGTTACCTTCACCACCTTTGCAGTATGTCCCCTAAACTTCAGGTTTCTATCAATCATCAACCCCGAGATCTCGTCTCCCCTACTTCCTCCAGTATAACTCCTCCCATAGAGTATGCAGTATCCCATCGATGTTTCCCAAATCTCAAGACCTTACATTTTGCTGCATTAAACTGAAACCCCCATTCATTTGCCCATCTATCTAGCTTATTCAAATCCTCTTGCAGGGCTACCACATCTGCACTATTACTAATAATCCTTTCCAGCTTCGCATGATCCACAAACAACTGAATATCCCCTTGCAATCCACTGGCAATGTCATTGATATAAAGGTTAAACAATATAGGTCCTAGTACTGAGCCCTGTGGGACCCCACTTGTAACCTTCTGCCTCCTTGAAACTGCTCCACCATACACAACTCTCTGATACCTATCAGACAGCCAATCCTGAATCCAGTTGATCAATCTGACATCCAGCAGCTTATCATGTGGCACCCTGTCAAATGCCTTTGCTAAGTCTAAGAAAATTGCAGTATATGCCTTTCCTTCATCTAATGTTCTTGTAACTTTATTATAAAAGGCTAACATATTGCTAAAACAAGTGCACCCTTTCACAAATCCATGTTGACTCTCACAGATAATATTACTCTCATCTGCCGAATGCTGTATACGGTCCCTCACTACTTTCTCCAAGATCTTAACAACTACTGATGACACACAGACTGGCTTTTGAATTATCAATTGTTTCTATTCCACCTTGTAAAAAAACTGTTCATATCAAGCCACTGAGGATAGTCTGCTAGTTTCAGCCTGAAATATTTGGCAAACATTAAAATATTCTTGTGTTAACTTGTTTATAATTCTTAATTCCTGTATTTAGGTCTTGACTAACTTGTTTGGTACCTTGACAACAATTCCTGATATGATGATCAGTCGGCAATTTGCTAGATCAGTCTTGGAGTCTCTTATATACAATGGAACTATTTTCATCAGTGGAAGACAGAACCAGAAAAGATACTAGTGTTTTTCAACTTTCAACTTTCAACTTTACTGACATTAGGGGGTGAAACAAAAGCTTTTCATATTCCCCGCTATCTTAACAGAAACTGTGAGTGGAGAAAGTTTATGAGCTAATTACTTGCTCTGAGTAGGCTAGAAGATTAGTCCTCAGTGTTGAAGTTTAGGATGGCTTTAGGTCTTTTATGTTTAAATAATCCATTGCATCATATTCTGCAGCCAGTTGGATCAGTTTGTTATGGTGCACATATGCTTTTGAGAAGAATATAATTGCAATAGTATGCATGAAAGTGTAAATATAGGGGACATTTGTGTCCCGATGAAGCTGCACACTTCGTACGAACCATGGGGCGTTAAAGATCATTCTGAGACATTTATTTTGCACATGTTGTAACTTAAGAATATTAATATTAGTGGTATGACTCCAGGCTGGTGAAGTTTAGATGAATATAATAGGACGACAATGCTTTTCTGGGGATTTACTTGAAGTCGCCATTTGGCGAAGTATTGTTCAATTTGTGATAGGTTTTCTTGATGCTAGGTGCGGCTTTAATCGTTGCATCATCTTCATATACTTGTGGAAAGGTGTGAAAATGCATCTGCATATAGGGCTTTGATTGAAGACAATGAGTTGTGTGGGATATCACACAAGTATAAGGAAAATAGAAACGGTGCTAGTAAGGATCCTTGTGGAACTCCAGCCAGTTTTTGTGTCGAAACTACCCAACACATCCTGACTTGCATTTGCCTATCGTAGAGGTATGCTTTTATTAGATGAATGATTCCCATTGGTATACCGATGGTATACCATTGGTATACCGCCAGGAGTATCCGGAATAAGGGAGAGGAATTGGTGCCGCAGATAGCATCAGCCTGGCCAAAAATTATTGCGATCACTGAGACGTGGTTGACAGAAGGGGATATAAAAACAGGTATAGAAGTCGCATTGGGTATAGCATTTTTCGTCAGGATAGGAGGGGAAAGCGTGGTGGTGGGGTGCTGCTTATGATAAGTGATGACCTATGTCCTCTAAGAGTGGAGAATTTGGAAGGAAGTGAGACAAATGATTTTGAGAGCGTATGGTGTGAGGTAGAGGTATTCAAGACAGGATATTTAGTGGGGTGTTGCTACAGACCCAGGAGCACAGAGGATGGGGACCAGGAGATGTTTAGACAGCTAAGTTTGGCAAGTGCAAGAAGAATGATTGTTATGGGAGATTTTAACTTCAGTAGTATAAATTGGAGAGAGGAAGATGCATGTAACAATAGGGGAATGGAATTTCTAGAATTCTTGAGGGACAAATGTCTTAGGCAACATGTAACAGAGGGAACAAGAGGTTCAAAAATTTTGGATTTGGTTATAGCATCAGAAGAGTTGATAATAACTGAGTTGACGTCTCTCCCACCAGTTGGAGAGAGTGACCATATGGTGTTGACATAGAAAATGAATAGACATGCAGGAGTATCAAAGAGACGGGAACTTATGTGGAATTATAAGGCAGGTGATTATAATAGTCTTAGACGTCAACTTCGGGAAGTTTCATGGAGGGAGGAATTGGACGGCCGGGATATCACCAGTGCATGGGAAATTGTGAAAGAATATTTGTTATCAGCAATGGTAAGTTGTATACCACGAGTGAAGAAGAGGGCGCAATGTGGAGTAAAGTGGATGACAAACAACATTAAACAGGAACTGCATGCGAAAAAGAGGCTATGGAAGAGATATAAGGAGACAGGTGAAGAGAGGATGGGTGAAGAATATAAGACACAGGCCAGAAGAGTGACTCGTGTGGTAAGGAAAGCGAAACTGGAATATGAGAGGAGATTGGCCCTAAGATCCAAAGAAAATCCTAGGGAATTTTTTAGCTATGTGGCCAGTAGGAGGAGAAATGACTGTGGAAGAATGATATTGTGGGATAAAAATGGGAATAGAGTGACTGATGCAGAGGACATAGTGGAATTGTTCAATGAACACTTTATTGGAGTATTTCATCCTAGAGGAGTCAGTTTTAATGCTAGAGGGATAGGACTGGTACGAGGTCTGGAGGTACAGGAGGAGAGTGTGTTTCAGATAGTGAGTACTCTGGATGTCAGTAAAGCTGTGGGACTGGATGGTATTTCGCCACGAGTTTTGAGAGAATGTGCTAGCGAATTGACAATACCTTTAACGTGGCTTTACAATGAAAGTCTGGCTTTGGAAAAGGCGCCCAGGGAATGGAAGGAAGGTAAGATAGTGCCATTGCATAAGGGTGGTAACAGACTGGAAGTGTCTAATTATAGGCCAGTCTGTGTGTCATCAGTAGTTGTTAAGATCTTGGAGAAAGTAGTGAGGGACCGTGTACAGCATTGGGCAGATGAGGGTAATGTTATCTGTGAGAATCAACATGGATTTGTGAAAGGACGCTCTTGTTTTAGCAATATGCTAGCCTTTTATAATAAAGTTACAAGAGCATTAGATGAGGGAAAGGCATATACTGCAATTTTCTTAGACTTGGCGAAGGCATTTGACAGGGTGCCACATGATAAGCTGATATTTAAGTTGCAGCACATGGGTCTGGATGTCAGATTGGTCAACTGGATTCAGGATTGGCTGTCTGATAGGTATCAGAGAGTTGTGTATGGTGGAGCAGTTTCCAGGAGGCAGAGGGTTACAAGTGGGGTCCCACAGGGCTCAGTACTAGGACCTATATTGTTTAACCTTTATATCAATGACATAGCCAGTGGATTGCAGGGGGATATTCAGTTGTTTGTGGATGATGCGAAGCTGGGAAGGATTATTAGTAATAGCGCAGATGTGGTAGCCCTGCAAGAGGATTTAAATAAGCTAGATAGATGGGCAAATGAATGGGGGAGGATGTCAGTTTAACGCAGCAAAATGTAAGGTCTTGAGGTTTGGGAAACATCGATGGGATGCTGCATACTCTATGGGAGGAGTTATACTGGAGGAAGTAGGGGATACAAGAGATTTGGGGTTGATGATTGCTAGAAACCTGAAGTTTAGGGGACATATTGCAAAGGTGGTGAAGGTAACACAGAGGATTGCTGCTATTATGAGAAGGACACTGACCTGCAGAGATAAGAGGGTTATCATTCCGTTGTATAAGTCTCTGATCAGACCACACTTGGACTATTGTTCTCAGATTTGGTCCCCAGGATTTGAAGGGGATAAATTAACTGTGGAAAGGATACAAAGACGGATGACAAAGATGGTTTCAGGACTGTACAAGGATAGTTATGAGGATCGGCTGAGAGAATGTGGACTGCAGAGTTTGGCGGATAGAAGAAGGAGAGGTGATATGATTGAGACTTTTAAACTGTTGAGAGGTGGTTACAGGGTTGACACTGGGGAGTTCTTTCCCTTGGTTGAACAGCCAGAAATAGTGATGACAAGAGGCCATCCCTGGAAGTTACGAAAGGAAACTGTGAGCAAGAGGGTGAGGAGTGGTTTCTTTGTGTGGAGGGTGGTTGAGCCGTGGAATGCATTGCCTGATGGAGTGGTGGGAGCGAGAACGGTCAGTGACTTTAAAGAGTGGTATGATAAACTTTGTGTTTCTCAAGGGGGGGGACCTCCCCTCGATGAGTCTTGACAGACTTTATGTCTTAGGAAGGACCTCCCTCGATGAGTCTTTTGACTCCTTGGAGGCCTGAATAATAATAATAATAATAATAATAATATCAGTTTGTATAGCAAACCATAATGCCAAAACTTGTCATATGCACTGGCTATGTCAAGGAAAACAGCCCCAGTGCATTGATGCCAGTTAAAACCCGTGATGATATTTTCCACTAATATCTGCGTATTTGCTGTGTATTGCTATGAGATTGGTGGAAGCCGAACTGCTCCTCAGGCAGGATATTTAATCGGTGTACTGAATCTTGGAGTCTGGTAAGAATTACCTTCTCGGCAATTTTGCCAAGATTTGAGATGAGGCTGATTGGTGTGTAACTTTGAGGCAATCTGGGGTCTTTTCTAGGTTTATGGATTGGCATTATGTCCGCCAGTTTCCAGTAGGAAGGGAAATGTTTGTATGGAATTAATTATATTCCATATAGTGAAGGATGGAATTAATTATATTTGTCAGATGGACAATAGCTCTATGTGGTAGAAGCTTTATCACCTTGTTAGAGATATCGTCAGGTCCAGGAGCCTTTTTGTTCTTAAACTTCTTAATAATATAATATATTTCAGCAGGTGAGGTGGGTGCAATTTGAGTGGAATATGTGACAGAAGATTCGAGTGAACATCTGATGTTACGGTGGATCTTGTATATATGGTTAAAATCGAAGTGATCGTATGCAGGTTTACATTGTTTTTCTAGATGATTTGCTATTGCTTCAGCTTTATCAGTATCAGTGCGGATGAGACCTGAATCTGTTTGGAGGCGGGGGGAGGGGAAGAGGTTTATTTCTGTTTTAAATCTTTTGGATGAGATTCACATTAGATGAGGGGAAAGGCATATACTGCAATTTTCTTAGACTTAGCAAAGGCATTTGACAGGGTGCCACATGATAAGCTGCTGGATGTCAGATTGATCAACTGGATTCAGGATTGGCTGTCTGATAGGTATCAGAGAGTTGTGTATGGTAGAGCAGTTTCAAGGAGGCAGAGGGTTACAAGTGGGGGTACCACAGGGCTCAGTACTAGGAGCTATATTGTTTAACCTTTATATCAATGACATTGCCAGTGGATTGCAAGGGGATATTCAGTTGTTTGCAGATCATGCGAAGCTGGGAATGATTATTAGTAATAGTGCAGATGTGGTAGCCCTGCAAGGGGATTTGAATAAGCTAGAGAGATAGGCAAATGAATGGGGGGTTTCAGTTTAATGCAGCAAAATGTAAGGTCTTGAGGTTTGGGAAACATCGATGGGATGCTGCATACTCTATGGAAGGAGTTATACTGGAGGAAGTAGGGGAGATAAGAGATCCGGGGTTGATGATTGATAGAAACCTGAAGTTTAGGTGACATATTGCAAAGGTGGTGAAGGTAACACAGAGGATTGCTGCAATTATGAGAAGGACAGTGAGCTGCAGAGAGGCTTATCATTCTGTTGTATAAGTCTCTGATCAGACCACACTTGGACTATTGTTCTCAGATTTGGTGCCCAGGATTTGAAGGGGATAAATTAACTGTGGAAAGGATACAAAGACGGATGACAAAGATGGTTTCAGGACTGTACAAGGATAGTTATGAGGATCAGCTGAGGGAATGTGGACTGCAGAGTTTGGTGGAAAGAAGAGGAAGAGGTGATATGATTGAGACTTTTAAACTGTTGAGAGGGTTGACACTGGGGAGTTCTTTCACTTGGTTGAACAGCGGGAAGGTGTGATGACAAGAGGCCATCCCTGGAAGTTATGAAAGGGAACTGTGAGTGACAGAGAGAGCGAGAACGGTCAATGAGTTTAAGGCGTGGTATGATAGACTTTGTGTTTCTTAGGGGGGGGGGGCCTCCCCTTGATGAGTCTTGACAGACTTTATGTTCTTAGGAAGGACTTCCCACGATGAGTCTTTTGACTCCATGGAGGCCTGAATAATAATACTACTAATAATAAGAATAATTCCATATGGAGTGGTTATCAGGAGAGATGGAGGTCAATTTTTTTTCCCAGAGTTGACTTCTATGGGCTGAGAGGGCATCTCTCACTGCAGAGTTGAACCTGTTGAACCTGTTCTGTTTGTCTTGCAGCACCCTGGTGTTGTGGTATCTTTTTCTTGCCTTGTTTTTTTCTCTGATCAGATTCATAGTATCTTCTGGCAAGTGGTTGGATTTGCAGGTAGTTGCAGGTGTAGTAACTGTTGCATAGGCTGCTTTAATCTGTTCTGTTAGATTTTTAATGGTTGTTTCAATTTCCTCTTTTGGTTTTATGTTGGGAACAGGACCAATATATTTCGAAAGTACCTTGGATAGCCTTTCCCAAGGAATGAACGAGTGAGGAGGGGGAGATAATTTTTCAAGGTTTACCAATTTTAACCATATTGGATTGTGATCTGATGATAGATCATTAATCATCATTAAACTGTATTGGAGTCTGATATGCTGCAGTATGGCTATGTCCAAAACATCAGTCCGACCATAAGTGTTGTGATGGATGGTGTCAGCAGGACCTATCACAAGCAGGTTGTTGAAACCAGCATAGTTTTGTAATATGTGTCTATTTTTGTTGGTGGAACGGCTATTCCAGATTGAATGCTTGGCATTTAAGTCACCTGCCACAATGATAGGCTCTCCAGTATCGAATAAGGCGTTCAAATCAGAGTAGAGTAATATTTTTTGTGGAGGATTATATGCTGTGAAGATTTTAATTTGCCAGCAGAACTTGTGAGAATCTCAATGGCAGTGACCTCAAGGTTGGTGGTAGGAGGGATGTTTATAGAGTGATGAGAGATGAAATTTTTAATGAAAATTACCTGCCTCCTCCTCTGTGGGATAGTCTATCGGCTTTGTACAGTTGATATCCACAAATTTTGGGGTTGTCTGAAGGTGTTATGTGCATCGCGTTTAGTAAAAGGACATTTGGCTGATGTCTTTGGGCGAAATCCTGAAGTTCTAAAATCTTACTCCTCAGGTCATTCGCATTCCATGCAATGATCTCTAGAGAGTCTGGTTTTAATTTGTTACTGTTCATTAGTGTGTGCTGAGATAATGGTTTGTGTATCCTTTAGGAAACTTTTGGTGGAAGAAGGTGAGGGGTTGGATCTACTAAAGTCCAGCAACATATTTGCTAGAGAGGCAGTGATGATAGCTGTCAAATTGGATAGTGGAGCTGGTTGAATCTTTTCCTGAGTTAACTTTTTTACATGAACTACGTCTGCATATGTCTTTGTCTGATTCCGTTGAGATGATCTTTTAGAGATATCTGGTTGCAGAGGATGAGTTTCTGAGTGTTTTTGGATGTTTGTGGGGGACTGTGGAGTTGTGGTCTCTGGGATAGGTCTGCTATGGGGAGAGGAGAGTCTGCCTACTTCCGCCTGCTTGATTTTCAGGTTTTGGATGCAACCTCTATAATTGGCAGTATGAGGGCCGCCACAGTTGGCGCATTTTGCCAGAGTAGTTTTTGGTTTTGTACATGTGTTGGCAGGGTGGCCTTTTGCACACTTCAAGCATTTGAACTCTGCCTTGCAAAGTCTCTGTGCATGACTGAATCTTTGGCTTCTATGGCATTGTCCAGTAGAAGCCTTCTCTCTCAAAGGCTCTGGGGTGATTCTAAGACCACATACTGATTTGAGGTCATAGATATTTTTGTAGACTTGATGTATCTCTATTAAAACTAGAGGAACGGGTGTTTTGTCTGCTTTAGTCATCCTGCTGACCTTGATAGGTGGTAGGTCCTGGAGGCAGAGATCAGCCTCTATTTCATCAGAGGTTATATCCTCTGAGAGAGACCCCCTTAGAACCACCTTCAAATTTTGTTCCAAGCCAAGAGAGAATGTATGGTATTGGATATTGTTTGAATCCAGCTCTTTAGTTAGTTTTCTAAAGTCTAACACAGTAGTAGGTGAATCCTAATGCCATCGTCAGTATTTTTAGCCGAGATATATTGTATCTGAAGGTTTGACATGGATCTCAGTTGTGTCCACTTCCTTTTTTCCCGTAGGACAATCAGAGGTACCCCTCTCTTTGGGGGAGGCAGTGTGATCAAGGCTGGGGGTGTCCTCTTCCATACCTAAATCCATGAGAGGTTCAGTGTCAGAGGTTTTACGTTTCTTACAAGCCCGAGTTTCATCCAAGTCTATAGTAGGGGAAATCACCAAATTGAGTTTCTCCTCAGTCTGGGAACTGTCTTTGCACTCATCAATTTCATTTGGCAAGGAGTAGAAATTAAGACTGTCGGGCCAATCATTTTCAGCTTTTTTCAGTATCTTTTTGAGTATGCTAATTAGACATCCTTTGGTGCTGAGTGAGTTAATATAAGCATCATCATCCTCTTTCTCACACATTACGAGATATTTAGAACAATAAGTCAGCAATGGCGGTTAGGCCTAGCGAATTGGCATATATATAAATACAGATCACTTACCTGTGAGTGGTTAGTTTTAGTAACCATGGGCACTTCTTCAACACGTACACACTTGTCTAGAAATTCTTACGACTCTTATGATAAAGAAAAGCAGAATCCATTAACACTATTTTATGGATCAAAAGCACATTCATAACGTTACTGCTTCTGTTGCTCTTACTACCTTCGGAATCATACCAGTGTTGAAGTAATGTTGAAGTTATATATTTCCCATATACAAGTAGTGAGAAGGTGTATTACCTTATTATTAAAATACTCTGGATCAGAGATGGATGTTAAAGTTTTTATGCTTATACTATAAATTAAAGATGCAAAGAAATTATATTATTAATTTAATCCTTTGTCCAAGTGTAAGCAGACAAAGTTGCATGTGAAGTATCTGATGATACTTCACATGTTCACAGTTTCAACATCAATAAATGTTGAAACTGATCTGGATAGTAGCCCTTCTCATAATATATACATCTCAAAGGTGGTGTGCTTTGCAGTATGGAATTCAAGATTATGAACATGAAGAGTAAGAAAGCAAAGATTGTGAGTCTGCTGCCTTGGTATGATTAGACAGAAATGAGGAGGGCGACAATTGCCAATGAGTTAATGAGAAGGTGGTGCAGAAGGAATGGTATCCAGGTTATAGATATGTGGAGTGAATTTTATGGATGTAACGACCTGTAAATGCCTGATGGACTGCACTTGAATGGTTTTGGAGTTATATGCTTGGAGAAAATATTGTTCAGTGAGAGTTATTATTATTATTACATCACACCTACAGGGAGTCCAAGGACTCATTGAGTGAGGGCATCTACTCTACAACTCTACATCTCACTACCCTACCAACCTTCATCATCTAACACCAATGCCATCTACTGCCGACTACCACCACTAGTACTATTACAGACAATCACAACATCCATGCCCACAGCTGAATTAGAACCTACAGCCTTTTGGCTAGAGAGCAGATATGCTAACCACTCGGCCAACCAGGCTGGCATTAAGAAATGAAAATTCAGCAAAACTGGAGAAATTAGGAGCAAAGCAATCAAGCATGTGTGTGGGCACCCCTGGGAAATTGAATTTGAGTGCAGGAATGTTTGTGATGAAATAGCCACCTATTTCATCGCAGCCTATCTCATATGAAATAGCCACCTATTTCACATGAGATAAATGAGTATGAGTACAGTAATGATTCTGAAGAGCTAAGTACAGCTTCCAGAATTTGAATCTGAATGGATAGTGGGAGATCGGGGGAGAACCAGAGGTCATTCCTGGAAACTGTATAAAGAAGATGTGAGTAGGGGAGTGAGAGGTAGGTTTTTTCATGCAGAGTTGTAAATGATTGGAATGCCTTGCCTGAGAGTGTGGTGTCTGCAGGGAGTTTGAATGTGTTCAAAGCACGGTATGATGAGCTGCGTGTGTGATAAAAGGACCTCCCAGATGAGTCTTTGACTCCATGAGGTCTTGGATAATAATAATAATAATAATAATAATAATAATAATAATAATATAACACAAGGGTAACTTGTGGACCCAAGGGGGTGTTGAAATGCATGTACACAAATGCCCAAACTAATTTAATTAATTTGGGAATAAAGGATAGGAGTTTTGGGCATTGGACAGCTCGACTTGACCAAAAATTATTGGTATCAGTGAAAATGATTGTCAGAGAATGATGTGGCTACAAAAACAGATATTGTATTTTCAGAGAAGATAAAGGAAACAGGGCAGGAGGAGGAGTATTATTAATGATAGCTGAAGAACTTCAACCAGCAAAAATAGAAGTTAAGGAAGATTGTAGATCTGAGAGAAATGGTCATTTGAGGCTGTCTGGTTTGAGATAGAGGCCAATAGGACAAAATATATTGTTGGTTACTGCTATACACCAGGGGGTTCAGAAAAAGGTGTGGATGACATGCATCGGCAGATTAGCACAATGACTCAGGCCAAATAATTATCATGGGAGACTTCGACTATGGGATATAGATTGGAAGGAGGAAAGTGCACATGGCAAAATGGAAATGGAATTTATACAGTTACAAGGGATATTTACCTGAAAGAGTATATGATTGAGGGGACCAGGGATTTGAAAGTATTGGATCTGGTGATAGCATCAGAAGTGCTATTTATAACTCTAGTAGCAACTCTACCTCCAATCAAGCAGGGTAACCATACTATCTTGTCCTGGGAGGTTGTTAAATATTTGGAATTTTCAGTCTAGAAAGGGTTTACATAGAACTAGATAGCTGGCAATTATGACAAACTTAGGAGGCAACTTGGAGCAGTGCCATGGCATAAGAAGCTATATGGAACGAATGTCATTAGTGCATGGGAAGCAGTCAGGGATTGTTTGAGTGAGGCAATATCAGACTGCATACTTAGGGGCAGAAGGATAGACTGAGTAGAGATTAAGTGGATGAATGGCAGTATAAAGCAGAAGCTGCAAAAAAAGAAAGTATGGTGGAAGGAATATAAACAAAAAGGTGATCAACATGCTCATGAGCAATATCAAGCACAAGCAAGAAGGGTAACAAGTATGGTAAGTAAGGCTAATTCAAATTTTGTGACAAAATTAGCTACACAGGCCAAAGTATATTATTATTATTATTTGTCCCCTCCAGGGAGTCTGAAGACTCATTTCACTGCATAGCAAGTAAGAGAAAGAATGCTTATGGAAAGATAACTTTACTTGATTCTAATGGTAGGAAAGTGATAGAAGCAGATGAAATGTTCAGCTACCAAGTGATCACTTTTGCAAGGGTATATCATCCTGGTGGTGACTTTGCAGTTACTGACATGACAGAGACCGATGTAAGAATTGAGGTAGATGAATTAGGTACTCAGTATATTGAAAAATATCAATGTTAAGTCCACAGTAGGCCTGAATGGTATGTCAGCTTGTGTGCTACAAGAATGTGCAAGTGATTAAACTTGTGCAGGAATATGCAAGATTAAACAACTTCGTCATGGACACCGCCTCTGACAAGTTGTTTAATCAAAGTCTCAGCTCTGGCACGGTTCCAAATGAGTGGAAAGAGGTTAAGATAGTTCATTACATAAAAGTGGCTTAAAGACAAAAGTAGCAAATTGCAGACCAATTATAATAGGGGATAGCATGGCTTTGTGAAAAGGTAGGTCCTGCCTCAGTAATTGATTGACATTTTATAATAAGGTGACAGCAGAATTAGATAAAGGAAATTGCTACACTATGATATTGCCTGGACTTTGCAAAGGCATTTGACAGAATACGACATGGAAAATTATTACATAAGTTGGAACAAATGGGAATGGATATAAGGTTGTTAGCATGGATAGGAGTGACTGATAGACAGACATTAGTGGGTAGTGTATGGTGGACTTGAATCAAGATGAATGAGGCAACTAGTGGAGTGTTCTGGGGGATCTGTACTAGTATCTCTATCGCTACTTTTTAATTTATACATCAATGATATACAAATTAAATTAATTTTCAGTCAAGAAAATCAATGATATAGCAGAAGATTTGAGGGTGGGGATTATTCAGTTGTTTGCCAATGATGCAAAACCAGGGAGAACAGTAGTTGATAAATGTGATGTAGATATCTTACAAGATGATTTAAATAATGTGACAGTGTGGGTAAAGGATAATAGTTTTCAATTCAGTGTTGTAAAATGTAAAAAGTGCACTTTGAGATAATAGGCTTACATATTTTGTATCATATTGATGGTACTTGATTACAGGAGATTGGTGATGATGGACATTAGTGGCGAATTCTCCATGCTTGCTATGCAAGCTCATTAATTGAGAAAGAAGTGATATTTATTCGTTAATAAATGCATGCATTTATAAGCATTCCATTTAGGCTTTTATTTTTGTAGACAGAAGACATCGTAAGCTTGCGTGGCAATAATTGAGCTTTGCATTTTTTATTGACGGCCGATGCTTGTTCGTGTAGTCAAAGCTACCTTGGCTTGCTCGGTTGTAGGCACTTCCAGGTCCTCACTGCAGCACTGTGATTTCATGCGCATGCATAACCATTTCCGCTGCCTTCATGTCGTCTTAAACATAAGACCATACGCAGTCAAAGTACCTCTAGCCAGTGAGCTTCAGCCAGCCTTTATAAGTGTACATGTTGCTTGGGAAAATTAAGTTACAACCAACTTTTTATGACGATGTTATTGACCAGTTCATAAAGAAGAACCATAGGGTCGAATTTGTATTCAAGTAGCTAAATTAAAGAAGATAGAATATCATTTGTAAAATAAATGTTTTATTATATTATTATTGTTATTATGGGCGACTCCAGGGAGTCCTTAGAATCATCGAGGGAGGCCCTAAACATCATGTCTGCACAACTATATGACATTCTCACAGTATCTATCATACTTTGCCTTGAACTCACTCACCGTCATAGCACCCACAACAGACTCTGGCAGCTTATTCCACTCATTTACCACTCTAAAAGTAAAGAACCCAGCTCTAACACCCCTGCTAACCACACTCTTGCCTAGCTTCCATAGGTGTCCCCTAGTTCTCCCACCACCAGTCCTGATCTCAAAAATATCCTCTGAATTAATCCTATAGAAACCCTTCAGCAATTTGAATGTCTCAATCATATCTCCTCTTTTCCGCCTATTAACCAATTTCTTCAAATCTTCAACCTGTTCTCATAAGGTTCATTCCACAGACCTGCTATTATCTTGGTCACTCGCCTCTGGATCCTCTCAACCTCCTCCCCATCAAGAAGAAACCTAGGTGACCAAATCTGGGCACAGTAGTCGAGATGAGGTCTTATCAAGGCTTGGTACAGAGATTACAATAACTTGCTTGTCTCTGCTCGTCAAGGTATATTTTCAACAACCAAGTGAGTTGATGAGCTGATTTAGCTACTTTTGCAATGTGACCCCTAAATTTCATCTCCCTATCCACCAACATTCCCAAGTCCCTGGCCTCATCAATCTCTTGGAGTACAGTTCCATCAATGTGGTATACTGCTGCTAATATTTTCACCCCAAAATGCATAACCTTACATTTTGTCACATTAAATTGACATCTATTCTTGTTAGCCCAGAACTCCAATCTATCCAAGTCGTCCTGCAAGATTTTGACATCTTCTGCATTCACTATCGCCCTACCCAACTTTGCATCATCAGCGAACAAATGAACTGTTCCTCTTAGATCCTTCCCTATATCGTTAATGAACAAATTAAACAGCAGTGATCCAAGAACAGAACCCTGCGGCACACCACTAGTCATAGGCCGTCTTTTGGACTCTACTCCTTAATAAACTACTCTTTGATATCTCTCCATCAACCACCCACTTATCCATCTCGCCGACCCTATATCCATTCCCATATGTTGTAGTGTACGGATTAGAATTCCATCTGGTATCCTGTCAAACACCTTTGCCATGTATGATTAAATGTACATAAATTTCTAAATATATAGTTTTAAATGGTCAGTAATTCATTATTCCACTAATCAGACTTCAATCACATCTCTCACTCCCTGAATGATAACAAGAGCAAGTGTGAATTTCAAGACACCAGCATTTGCCCCTGGTGGATAGAGATTTGAAATTCAGAGGACATTTTGCAAGAGTTAGCAAAATAACTCAGAGGATTACTTGGATGTTGAAGAACACATTGACAAGTAAAGGTAGGGAGGTTGTTATCTCTCTTTATAAGGCTATGATTTGGTACACATATTAATTATTGTGCACTGATTTGATCACCTACATTTCTAGGGGAACTGAAAGGTGGTGGTGAGGATTCAGAGATGAGTAACATCTGTGGAATGCTCACTGTGAGGAATGATTGAAGATGAGTGGGCTACAGTGTTAGTTACATTTTGCTGAGAGGCAGAGGAAAGGGGATAGAATTGAAACTTATAAGCAACTGAAAAGATTCTAGTATTTACGTAAAAAGATTTTTCAATACATGCAGAGTGGAGGGGGGCTATTGGTTACACTTGTAAGTTGTCTAAGAGTGTTTTTAGTAAGGGCGTGTGGAATAGGTTCTTTACTTGGAGAGTGGCGAATGAGTTGATTGGATTGCCAGAGGTGTTCATGAATGCCCCAACAGTGAATAAGTTTAAGGAGATTTATGATAGGTATTGTGTTAATGGATAGAGTGAGTATCCTGTGATAAGTCTTTTGACTCCATGGAGTACCTGTATAAATAATAACAATACTGAGGCAAATGATGTTAAATCATCATTTGCCTTAGTATAGCTTCTACATATAAGCAGCTCAGTTGTGCAAATTTTGTTTACTTGCATAGATAAAGGATTAAACCAATAATACAATTTTGTGGCATCTTGAATTTATTGTATAACCAAGTGAAAAATTTAAACAAAATTACCTTATAGTTGACAATAAGAAGCATATGCTTTCTATCTGTGCATAATGTGCTTTCTATCAGCATAATAATTAGCCCTGTTCTATCTTTTTTCGTGCAGAGTTGTGAGTGATTGGAATGCCTTGCCTGAGAGTGTGGTGCCTGCAAGGAGTTTGAATGTGTTTAAGACATGGTATGATGAGATGTGTGTGAGATAAAAGGACCTCCTAGATGAGTCTTTGACTCCATGAGGTCTTGTTTAATAATAATAATAATAATAATATCTAAGGCAGCAGATGGCAAAACTTTGATATCCATAACTTCCCTGTTCCATTCTTTATCAAGGTGAAGTAATGTGTTATCAATTTTTGCTTGACATCTCAACATCTAACAAAGCCACAAAATCTAATGATTTTGTGGCTTTTTTCTTTTCTCAGACCAGCTGTTTCCAATTTGGAAATCACTCTGATGCAAAAATATAATAACCTTGTTTTCTCATTTTTCTGAACAAAACCAAATGACTCCAAAATGTTTTCTTTCCCTGTTCTATCTTTTTCAAACTATGGGATTAAGGTCTTCTAAGATGATTACATTCTTATTTTGAATAATATCATCCAACTGCTCCTCAAATAATATCTTTTCCTCCTTGTTGTGATGTGTATACCTTGATAAGTGAAATTTGTTTTTCATTACATTCATATACAAGTCTCATTATCCCATTACTAATTCATCACAATTTATAAGTCATTTACTTCTTTACTGATGATAAAACCAACACCAATTTTTGACTGGTCATCTCCTTTCCATACTGAAACAATTTCCTCTTAAATTCATCTTTTCCTTGTGTTTGACATTTTGTCTTGCTCAAAACATTTGATTTCCTCTCCATCATAACATCAGGTAACTCCTCATCTTTAAGTGTTAATATGCTCAATGTTCCTATTCTCACCTTTCTTCCCAGTCTACTTCATTTAACATTTATATAAATCTTGCTTTGATTTCTTTGTTTCTTTTTAGCATAATAAATCTACTGCTGGATTGCGGAGCCAGTCGTGATATCACCAGAGTCCCATTAGTCAAGTATTCGTGGTTCTTAATGAACTTCATCAGCTAGGCTAAGGGTGGAGATAACTAAGCTAAGCTATCCCCACAAAGTTTATAATGTAAATCCCCACTTTGCTTTAAAACACATATGGGCAGCTCGCAGGCCAGATCCGGCCCTAATCTATTTCAGCGAAGTTTGTCTGATTCATGGTTGGAGAAAACATGGTGTGTTCTACTAGCTCACATTAAGCTGATGTCATATGACTTCCGCAAAACACACTATGTTTTCTCCAACCAAGGCCTCTTTCTCACTTTGACTAGCGGTGTTTGTGAACGTGTTACGTGTCAGTTCGGTTCTTGCGTTGGTGTTGTGGTTTGTTTAGTGCCTGCATTGATGTTATGTTCTGTTCAGTGTGCCTGCGTCAATGTTGTGTTCTGTTCAGTGCCTCTGGTATAGAAGACAGTTTTGTTTGACAGTTCTGAATATCACTTATAAATTTGGGACAATGTCAGGGGTTATTGCAAAAAAAAAAAAAGAAAAGTAGATGCAGAGAATCGTCAATTTCAAGACAACTGGACAGAGGTTTATTATTTTATTCTGAATAAAGGTTGCCTGTATGTTTGCTGTGCAAGAATCTGTATCCATCAACAAAGAATACAACTTGAAGAGACATTTTACTTCGAGACATGCAGATCACCCAAAAATTGATGGACAACTACGAAAAGATGAAATACAGAAGTTGAAGAAGAACTTGGATACCCAGCAGCAAATGTTCAACAAGCAAAGAACGCAGCACCACAGCATTGTCAAAGCCAGCTTTGTGGTAAGCGAAAAAATTTCTAATCATTCTAAGTCATTTGGTGAAGGAGAATTTATCAAAAAATGTCTGCTGGATGTTACAAGTATAATATGTCCTGAAAAGAAAAAAGACTTTGAGAATATTCGTTTGTCGAGACGTACTGTCGTCCAACGGATAGAAATTATGGCTGATCATATCAAAAAAAGTTTAAAAGAGAAGATTGCTAGATTGGAAGCATTTTCAATTGCTTTGAATGACAGCACCGATGCCTCTGTTAAATTGTGAATGAAGAATTTTATGATTTATTAATATTTCATTCATGATTTAACATGTATTGTATTTCCTGAGCTAAGTTTGCTCCTATGTAAATTATAAATTAAACGCTTACTGTTAAATTTTTATTGATATAATAATTGTTAATTTTTTTAGTTATTTATTCTGTATAAATTCTTTATATAACTTGTAAATATATCCTAAATGAATTGTAATATATATTTTTTATTTCTGTATGTAAGAATGATTTTATGTAATTCTTCTGAATGCATTTGATTGGCTGCTGAAGGAGAAACCGAGCTTGTTTTTAGTCAGTGCGAGTTGAGAACATGAACGGCTGTGATATGGAGTGAAGACAGTAGATGTAAGCTGAACTGGCTAGAACCGGATTTTGGCGGGATGAATAAACGATTTTAATTGGAAAACGAAAGTAAAGAGAAGAGAGAAGCATCTAGGACAGCAAGGAGTGAAGTAACGGGTAGCAGTAAGGGGATTTGGAAGAAAGGACCAGAAAATTAATAGGCAATTCGGAATATTTCTAAATTGGAATTCTAAAATTACGACGAATTTCAATTATTTTGAGGAAGAATAGTGCAAAGCTGAATTTAATGCATAGAAGAAGATAAGGAATAAGTAGATTACCTAAAATGAGTGCGTCAAGACTTGTGAAGCTCTATGTTTAATATTTCAATTATTATAGTGAAGATTTCTTTTGAATAGTATTACTTCAAAGTAATAGTTAACTACAGTTTTAAGTGAGCCTATAGTGAATCCAATGTGTGAAAGGTGTAACCCAGTAAGAGAAGCCTTTTTTTTTTTATATTTCAGCGTGAAGAAATAAGAGTTAGCGCCGCCTGATATATCTTAACATTAACTGTGGCGTTCTGCTAAAAATAGCCGAAGTATGGAGCTTTAAAGTGTTTCCCCCTTGAAATGATAACTGCCTCATAATTAAATTAAGTGTTTGTTGACTAAGAGAGAATTAGAGAATTCTACTTTAAGAATAATTACTGTAAAATCCTGGAACATTGAACTGTGTGAACCATTTTCAATTATTCAGAAGAATATAGAAATGACAGCTGAATGTTTGATGCCTAATGTATTATGTTTGTTATGAGTATTTGAATTAAGTTGATGTATAAAAGAATTGAATTATCTCATTGAATAGAGACAAGTTATGATAATAGTAATTAAGCATTGAAGAATAAGATCTGTAAACCAAACCGAGTGGCTACTAGTGTTCTCACAGATATTTTGAATATTGTTCAAAATTATCTTGTTTAGAAAATTATGCTTAAATGTACATGTTCTATAACCCTGTATTAAATGTTTATTTTATTGAATTCATTTGTTGTTTGCCTGATTTTTCTTCATTGCACTACTCATAAAACTTATTCGAACCTCACGGAAGCCTTAAATGATAATATTAACCTCGGCCTGTATAAAGTGAGATTGCAAAAGTTAGTTGATGACTGATTCCTCTGTATTATATAGACTGAATATAGGGTGGTGCAGGATAATATAAATTTCCTTATATTCTGATCAGTATCAATCAGCATCTAACAAAATTTAAAGAAATAAGAATAGATCCAACTAACCAACATAAATGGATCAATTAGCAAAATAGGATGACACAACACTTCCGATACAGCACAACTAGCAATATTTATTCGAGGAGTTGATGTGGATTTCAACATCACAGAAGAACCGGTAGTTGTTCCTTTATTGGCACTTCGGCCATTAAAAGGAACAACTACCGGTGAAGATACATTTGAAACAGTCAACACAGTCTTCGAGAGATTTGGGATTAAATGGAGTTCACTATCTGACATATGCACTGATGGAGCCCCTGCAATGGTTGGTGCACAGACGGGATTTATTGGAATAGTTCATGAAAGAGCAACAGAACTACAGATCCATCTGGAAAATTTAACAAATTTTCACTGCATTATCCACAAACAAAATCTCTGTGCAAAATCAATTAAATTCACAAATGTTATGGAAGTTGTAGTAGCCAGTATTAACTTTATTAAGTCATGTGCACTTAATCACGACCAATTTAAGAAGTATTTGGCAGACCTATTTTCGGATTATGAAGATGTGTCTTATTATTGTGAAGTGAGGTGGTTGAGTAAAGGTAAAATGTTAAAACGATTTTATAATCTGAGAAAAGAAATTGCAGATTTTATGGACATAAAAGGAAACACAGTTAACCAAGTAAGAGATGATGAGTGGGTATATGATTTAGCATTTCTTGTAGATGTCACTGGATACCTAAACGAACTGAATCTTAAATTGCAAAAACAAGGACAATTGGTTCATGAACTGCATGGACATGTCAAAGCTTTTTGTAATAAACTAAGATTGTTGGAAAGTCAGATAAGAGCTAAAAATTGTTATCATTTTCCTACTCTAGCAACTCATAAAAATATCCCCTGATAATTGTTATGGAGATGTACTGAAGGCACCAATAGAGCAATTTGATACAAGGTTTGCCGACTTCAAAAACAAAGACTCCACATTTGCTATATTTGCTTGTTCGATGGATGCTGATGTAAATAATGTGCCAGAAAACTTACAGATGGAACTTATTGAGCTTCAGGCGGATTTAGTGCTAAAATCACAATTTAACAACATTGCTTTGACGGATTTTTATAAATTTTATTTGGTGCAAGAACAATATACAAATTTACGTGCGTTTTCAAGAAAAATCATTTGTCTTTTCAGCAACACACTAGGAAAAACCTGTGAACAGGTTTTTCCTAGGATGAAATGCAATAAATCAAAAATTCGGACAAGAATAACAGACCAAAACCTCAAAAATTCTATGCGATTATCCATAAGTAATATTAACGTCAATATTGATAGTCTCGTAGTTGAAGTAGAAGGCCAATCTTCACATTAAATTGTTATGTCGTTCATTATATTATAAAATTTATGTAGAGCTTTATACAAAAGCATTATATTATAAATAAATGAAATATGAAGTAGAAACTTGTTTTAATTCATTTAATGTTAATTTATTTTATTTAATAATTTGGTCCGGCCCTTGACTCGGAGACAGAATGATAATTTGGCCCCCGAACTAGGAAAGGTTGCCCATGCCTGCTTTAAAACATTACATTTTGCAATGGTAAACTGGTTACACTCATTTGCCCATGCATTCAGTCTATTTAAGTCCTCTTGAAAAGCAACAACAACATCTGTGCTACACCTGATAGTTCTTTTCAACTTTGCATCTTCTGCAAATAACTGTGTGTAATCATTGAAACATTTCCCAATATCGTTAACATACAGATTAAACAGCAACAGCCAAAATAGATCCTAAGGGAAGACCACCAGTGACCTTTCTATTCTGGGATGTTGTTTGCCCATACACAACTTCTGATACCAAGACATTATATTCTTGTTTAATCCTTTATCCAAGTGTAATCCTGTATAATCTTTTATAAACAGGAATATAATTTATTGGCAACTATAATTTACTTTGTAATCCAGTGTGTGTTGCGGGAAGACTATCTATAGTAATATGCATGTAGCAATAGTGGAATGGAATTTCTAGAATTCTTGAGGGACAAATGTCTTAGGCAACATGTAATGGAGGTAACAAGAGGTTCAAGAATTTTGGATTTGGTCATAGCATCAGAAGAGTTGATAATAACTGAGATGACATCTCTCCCACCAGTTGGAGAGAGTGACCATATGGTTTTGACTTGGAAAATGAATAGACATGCAGGAGTATCAAAGAGACGGGAACTTATGTGGAATTATAATGCAGGTGATTATAATAGTCTTAGACGTCAACTTCAGGAAGTTTCATGGAGGGAGGAATTGGAAGGCCGGGATATCGTTAGTGCGTGGGAAATTGTGAAAGAATATTTGTTAGCAGCAATGGTAAGTTGTATACCACGAGTGAAGAAGAGGACAAAATTTGGAGTAAAGTGGATGACAAACAATATTAAACAGGAATTGCATGTGAAAAAGAGGCTATGGAAGAGATATAAGGAGACAGGTGAAGAGAGGATGCGTGAAGAATATAAGACATAGGCCAGAAGAGTGACTAGTGTGGTAAGGAAAGCGAAACTGGAATATGAGAGGAGATTGGCCCTAAGATCCAAAGAAAATCCTAGGGAATTTTTTAGCTGTGGCCAGTAGGAGGAGAAATGATTGTGGAAGAATGATATTGTGGGATAAAAATGGGAATAGAGTGACTGATGCAGAGGACATAGTGGAATTGTTCAATGACCACTTTATTGGAGTATTTCATCCTGGAGGAGTCAGTTTTAATGCTAGAGGGATAGGGCAGGTTCAAGGTTTAGAGGTACAGGAGGAGAGTGAGTTTCAGTTACTGAGAACTCTGGATGTCAATAAAGCTTTGGGACTGGATGGTATTTCACCACGAGTTTTGAGAGAATGTGCTAGGGAATTGACAGTGCCTTTAACCTAGCTTTTCAATGAAAGTCTGGCTTCGACAAAGGTGCCCAGGGAATGGAAGGAAGATAAGATAGTGCCATTGCATAAGGGTGGTAACAGACTGGAAGTGTCTAATTATAGACCAGTCTGTGTATCATCAGTAGTTGTTAAGATCTTGGAGAAAGTAGTGAGGTACCATATACAGCACTGGGCAGATGAGTTTAATGTTATCTGTGAGAGTCAACATGGATTTGTGAAAGAGTGCTTTTGTTTTAGCAATATGCTAGCCTTTTATAATAAAGTTAAAAGAACATTAGATGAGGGAAAGGCATATACTGCAATTTTCTTAGACTTAGCAAAGGCATTTGACAGGATGCCACATGATAAGCTGATATTTAAGTTGCAGCACATGGGTCTGGATGTCAGATTGGTCAACTGGATTCAGGATTGGCTGTCTGATAGGTATCAGAGAGTTGTGTAGGTGGAGCAGTTTCAAAGAGACAGACGGTTACAAGTGGGGTCCCACAGAGCTCAGTACTAGGACCTATATTGTTTAACCTTTATATCAATGACATTGCCAGTAGATTGCAAGTGGATATTCAGTTGTTTGCAGATGATGCGAATCTGGGAACGATTATTAGTAATAGCGCAGATGTGGTAGCCCTGCAAGAGGATTTAAATAAGCTAGATAGATGGGCAAATGAATGGGGGAGGATGTCAGTTTAACGCAGCAAAATGTAAGGTCTTGAGGTTTGGGAAACATCGATGGTATGCTGCATACTCTATAGGAGGAGTTATACTGGAGGAAGTTGGGGAGACAAGAGATCTGGGGTTGATGATTGATAGAAACCTGAAGTTTAGGGGACATATTGCAAAGGTGGTGAAGGTAACACAGAGGATTGCTGCAATTATGAGAAGGTCACTGACCTGCAGAGATAAGAGAGTTATCAATCTGTTGTATAAGTCGCTGATCAGACCACACTTGGATTATTGTTCTCAAATTTGGTCCCCAGGATTTGAAGGGGATAAATTAACTGTGGAAAAGATACAAAGACGGATGACAAAGATGGTCTCAGGAATGTACAAGGATAGTTATGAGAATCGGCTGAGGGGATGTAGACTGCAGAGTTTGGCAGATAGAAGAAGGAGGAGGTGATATGATTGAGACTTTTAAACTGTTGAGAGGTGGTTACAGGGTTGACACTGGGAAGTTCTTTCACTTGGTTGAACAGCGGGAAGGAGTGATGACAAGAGGCCATCTCTGGAAGTTACGAAAGGAAACTGTGAGCAAGAGGGTGAGGAGTGGTTTCTTTGCATGGAGGGTAGTTGAGCTGTGGAATGCATTGCCTGATAGAGTGGTGAGGAAGAGAACGGTCAATGAGTTTAAGGAGTGGTATGATAGACTTTGTGTTCCTTAGGGGGGAACCTCCCCTCGATGAGTCTTGACAGACTTTATGGTTCTTATGAAGGACCTCCCATTATGAGTCTCTTGACTCCATGGAGGCCTGAATAATAATAATAATAATAATAATACTTGCCTCATGATCTTTAGCTTCTCTACTGCAAATTCTACACATTTCAACTAAGAGAATAATTTTCTTTCATAATATTCAATATAATATTCTTGAGTAATTTTTTTATTATGCTTATGTTTTTTCTAGAGCATTAAATGTTCCAGTTTCCCATTTTTCACTTGAAGATATTAAGTATTTAAATTTGGCTAAAAACTGTGATTTACCACAAACGTTGGGAATGACAAGGTTAATGAGATTGCAGTCCAAGTATAAGTAAGTTTACATTGTTTTATTAAACGGTTTTCTGATTCAAGTTTATTCAGACATATTAGTGTAATTATGTTGATGCCATTTTGTGCCTAGATTTGTTTGCCTGGTTTTCATGGTGACGAGGATATGTCGGAAAGGGTCCAGAGAAGATTCACAAAAGTGGTCATTGGTCTTTGGAATGTGGAGTATGAGGAGAGATTGAGAGAATGTTGCAAAGCCTTGTGAATAGGAGGAAGAGGTGGGATATGATTGAGACATATAAGCTAGTCAGGGGTTGTTATCAGGTTGACATGGAAGAGATTATTCATGGAATGGGAGAGGAGAATAGAACAAGAGACTATCACCGGAAACTATACAAGGATGGTGTGAGCAGAGGAGTGAGGAGAAGGTTCTTTGCATGTTGTTGGTGAGTGCATTGCCTGAGTGTGTTGTGAATATAGACATATTGAATCAGTTTAAGGAATGGTTGGATGAGCAAGCATGCAGTAGTGTGTACCTCCCACGATGAGTCTCTGATTCCATGGCGATCAGATTATGATAACTTTTTTTTTTATGCTAAAATATTTATTGATTGCTAAAATATTTATACATACAATAAACATCTTGTGTGACATTGCACCTTATAATTTTACAGAGTTCAGCACTAAGTGCTGCAATTCCTACATTGGATTTCAATTAAAAATTTTAATAATACTTTTTTGCCTTTATATTATGTATTTACAACACATGTTCTTCTAATATGAACAATGAAGATTATACAGAATTTTTTGTATAATTTTTTATTTTTTATTTTATTTTATTTTATTTTATTTTTTTTTAAGTTTGAGAAAGAGTGATTATACATACAAATTTCTGCATTTGCTTATAAGGCTAGCTTGTAGATGAGTGAGGCAAGTTAATCCCACCTACTTCAAAACTTCGGTTAGCTTTTATGAAGAGAGTGGGATTTAGCCTTCACTATTTATGTTGTTGCTACTGTTTTTTTATATGGGATGTAGGCATTGGATACTGGTGATTTTTGATGTGTGTATTAGTATTAATGGTTTCTTAACTTTGTTGGTGTATTTTCCAGAGTTCTTTTTTTAATGTTCTGTAGTTATCTACAGGTTTTAACTTTCTTGGTAGGTTGTTGAATTGCGTGGGTATCTGATGTGATCTCACAAAAGAACCGTATGAGTTGTTGAAGGGTGTGGGAATGTAGAGAGAGTTGTTGTAGTTCGTGTTATAGATATGTGTCTCTTTTGTTTCAATAGATGATGTTGAAGTAATTCCTTGTTAAAGTCTTGTAGTGTTTCAGGTTTTTAATGCTCAGAATTCTGTGTATCTCCATGTGCTTGTCGGATATTGGTTGTTGCGTGTAAGATGTCCAGATCACTGTTTACACGATTTTCTTGTGTAGTGTTTCTAATTTTGTTAGGTGGCTGTTTGATGTATTTGCATAGACTGTTATTCCTTATCTGAGTAGGGATCCACAGATACCGTGATCTAGGAGGTTTTTATGTTGGGTGGAATAATGTCTTTAACTTGGAAGAGTTTTGCTGCGATGATCCGGAGTTTGGTATGTAGGTAGTCTATATGTTTTGTCCATTTAAGGTGGGAATCTATATAGAGACGTGGGTATTTTGGTGATTACAGGTTTGATTATGGTACATTGGCAGGTATTTTTGTTGTTAATACAGCGGTATGAGTGACAATGTATCGATAGTGATGCGGGACGTATGATTCTTCGGTTGTGTATTATCAACATCTGTGTTTCGGTGCCGTTGATTAGAATTGCGTTTTGGTGAAAGTATGTTGTGATTTTGTTTAGGTCTTGTTGTGCTTTGCAGAGAGCTGTGTTAATGTCTGTGTGGATTGCTAGTAGTGTCATCTGCATATTGAAATATTTGACTTCTTATGGATATGTTATGAACATCGGTAATGTATATGTTGAATAGAGTGGGTGATAATTTGGCACCTTGAGGTACACCGTGTTTTACTTGCATACTCCGACTGTGACATGTACCTATTTTTGTTACTTGTGTTCTGTTTGAGAGGTAGTTCTTGAACCATGTTTGCAGTGTTCCTCTTATACCTACTGAGTATAGTTTGGTGAGTAGTGTGTCATGTCGAAGTGTGTCAAATGCTTTGGTTAGGTCCAGCAGTATAAGGACGGCATACTTGTTTTTGTCGAGAGCTTTGTTTATTGTGTCGGCAATGTCTTCTAATAAAGTAATGGTGCTTTTTGTTTTCTGAAAGCCGTATTGGTTTTGTGAGATGATGTTGTACTTCTGTAAATAGTTCTGTAGTCTGGTGTGTGTTATTTTTTCTAGAATTTTTGAGATGACTGGCAGTGTAGCTATTGGTCTGTAGTTCTGAGTATCGTTTCTTTTGCCGTGTTTGTATATTGGCGTAATAATTACTGCAGGTTTTAGTTGTTGTGGAATAATGCCTGTGTCGAATATTATGTTCACAAGTTTCAAAAGTATTGGATTTATTTGTTCAAAGTGTGTTATAAGGTCTGTGAGTCTTATTTTGTCTATTCCTGGAGTGGTCTTTGGTTTCAGTTTTAGGAGAGCTTCTTTCAGTTCCTGTTTTGTTATGGGTGGAAAATACATCGTTTGTAGTTGACTTTGTGTCGGTAGTTTTTTGTTGATCGTTGGTTGTTTGTCTTTTTTGAGTTGTGTGATGTTGTTTGTGAAAGCATGGTTGATTGAGTCTGCTAGTTCCTCTTGGTTTGTGTCCTGACCGAGGCTTTTTGCAGTAAAATCTTGTGCTGAAGTTTTCTTTTTTTGGGTTACTAATTGGTTGAGTGTAGCCCATGTTTGTTTAATGTTGTCGTTATATTCCATGAATTTTAGGAAGTAGAAGTGTCTTTTTGCCCTATGATTTTTTGTTGTTAGTTTATTCTTGTGTTTTTGTATAAGGTTTGTAAATGTGTATTATTGGGTGAATTTTTAAGTTTTTTCCATAGATTTTTTTTGCACTAATAGTATTTCGTATGTCGTCATTTATCCATGGATTGTTGTCTGTTTGTTGCCTCGTTTGTGTTGTATATTTCTCTGAACTTTAGTTGAAAATTCTCGTATAATGTTACAGGATCGTTTATTTTAAGCAGGGAATTCCAGTCTGTATTTTTTACTTGGTTATCGACAATGCTCTTTAGTATGATCGAGTTTTGTCGAGTTCTGTGGTGGTGGTGGGAGGGTGGGGGTAGGAAACATAATAAAACGAAGTTGAGACAAAGTAGTGATCGGCAATTTTTACATTAATTACTGATGATGTATATGTATGGATGGGAGCCCGTATGTTGATATGATCAATGCATGATTGTGTTTGTGAGTTATTGAGTATTTTTTCTCTTGCTGGGGAGTTAATGGTAGGGTTTATGTTGTACTGACTTAGTATATCAAGATATGTGTTAGTGGTTGAAGAAGCATGGTGAAGAGTATTTATGTTAATAATAATAATAATTCATAATAATAATATATTAATAATAATAAAATTATAAAATATAAATATATAAATAATAATATAAAAAAAAAATAATAATAATAATGTACATTATGACAGTTGAACTGAGAGGTTCACATCTAGAAAAGTCTGTCTTAGATGTAAACTTGTTAAAAAAGCTTATGAAATAGAACAGTATAGACTGTTTATAATGGACTGGTTGGCCGGGCAGTTAGCGTATCCACTCTCCAGCCGGCTACGGGTTTGAATCTCGCCATGGGCATGGATTTTTGTGATTGTCTGTGGAAATACTAGTGGTGGTGGCAGGTGGTAGATGGCATTGGTGTAGTTGATAGATGAAATTGGTGGAGAGAGAAAGATGTAGAGTAGGTATCCTCCCTGGAGGTGTCATGTAATAATTATTATTATTATTATTATTTAGCCCTACATGGAGTCAAAAGACACATCGGGGGAGGTCCTTCCTAAGAACATAAAGTCTGTCAAGACTCATCAAGGGGAAGTTCCTCCTAAGAAACACAAAATCTATCATAACACTCCTTAAACTCATTGACCGTTATCGCCCTCACCACTCTATCCTGCAATGCATTCCACGGCTCAACCACCCTCCATGCAAAGAAACCACTCCTCACCCTCTTGCTCACAGTTTCCTTTCGTAACTTCCAGGGATGGCCTCTTGTCATCACTATTTCTGGCTGTTCAACCAAGTGAAAGAACTCCCCAGTGTCAACCCTGTAACCACCTCTCAACAGTTTAAAAGTCTCAATCATATAACCTCTCCTTCTTCTATCTTCCAAACTCTGCAATCCAGAGTTTGGAAGATAGAAGATAGAAGTCCCTCAGCCGATTTTCTTAACTATCCTTGTACAGTCCTGAGACCATCTTTGTCATCTGTCTTTGTATCTTTTCCACAGTTAATTTATCCCCTTCAAATCCTAGGGAGCAAATCTGAGAACAATAATCCAAGTGTGGTCTGATCAGAGACTTATACAACAGAATGATAACCCTCTTATCTCTGCAGGTCAGTATCCTTCTCATAATTGCAGCAATCGTCTGTGTTACCTTCACCACCTTTGCAATATGTCCCCTTAACTTCAGGTTTCTATCAATCATCAACCCCAGATCTCTTATCTCCCCAACTTCCTCCAGTATAACTCCTCCCATAGAGTATGCAGCATCCCATCGATGTTTCCCAAACCTCAAGACCTTATATTTTGCTGCATTAAACCGAAATCCCCATTCATTTGCCCATCTATCTAGCTTATTCAAATCCTCTTGCAGGGCTACCACATCTGCACTATTACTAATAATCGTTCCCAGCTTCGCATGATCTGCAAACAACTGAATATCTGCTTGCAATCCACTGGCAATGTCATTGATATAAAGGTTAAACAATATAGGTCCTAGTACTGAGCCCTGTGAGACCCCACTTGTAACCTTCTGTCTCCTTGAAACTGCTCCACCATACACAACTCTTTGATACCTATCAGACAGCCAATCCTGAATCCAGTTGGCCAATCTGACATCCAGACCCATGTGTTGCAACTTAAATATCAGCCTATCATATCGCACCCTGTCAAATGCCTTTGCTAAGTCTAAGAAAATTGCAGTATATGACTTTCTCTCATCCAATGTTCTTGTAACTTTATTATAAAAGGCCAGCATATTGCTAAAACAAGAGCGCCCTTTCACAAATCCATGTTGACTCTCACAGATAACATTACTCTCATTTGACGAATGCTGTATACGGTCCTTCACTACTTTCTCCAAGATCTTAACAACTACTGATGACACACAGACTGGTCTATAATTAGACACTTCCAGTCTGTTACCACCCTTATGCAATGACACTATCTTACTTTCCTTCCATTCCCTGGGCACCTTTGCCGAATCCAGACTTTCATTGAAAAGCTAGGTTAAAGGCACTGTCAGCTCCCCAGCACATTCTCTCAAAACTCGTGGTGAAATACCATCCCATTCAAAAGCTTTATTGACATCCAGAGTTCTCAGTATCTGAAACACATTCTCCTCCTGTACCTCTATACCTTGAACCTGCCCTATCCCTCTAGCATTAAAACTGACTCATCCAGGATGAAATACTCCAATAAAGTGGTCATTGAACAATTCGAATATGTCCTCTGATTCAGTCACTCTATTCCCATTTTTATCCCACAATATCATTCTTCCACAGTCATTTCTCCTCCTACTGGCCACATAACTAAAAATTCCCTAGGATTTTCTTTGGATCTTAGGGCCAATCTCCTCTCATATTCCAGTTTCGCTTTCCTTACCACACTAGTCACTCTTCTGGCCTGTGTCTTATATTCTTCATGCATCCTCTCTTCACCTGTCTCCTTATATCTCTTCCATAGCCTCTTTTTCACATGCAATTCCTGTTTAATGTTGTTTGTCATCCACTTTACTCCAAATTGTGTCCTCTTCTTCACTCGTGGTATACAACTTACCATTGCTGCTAACAAATATTCTTTCACAATTTCCCACACACTAGCGATAATCTGGCCTTCCAATTCATCCATCCATGAAACTTCCCGAAGTTGACGTCTAAGACTATTATAATCACCTGCATTATAATTCCACATAAGTTCCCGTCTCTTTGATACTCCTGCATGTCTATTCATTTTCCAAGTCAAAACCATATGGTCACTCTCTCCAACTGGAGGGAGAGATGTCATCTCAGTTATGATCAACTCTTCTGATCCTATGACCAAATCCAAAATTCTTGAACCTCTTGTTACCTCGATTACATGTTGCCTTAGACATTTGTCCCTCAAGAATTCTAGAAATTCCATTCCACTATTGCTACATGCATCTTCCTCTCTCCAATTTATACTACTGAAGTTAAAATCTCCCATAACAATCATTCTTCTTGAACTTGCCAAACTTAGCTGTCTAAACAACTCCTGGTCCCCATCCTCCATGCTCCTGGGTCTGTAGCAACACCCCACTAAATATCCTGTCTTTCCTACCTCTACCTCACACCATATGCTCTCAAAATCATTTGTCTCACTTCCTTCCAAAGCCTCCACTCTTAGAGGACATAGGTCATTACTTATCATAAGCAGTACCGAACCACCACGCTTTCCCCTCCTATCCTGACGAAAAATGCTATACCCAGTGACTTCTATTCCTGTTATTATATTCCCTTCTCTCAACCATGTCTCAGTGATCCCAATAATTGTTGGCCGGCTGATACTATCCTCGCCACCAATTCCTCTCCCTTATTCCGGATACTCCTGGCATTAGAATAAAGCATATAAATGCCATTGTTTCTATACCCAGCATTATCCCTTCTAGACTCCACTGGGCTCAGTGTTACATGATATCATCTCCCTTCTCCCAAGTATCCATTCCCACAAGAGGCCACCCCTGCTATCATCCTCCCTGGGACACACTGACTCTTTCAGAGCTCCAATCTCTCCAGATGCCTATGTCCTTCCTCATTCAAATGTAAATGGTCTCTCACATACTATTCCGCTCTTTCCTCAAACGCACTCCAAGCATCCACATATACCAGTCCCCTCTTGTCACACATTCTTGCTATTATGCCATTCAATATCACCGCTCCTCTGCTAAGCTCATCATTATCATACCTAGGCAACACACACACTATTTTTCCTTTCTCTGTCTTATTCCGTACAGTCTCAAGCAAAAACCTCATGTCTCTCGCTGTCCGACTTACATTACCACTCAAGTCATTCGTTCTTACCATCACATTCATCTCATCCACCCTTTCACCTCTCTTAATTGCCAAGCCACCCTTTCTATTGTTCCTCCTGGCAAACACTCCTCACGCATCCTATCTTGAACACCACGGATCATTGAGTCGCCATACATTATACCTCTTACCATCCCCTCTCTCCTATTGTTTCCATTCTCTCCTCTTCTTTCCTTCCCATAGGTCTCTCTCTCTCTCATTCCCTCTCCTCTACTGTTATTCTCTCTTCTAGCATTCCCATACCTCTCTCTCTCTCCTACTGTTTCCATTCTCTCCTCTTCTAGCACTCCCATACATCTTTCTCATTCCTTCTCTCCTACTGTTTCCATTTTCTCCACTTCTAGCACTTCCATATCCCTCTCTCATTCTGTCTCTCCTACTGTTTCCATCTTCTCGTCTTCTAGCATTCCCATACCGCTCTCTCATTCTCTCTCTTCTACTGTTTCCATTCTCTCCTCTTCTAGCACCCCCATACCTCTCATTCATACTCCCTAAATTATCTCTCTCTCCTACGCTTATTCTCCTTGCATTTATCTCTTCCATTATCCTTATCTTATCTTTCATACTTCTGCTCTCATTCACAAGACATTCCACCTCCTCTTTCAACTCATCTATCTCCCTCTGAAGGTCAGTCACTCTTAATCTAAATTCACTCTCCCAAACAAAACCATCTCCTAAACTTTCACAGTCACTCACACCTTCCACACTATCAACTATTATTTTCTCATTCATATATATCTTTTTTTCATTCTCTCCTATCACACTACTTGTCTTCCTACATTCATTCCCCGTTCCTGGAGCAACAAATTCGGATATCGATATTTCTAATGCACTTATTTCCTCCAACTGCCTGCATTTTGCGCATATACGCTCTCCGCTCTCTTTCACAAGCCACATATCTAATTCCCGAGACGCATACATACCGCAAGTACTGCATACCACAAAGTCCCTTATGATATTGCTAATAATTGAGTTCTTAAGTGGCAGAGGACTTGGCAATACGCCACTTGCAACTGCTGCTGAATCCGTCATCATTCCTTACTGCCGAGTAGCGTAATCGTTATTTATTCAATTAATAAATTCCGTTAAATAAATAGAAAAAAGTACAAACAATTACAAGCAAAACAAAACATTTAAGTACCCTAAATAAAATGAAATATAACTAAATACAGTAATGAAAACTTAGCTTCCACCGTTATGCATTCGATTCCGAAGGTAACCAAAATATATTAAATCGCGACAGCAACTAACTTCCAAAAACAACCACTGAAGTACACTCATATTCAGAGAAACAATTTAGCACTCAAAAACGTAGAAAAATGGGAAAAAAAACGGACTATTCATCAATTAAAAATCACTTTCTTCTACACAGCTCAAATTCACTGCCACATGTTATGGCGATGCTAGCACCATTCAAAAATAACAGCAATAGCCGAGCCTCAGTAGAACTTCATCGGCTACAGCATTGCCATCCATTACCCTCCAAGGTTATTTAATATTAATCACTGCATCTCATGGTCCACTCTCCTCCTCCTCCTTAATAATAAAAATAATAATAATAATAATAATAGATCTTTATTATTCTTATGTTTTTTCTAGAGCATTAGAAGAACCAAAAAGAAAGCTTAAATCCTCACATCCCATTACTCCTTGACTGTAAGGGGTGCCTAAAGTGCCACTTCGTCCAATTGTGGATGGCAGGTCCTTCCCTACTTACCTATTGGCTAAGCACCTAGCTAACTTACTTAAGGGAAAAATCAGACAATCAGAATCCTACATAAAAAATTCTCAACAATTTGTTGACAAACTCAAAAACGTGAAGATAACACAAACAGACATAATGGCCAGTCTAAACATAGTATCCTTATTCACAAATGTACCAGTAGAAGAAGTCATGAACATTATCAAAGATCTCTTTCCTGCTGATATTACAAAGATGTTCAAGCACTGCCTACAATCAAATTTCTTCAAAGTTAACAACAAGGTATACCAAAAATAAGACGGCCTAGCCATGGGCAGCCCTCTGTCGCTACGATGTGCAGACCTTTTCGTGGAAAAATTTGAAAATGAAATCTCCAAAATAAAAAAAAAATTACTCTAGGAGTAGAAAACAACGAACAACTACACTTCTTGGACATACTAGTTAAAAGACAAGGTTACAATTTCAAACTGTCCATTTACAAAAATCCTACAGACACTGGATGATATCAATATCACTCTTCAAACGATCATAGGTCACATAAACAGAGCATCATCCACATGTTGAGAAATCGAGCCAGAAACTTTATCTCCGATGATGAAGAAGTTCAGACAGAACTGTCCCAAATCGCTATAACTATCGCAAAATAGTTATCCTCAAAACATCATCAACAAATTTGTATACAAAGATAACCAACAAGAAAGAACAGTCTCCCAGCAAATTTCAACAGCAGTCATCCCGTTTATGGGTTCAATTTCCACCAAATTTGTGAGACTGTTAAAAGCCCATAACATCAGGGTTGTATTCAAACCAACTACTAGCATCAGACAGGTTCTAAGATCTCCTAAAGCACAGTGTTCCATTTTATAAATATCTAGGTGTGTATAATATTCCATGCACGTGCGGTCAAACTTTGGACAAACTTTGAGAAGCATGGAAATAAGACAGAAAGAACATGTTGGTGATGTAAATCACAGCAGAACGATCACCTCCGGTTTAGCACATCACTTTTCAACTTTGAACCACACTATAGACTGGGATAACAGCTCTATGCCCTACGTAGATGATGATTACAGACTTTGAATAAGCAGCAGTAGTGCTGCTTATTCAAAGAAGCAGCAGTAGTGCTACGTGCAGGCAGCAACCTAAATAGAAATCAAGGGGCCATACTGAACGATACTTGGAAAAATCTAATTAATTCTCTCAGTTCAACAGAACTACAGTACGCGAATAATCATATTACGTGTTTGCATGTAACACATGTTCATGATACCGAGTAGAAAGTCACAATTTCATACAGACATGTCACGCAAACGTGTTACCTTAGCTACCTAACAGGTACTAATGTTTTTTGTATTCTTAAATCTTTTTTTAATTTATCATTTTTTTGTACTGTGTAAGCCTTGAGAAAGCTAGTCAGTTACTAGCGAAACTGGTAGGCAATATTGTGAGAACATACGTACGAATTAAAAATCTATGGTCAGTTTATCAATAAGTCTTATATATTTTAACATTTTACGACCAAAAATATGTATAATTTAACTAATACACCTTGCAATAAAATAAGTGCTAATTTACTCAGATCTCAGGAAGTAGTAGGATTGAAGTATATTTGTCATATATTTCACCAAAATAATTCTGTCAGCGTGTGTGTGTGTGTTCTCTTCCACCCCAAATTGTAACCCTACCAAGCGCGAATTTTATTTCCTTCATACTTCATTGCATCTAATGCATACATTTTATGTATTTACATAATTTGATTAATATTCATATCGCATATATTTTTATAATATTATTATTATTATTACCCACTATCTTCATGGAGTCCAGAGACTCATTGTAGGAGACCCATATTAACTGTTATACACACAAAACCTATCATACCTCTCCTTAAACTCATTCACTGTCAGGGGACTCGCAACTAATTCTGGCAATCCATTCCACTCATTCATGGCTCTCCATGTAAAAAATCTTCTCCACACACCCTTACTAATCACACTCTTACACAACTTCCATGGATGGTCCTCTAGTTCTCTAGTTGTCATATGGTAAAAAATTTCCTTTGCATCAATTTTATAAATTCCCTTCAACACCTTAAAATTTTTTATCATGTCCCTTCTTTTCTGCCTATCTACTAAACTTTGTAACCCACAAACCTTCAACCTATCCTCATAGGGAGCATTTCACAGATATGTCACCAGCTTAGTTACTTGTCTCTGAATCTTCTCGACCACCTTCTGGTTCCCCAGAAACCCATGTGACCAAATCTGTGCACAGTAGTAAAGATGCAGCCAAGTTGAACCATTTTATCAACTTTTGCAAAATGCCATCTGAACTTCAGTTCTCTGTCCACCATTATCCCAAATCCCTAGCCTCATTAATTTAATGCAATTCAGTACCATCAGTATGATACACCATATGCAACCTTTTCAACCCAAAGTGCATAACTTTATATTAACTCTATCAACACAGAACACATTTTTCATATTTCTGCATGTGAAAACTGTACTTTTATAATGGATTGTATTAAGTTATCCTTTAACTCCTCATTCCATGCTACACCTGCAAGCTGTCTCCTGAGCTCTTCATAATCACCGCCCCCCCCCCCTTGTAGTTCCACATATACTCTTTTCTTACAGACTTCCTCAAACTGCTGGCAATCACCATATGGTCACTCTTACCAATTGGTGAATGATTTGACACTTCACCAATTGGTAAGATGTGATCTTGATGTGATCTCTCCATGCTGGGTTCTAAAATGAAGAAGCAGAAAGGGAAATGGCCCCAGTCCAGCATGGAGAGATCACATCAAGTGAGTGGTATCAGTGGAACTAGCTGTAGATCCACAAATGAGCTGTGGTGTTTGTATACCAATGCTAGGAGTATAAGAAACAAGGCAGATGAAATGGTTGGATTAAATTGCATCAGTTCACCCAAATATTGTCGGAATAAGTGAGACATGGTTAGATGAGGATGACATCCTAACAGGAATAGAGATGGAAGGGTATGATATGTTTCGTGAGGAGAGAATGGGTAAAAATGGAGGGGGGGAGTGCTATTGATGATAGAGAAAGAGTTATGTCCATACAAGGTAGAGATGCAAAAGGGAAATAGGGCCAGTAGTTTTGAGGCAGTATGGTGTGAGAGAGAGGTCTATTGAATTAAATACTTGGTGGGATGTTGTTATAGACCTAGTAATATGGATTGCGGTGATAGTGAAATGTACAAATAAGTCAAATAAGCCAAACAAATAAGAAAAGGGTGATCATTATGGGTGATTTTAATTATGGCAACATAGAATGGAATGATGAGATAGCAACTGGAAGTAATGAAAAGAGTTTCTTGAGTTTTTGAGGGATAACTACCTCAGACAGTATGTAACAGAGGGCACACGAGGATTGAGGGTCTTGGATTTGGTCATCTTATCAGAGGATGTAATTATAAATGAGGTGTCAAATCAACCACCAATTGGTGAAAGTGACCATGAGGTGATTACCTGGGTGGTTGCCAGCAGTGCAAGGACCCCCCCTGTGAAAAAAGGTTATATGTGGAACTACAAGGAGGGTGATTATGAAGAGCTCAGGAGACAGCTTGCGGGTGTAGCGTAGAATGAAGAGTTAGCCAGAAAAGAGGATCAATGAAGCTTGGGGTATTTTCAAAAACCATTTAGTAGATGCAATGTCTAAATGTATTCCAAGGGTGAAAAGGTTAAATAAGGTAGGTGTGAGATGGATGAATAAAGAGATTAAGCATGCGGAGGCAGCATAAGAGAAGTGGAAGTAACCAATTTCATGAGGTCTACAAAGACCAGGCAAGGAGGGTGACTTGGTTGGTGAGAGTAGCGAAAGAGAGGTATGAACAGCAGTTAGCTAATGAGGCCAAAAAGAATCCTAGGGAGTTCTTTCGATATGTAGCCAGCAAAAGAAAGAATGATTATTGAAGGATGACACTGATTGGAGGGAATGGTATAAAGACAGCTGTTGCAGAATGTGTGGTGGAGATACTTAATGAGCAGTTCATAAAGATCTTTCAATTTTGTGAATGTGACTTCATGGAGAGATTGAGAGCAGTTGATGATGGGGAGGAGAGACTGACTATAAGTTAGCAAGAGGTGTTTGGGGTGTTGAGTAAACTAGATATAAATAAGGCTGTGGGACTTGATAATATATCACTGCGTATTCTGAAGGAATGTGCCAGAGAGTTGACACCTGTCTTGACATTTTTTTTAATACGAGTCTTGCATTTGGTCAAGTTCCTAAAGAGTGGTAGGAGGGCAAGATTGTGCCACTTCATAAAGGAGGTGATCAAACTCAAGCATCAAACTATAGGCCTATCTCTGTGTCAGGTGTTGTGGTTAAGTTGTTGGAGAAGCTTGTGAGAACCAGGATCCAGAGTTGGGTTGACAATAATGGTATAATCTTTGATGGACAGCATGGATTTGCTAAAGGGAGGTCATGTTTTAGTAATCTACTTAATTATTACAATAAAGTGACTGCTTCCTTGCACAGAGGAGAAGGATACACAGTAATATAGTTGGATTTCGCAAAGGCTTTTGATAGAGTACCTCATGATAAGTTGACAGTCAAACGTGAGCAGATGGGATTGGATATTAGATTAGTGCATTGGATTGGAGACTGGCTATCTGATAGGTATCAACAAGTTGTGTATGGGAGTGCGATATCCAGGAAAAGGAAAGTCACTAGTGGAGTGCCTCAGGTGTCTGTTTTAGGGCCATTACTATTTAACTTGTATATTAATGATATTGGCGAAGATTTGGATGGAGATATTCAGTTGTTTGCAGATGATGCAAAGTTGGGACGAACCATAAAGAGTAGTGAAGATGTTGTGGCCTTGCAGGAAGACTTGAATAAATTGAGTAATTGGGGAAGCAAATGGGGATGTGAGTTCAATGTTGCAAAATGTAAGGTTTTAAAATTTGGAAAACAAAGATGGGATGCAGAATTTATGCTTGGTGAGAACATAGTGTTGTAAGTAGAGGAAAAAGAGATTGGGGGGGGTGGTGATAGTGGATAAGAATCTAAAATTTAGGGGACACATCGCCAAAATTGTGAAGACAACACAAAGACTTCTGGGAATGATGCAGAGGACAATGACGTGTAGAGGTAGGGAGATTCTTGTTTCATTGTATAAGGCTTTGATTAGGCCACACATGGACTATTGTGCCCAGATTTGATCACTGGGTTTTCAGAAGGATGAAGAGATGTTGGAAAGTGTCCAAAGGCGACTGACTAAGGTAGTTTCTCACCTCTGGAATGTTGAGTATGAGGAAAGATTGAGAAGATGTAATTTGCAGAATCTGGTGGAGAGAAGGAAGAGGGAAGATATGATAGAGATCTACAAGTTGGTAAGGGGTTGTTATAAGATCAATGGTGGAGAAGTTCTACAGAGAATAGTGGGAGATCAAGGTAGAACCAAAGGTCATCCCTGGAAACTGTATAAGGAGGGTGTGAATAGGGAAGTGAGAGGCAGGTTTTTTTTGTGCAGAGTTGTGAATGATTGGAATGCCATGCCTGAGAGTGTGGTGTCTGCAAGGAGTTTGAGCGTGTTTAAGATGCGGTATGATGAGATGTGTGTGTGATAAAAGGCCTTCCAGAAGAGTCTTCGACTCCATGAGGTCTTGTTTAATAATAATAATAATAATAATAATAATAATAATAATAATCTCACACCATAGTGCCTCAAAACCACTTGCTCTATTTCCCTCTTGCATCTCTACTTTTTATGGATATAACTCTTTCTCTATCATCAATAGCACTCCTTTCTCCTTTTTTACCCCTTCTATCCTCACGAATCACATCATATCCTTCCATCTCTATTCCTGTCAGGATGTCATCCTCATCTAATCATGTTTCACTTATTCCAACAATTTTTGGGTGAACAGACTCAGTGCAACCATTTCATATTCCTTGTTTCTGATACTTCTATCATTTGTATACACACAACAGTTCATTTCTGGATCTATAGCTAGTTCCACTGATACCACTCATTCGATGTGATCTCTCCATGCTCGACTCGGGCCATTTCCATTTCTGCTTATTCGTTTTAGAACTCTCTTCAATTCCAACTGTTTACTCTTGATCCTAGGTTATCCCATTCCTTTCCTGTCTACACATGCTCTCACATTCTTTTGGAGCATCCACCTTTCTCATGCTGTGTGCCCTTGTCCACCCTGAGGCCTCTCCATTTCCCTGTTCATCTTGCACACACACCCATTCTTTCATTTTCCATACTCATGCCACTTACTTCCTTATTCGTAACCACCTCTTCAATCTCTCCTCTCATACTCTCCTGCTCTTCCACATCACTTCTCACTTGATCCAATTCATTCTCTGTACTCACCTCTCTACCTTCCAGCAACAGTCTCTCCAAGTGACTCACACCATAACCACTCAAATGCAGTCCATCACTCCCATACAGTTCACTTCATCCTTCAAACTCATTCCACACATTAACAAATTGTACTCTCCTCTCCTCACACATTTCAGCCAACATATCATTCATAATCCTTGCTCTCTGTTCATCTTACCACAGTCATACCTAGGCAACATGCTCCCTCCTCATATTCAATGCCTCAATTACTCTACTCATTTTTCCGCCTGGAAAACATACCTTGTGAAGCACACCTTTAATAATGGCATCGCCATACAAAGCCACTTGCTCGTCTTTCGTTAACTCTTTCGTAGCTACTTGATTTGTTTTAATCATTTTCACCTGAATTTTCTTAATTTCACTGTGCATCCATTTCATCTCTTGCTTCATCCAACTCAATTCAACTTTCGAATCTCACGTCACATTTTCTCTATCATGCAATCTTTCTAATTTTCAAACTCTTGACTCCCATTTCACACTTTCACTCTCATTCATCATTTGGAGTTTCTGTGCTTTTGGTACCTGAATCCAACATTCACTTTCATTCATTCTTTCCATTTTTCCCAGTTTCAAACCTTACGTCACACTATTTCCGGATTCATTCATTCATTCTTTTTATTTTTCCAACTTTTGATTCTTTCGTCATGCTATTTCCAGTTTCGTTTCTTTCCACCACATTCGCCTCAATTTCATTCTTTTTACCATCCATTATGGTTTTCAAAGTACTCATTTTCTTTTTCAATGATTTTTTAACAATTTTTCACTTTTCTTTCACACCATGCTTCTCTTTCGAACGAGCACTCATTCTTCCCACGACATTCTCGCTACTAACACTTTCTGTCATCAAATTCGTATTAGCACTCATCAAATTCGTATTAGCACTCATCAAATCCTTGTTTAGCTCACACTTCGCACATACCCTCCTTCCATCAGCCCTATATGTCCACAAATTATCTTTATAATCAAAAGAATACTTTTGATTACATAGATACAAATATAAAAGAGTACACCTTGCACTTCACTAAACAACTGAAGTCTAAGTTAAAATCATGCACTTACAAAGCCACCGCCATATTTCCTCTGCCGGTTACTACTCTAAGGATCAAAAACAATGAATTTGTAATTAAGTTTAAGCAAAATCTCCCACACACTAATAATACTTGTAGTGCACAACTTTTATAGCAGATCTTACTCAAACAATCACTCATATACAATTCATTATTTCAAGAATAACTTATCTGAATCCGGAGCTCTACTTTCACACAGCCGCTACTGTTGCCTAATGAGCACCCTCTCTCCATATCATTGATCAATATCAATATCATTGAAATAAAGATGAAAGGTAATTTCCCCATTACTGAACACTGCAGAACTCCACTTGTAATCTTTCTACTCTCTGATACTGTTCCCCCATATACCACTTTTTGATATTTATCAGAAAGCCAGTTACCAATCCAATCCACTAATCTGATACCTAATCTGATACCATATGTTGCAACTTAAAAACCAGCTTCTCATGTGGCACCCTAATTAAATGCATGCCTTTGCAAAATCCAAAACATGACACTGTATGCCTAACCTCCTCATCCACTGATCTTGTTACTCTGTTGTAAAAGATAACCAGATTACTAAACCAAGAGCATCCCTTAAAAAAATCCATGCTGGCATGCATAAATAATATTGTCCTAATCTTTCCAATTTTGTATATGTGTTCTTACTCATTTCTCCAAAATCTTAACTACAGAAAAAAATACAGATAGGCCTATAGTCTGATATCTGCATTCTAAGCATCACCTTTATGCAATGGCACTATCTTACCCTCCTTCCACTCTCTCTCTAGAAACCTGTCCGATTGCAAGACTTTCAATTAACAGCCAAGTTAATGGCGTGGTCAGTTCCACAGAACATTTGCTTAAAACATGGTGGAATTCCATCTAGTCCCCTTCCTGACATTTGGCATACTCAGTATTTGGAATACATCCACTTCTAACACTTCACCCCTCCTTAACTCTCTGGGAATAAAACCTGCTGTACCACAGTCACTTTTCTTCTTACTCAACATTTAGTGAAAAACCCTCCTTGGGATTCTCATTGGGTTGCAGCACTAGTCTCCTCTTGTATTCTGATTTTCCTGTCCTTACAATACTAGTCAGTTTCCTAGCCTGAGCCCTATATTCCTCATGCAGCTGTCCTTCACACCTCTCTTTTTTTGTTTTCCCATAATTATCTCTTTTTCATCTACAATTCCTCTTTAATTTCTCTTGTCATCCATTTAACTCCAGATTGCTTTATCTTCTTCACTTGAGCTATATAATCTGTCATTACTGTCAATCAACAATTTTTTCTTAAGTATTTCCCTTTCAATACTAACCTCTCTTCCTCCAAATTCTTTCATCCATTGTATTGCTGCAGGATACTTTCTAAGTCTATGATAGTTGCCTGCTTTATAATTCCACATAAATTCCTTCTGCCTTGATTTGTTTACTGTCTATTCATCCTCCAAGTCAGGACTACATGGTCCCTCTCACCAGCTAGGGGCAAGTGTGACATCTCAGTCACAATCAGATCATATGCTACTATGACCATATTCAAAATTCCTGATCTTTGTGTTCCCTCCACCATATGCTGCCTAAGACGGTTGTTCCTCAAGAAATCCAAAAATTCAGTTTTCTTAGTACTACAAGTTGCATCCTGTGCTCAGTTTATATTGCTATAGTTATTATTATTATTATTATTATTATTATTATTATTATTATTATTATTATTATTCAGGCCTCCATGGAGTCAAAAGACTCATCGTAGGAGATAAATTTTATTTTATTTTTCTTCTCAGCTAATCCTAATCTTAACTCCTAATCCGTGATAGCTACCTGCAATTAAAACTGAAATCGTCTTATCATAATCACAGCACTAACAAGCGAGCTGCTGTCTTAACTACTGTGTTGAAGTCCCCATAATGATTACTTGCTTTGCACTTGCCAAAACATTTCCTGCTCATCACCATCTAAATTCCCTGGTCTGTAGCAACATCCCACTAAATATCTTGTCCTATAGACATCCATTTCACACCATTTACCCTCAAAGCTTAGTGTTATTGCTACTAAGATTCTCCACCCTGAGAGCGCACAGTTCATCTGTTATCATGAGTAACGCTCCTCCTCCACTATCTTTACCTTCCCTATCCTGCCGAAATATGTTATACTCTTCGATTTCTATCCCAATTAGAACATCTTCCTCAGTTAATCAAATTTCACTGATACCGATAATCTTTGGAGAGACTGAATCAATCAATGCCACAAACCCATTCCCTTTATTCCTAATGCTCCTAGTATTTGTATACAGAAAACCCAGTGCATTGCCAGTATTCTGGCTATTACTCCCCTCATACTTCTCCAGAAGATAAGTCTCTCCAAATGCCTGCATTCTGCATTCAAATGTACTCCATACATCCACATATTCCAGGCCTCTCTTCCTATACATTTTTGCTATCATCTCATTTGTTATCACTGCTCTTCTTCTCCACTGTATGTTATCATACTAGAGCAACAAGCTCACTATCTTCTCTAAGATAAATTTCTGCTGCACTATCCCTAACGTCAATCTCAAATCCCTACATGATTCACTCCACCTCTCAGATCTCCTCTACTTTTTCATTCTTTCATTCCCATTGTACACTCTCTATTGTTCCACATGGCAAGCACACCTCTGTCACTGTACTTTGTAAACCCCCAACTCATGAATCTCCACACACAATACTTTGAACAGATTCATTCATCTTCTCTTCATGGCATTCCTAGCTCTTCCTGCTTCCAATCCCCCCCCCCCACCACCACCACTTTTCCTCCTTCCTCTCATAGAACATTCAGTAAGCTGGCATCAGGTCTCTGGAATGGAAAATAGAAGATAAAATGAGGAAATGCAATTTGCTGAGCTTTGTGAGTAGAAGAATAACAGCAATATGATTGTTATATAAGTTGGCGAGGAAGTTTTAACCAAATGAATGTGGAGGACATTTTTTATAATATAGAGGGAGATAGGGATTGTACAAGAGGCCATCCTTAGTGGGTGATGATGGTATTGAGGTGGCCAATTCAGATGTAATAGTAGAGTTACTGAGTGATCACTTTTCAAAAGGCTATCACCCAAGTGAGTGAGGATCTCTGTACTTGTAACAATAACTAATGTGAGAATTGAAGTTAATAAATCAGAGGTACTTAGTATATTGCAGAATTTAAATGCAAACACACTTTTAGATGGAATATCAGCTTGGGTGTTGCGTGAATGTGCAGAGTAATTATCAACGCCTGTTTTTTGGTTATTTAAGTTAAGTTTGAACTCTGGTATGGTCCATAGGGAGTGAAAGGAAGGCAAAGTGGTTCCTTTCCGTAAAGGTCGCTCTAAAACTGCGGTAGTTAATTACATACCAATCACCATCTCGGAAGTAGTGGTAAAAGTATTGGAAAAGTTGGTTAAGGACAGAATTCAAGAATGGGTGGATCAGAATATAATACTCTATAGGAGCCAACATGGTTTTGTTAAAGGTTGATCCTGCCTTAGCAAATTATTAACTTTTTATAATAGAATGACATCTGAGTTGGACAAGGGAAATGGCTACACAGTGATACTGCTGGATTTTGGTAAAGCTTTTGACAGGATGCCCCCATGGAATACTGTTATGCAAATTAGAGCAGATGGGGATGGTGATATGGATAAGAGAATGGCGCATGGAGAGATACTAGAAAGTAGTGTATGGAAAAGCAGAGTCCAGGATGAGGCAGGTGACCAGTGGGGTGCCTCAGGGCTCTGTGCTTGGGCCGTTATTGTTTAATTTTCGTGAGGATAGAAGAGGTAAAAAGGGAGGGGGAGTGCAATTGATGAGAGAGAAAGAGTCATGTCCATACAAAATAGAGATGCAAGACGGAAATAGTGCCAGTAGTTTTGAGGCAATATGGTGTGAGATAGAAGTGAATGGAATCAAATACTTGGTGGGATGATTTTATAGAAGAGGCAATGTGGATGGTGGTGATAGTGGAATGTATAGTCAAATTAGCCAAGCAAATAAGAAAAGGGTGATCATCATGGGTGATTTTAATTATGGCAATAAAGACTGGAATGATGAGATAGCAACTGAAAGTAAAGAAAATGAGTTTCTTGAGTTTTTGAGGGATCACTACCTCAGACAGTATGTAACAGAGGGCACACGAGGATTAAGGGTCTTGGATTTGGTCATCTCATCAGAGGATGTAATTATAAATGAGGTGTCAAATCATCCACCAATTGGTGAGAGTGACCATGAGGTGATTACGTGGGTGGTTGCCAGCAGTGCAAGAACCCCTGTGAGAAAAGTTTATATGTGGAACTACAAGGGGAGGTGATTATGAAGAGCACAGGAGACAGCTTGCGGGTGTAGCGTGGAATAAGGAATTAGCTGGAAAAGAGATCAGTGCAGTTTGGGGGGATTTTCAAAAACTATCTAGTAGATACAATATCTAAATGTATTTCAAAGGTGAGAAGATAAATGAGGTAGGTGTGAGATGGATGAATAAAGAGATTAAGCATGCGATACAGAGAAAAAGGGCATTGTGGAGGCAGCATAAGAAAAGTGGATATAACCAATTTCATGAGGTCTAAAAAGACCAAGCAAGGAGGGTGACTTGGTTGGTGAGAGTATCTAAAGAGAGGTATGAACAGCAGTTAGCTAATGAGGCCAAAAAGAATCCTAGGGAGTTCTTTCGATATGTAGCCAGCAAAAGAAAGAATGATTATGGAAGGATGACATTCATTGGAGAAAATGGTATAAAGACAGCTGTTGCAGAATGTGTTGTGGAGATACTTAATGAGCAGTTCATAAAGATCTTTCAATTTTGTGAATGTGACTTCATGGAGAGATTGAGAGCAGTTGATGATGGGGAGGAGAGACTGACTGTAAGTGAGCAAGAGGTGCTTGGGGGAGCTGAGTAAACTAGATGTAAATAAGGCTGAGGGACTTGATAATATATCACTGCGTATTTTGAAGGAATGTGCCAGAGAGTTGACACCTGCCTTGACATATTTTTTTAATACAAGTCTTGCACTTTGTCAAGTTCCTAAGGAGTGGAAGGAAGGCAAGATTGTGCCACTTCATAAAAGAGGTGATTGAACTAAAGCATCAAACTATAGGCCTATTTGTCAGGTGTTGTGGTTAAGTTGTTGGAGAAGCTTGTGAGAACTAGTATCCAGAGTTGGGTTAACAACAATGTTATAATCTTTGATGGACAGCATGAATTTGCTAAAGGGAGGTCATGTTTTTGTAATCTACTTACTTATTACAATATAGTCACTGCTTGCTTGGACAGAGGAGAAGGATACACAGTAATATACTTGGATTTCACAAAGGCTTTTGATAGAGTAACTCATTGTAAGTTGACAGTCAAACTAGAGCAGATGGGGGTTAGATATTAGATTAGTGCATTGGATTGGAGACTGGCTATCTGATAGGTATCAACAAGTTGTGTATGGGGTTGCGATATCCAGGAAAAGGAAAGTCACTAGTGGAGTGCCTGAGGGGTCTGTTTTAGGGCCATTACTGTATAACTTGCATATTAATGATATTAGCGAAGATTTGGATGGAGATATTCAGTTGTTTGCAGATGATGCAAAATTGCGAGGAACCATAAAGAGTAGTGAAGATGTCCTGGCCTTGCAAGAAGACTTGAATAAATTGAATGATTGGGCACGGAAATGGAGATGTGAGTTCAATGTTGAAAAATGAAAGGTTTTAAAATTTGGAAAACAAAGATGCGATGCAGAATTTATGCTTGGTGAGAAAATATTGTTGGAGGTAGAGGAAATAAGAGATCTGTGGGGTAACAGTGAATAAGGATGTAAAATTTAGGGGACACATTGTTAAAATATCCAAGACAACACAAAGGCTTCAGGGAATGATGCGGAGGACACTGACGTGTAGAAGTAGGGAGATTCTTGTTCTGTTTTATAGGCTTTGATTAGGCCACACATGGACTATTGTGCCCAAAGTTGGTCACCGGGTTTTCAGAAGGATGAAGAGAGGTTGGAAAGGTTCGAAAGGCGACTGACTAAGGTAGTTTCTGATCTCTGGAATGTTGAGCATGAGGACAGATTAAGAAGATGTAATTTGCAGAGTCTGGTGGACAGGAGGAAGAGGGGAGATATGATAGAGACCTACAAGTTGGTAGGGGGTTGTTATAAGAAGTTCTACAGAGAATAGTGGGAGATCAGGGGAGAACTGGAAGTCATTCCTGGAAACTGTATAAAGAGGGTGTGAGTAGGGGAGTGAGAGACAGGTTTTTTTCGTGCAGAGTTGTGAATGATTGGAATATCTTGTCTGAGAGTGTGGCGTCTGCTAGGAGTTTGAGTGTGTTTAAGGCATGGTATGATGAGATGTGTGTGTGTGTGTGTGTGTGTGATAAATGGACCTCCCAGATGAGTCTTTGACTCCATGAGGTCTTGGTAATAATAATAATAATAATAATAATTTGTACATAAATGATATAGGAAATGGCTTGAAGGGAGATATTCAGTTGTTTGCTGATGATGCATAGTTGGGTAGCACAATAAAAAAATCATGCTGATGTTGAGAGTTTGTATGATGATTTAGATGAGCTTGCAAATGGGTAAAAGGTAATGGATGTCAGTTCAATGTGGAAACGTGTAAAGTTATGCATTTTGGGATTAAAAGATTACCAGCTGTGTACCAAATTGATTTAATGGTACTCCAAGAAATTGATGAGTTTAGGGACCTTTGGGGTGTTGGTAGATAGGGAGATGAAGTTCAGAGGGTATATTGTTAAGGTGTGCAAGATTGTACATAGGATTACTTGGTTACTGAAGAACACACTAACATCCAGAGATAAAGAGGTTATTATTCCCCTTTATAAGGCATTGATACTTCTACATTTGGATTACTGTGCTCAGGTCTGGTCACCTGGATTCCTTGGAGATGAGGAGGTTGTGGAGAGGGTTCAGAGGAGAATGACTAGGTTAGTGAGTGATGTAAAAAATGCTTCCCACATTGATAGATTGAGAGCTTGTGGACTGCTCTCAATCTATCAATGTGGAAACATTTAAATTACTAAAAGGCTTTTTTAAGATTGATGCAGGGGAAATATTTCAGCTTTATTTATTCGTATGGCATGAATATCAAAACATGCAGTACAATACACTGTCACTTTAATAACATATAAAATTAAAAGTCAAAAGTCATTTTAAAAACCAATAAAATTAAAAGGTTACATCCATATTGGTCAGATAATTCATAGCTTCGGGTGTAGCACTTAAAAAGTCCAATTTGTCTCCTAAATATGCTCTGTGATAACACTGAGTCACACTATGGTTCACAGTTTGTCTCTGAGCTCCACAATCACAATGCGGGGATGGTCGTTTACTCCATTTAAAAAGCATGTCCGCACATACACCATGACCAGTTCGTATTCTATTAAGCTGAGTCCAGGATTTTCATGGGAGGTGTGAGCAGGCATCAAAACTTTCTTGTAATTCATTGAGAGAAAATTTTATGATGTCATCTGTATGGCTCTCCCACTGTTCTTGCCATTTTTGCTTCAAGTCAAAGTTAGAATGTAGTAGCAGTTGGGCTAATTGTAGTGGTGGATGTCTTGATCTCAATCGTCGTACACTTTAGTATGGGAGATCTAAATGTATTGGTAGGGCTGTGTTCTCCAAGATTTTCTTATACTCCTGTAAGAGAGCCTTAGTCCTGCTCAGATTCGGTGGAACAATGTTACTAAGAGCTGGAAGCCAGTGTGTGGGCGTTGATTTAATTCTGCCAGAAATCAGTCTCATTGTATTATTTAATTGGCTATCAACAAGTTTAACATGTGTGCTATTTAGCCATACTGGTGAGCAATATTCGGCAACAGAGAAAACTAGACCAAGAGCAGTAATCCACAGATTATCGGCTGTTTTGCTGCCCATGTCGTGCCTATTAGTTTTTGTATTAAGTTGTTACGGGTTCCCAACTTAGCAGAAATGTTTGTTACATGTTGCTTGTAAGAGAGCGTGCAATCCAGGGTAATGCCCAAGTACTTTGGAAACTTATTGTGTCGTAGTAAACATCCTTCAAAGAAGATATGTAAAGTGACATCTGCCATGTGATTATTAAGGTGAAAGCTTGATACTTCTGTTTTATCTGGATTGAGCTGTAGCCTCCATTTTTTATAATATTCACCTATAGTTTTCATATCTTTTGTAAGTACGTCTTCAGCCTGACTCATGATTTTGTGTCAAATTGCAATTACAGTGTCATTAGCATAACAGAGCTTGCGTGAGATGGTAGCAGTCAAGTCATATGTGTATAGGTTATAAAGTAAGGGTGCCAATACTGACCCTCGTGGAAGACCATTATTAAGTTTTCGTTGTCGGGACATTTTATTTCCTAATATAACTTGAAAGAAACGTTCAGTGAGCATGGAGGAAATTAAGTGTGCAGTCTGTTTACATGGGACAATGCTAAGAAATTTGTATATAAGGCCTTCACACCATACTGTATCATAGGTTGCTGTTAGGTCCAAGAAGACAGCTGATGTTTTTTCTTGCTTCTGAAATCCAGCTTCTATGTATGATGTTAAAGTGAGCACTTGATCACAGCAACCACGTTTTTCTCTAAAACCAGCTTGCTCAATCGGGACATGCTGCATAATTGGTATGGACAATCTGTTGTACAGTAGGTGCTCTAACATTTTATAGGTGCAACTCGCCTGAGGGTGTGGTGTCTGCAAGGAGTTTGAATGTGTTTAAGACCCGGTATGATGAGATGTGTGTGAGATAAAAGGACCTCCTAGATGAGTCTTTGACTCCATGAGGTCTTGTTTAATAATAATAATAATAATAATAATAACTCAATAAAGCAATAGGTCTGTAACTTTTTTCCTCCTGGGGTGGTTTTCCAGGTTTAAGAATAGTAACTATTTTTGACTTCTTAAACTGGCTAGGTAGTTGGCCAGTCAATAATATATCTGGAAAGAATTCACAGAGCCATTTTATAGTATTTGGCCCACTATTAATCAGAAATTCAGGATGGACACTGTCGAAGCCTGGGGCATTGCCTGCTTTGATATATTTTATGATGGCTTTTACTTCATCTATAGTGAAGATTGAGGCCTATTGTGAGATATCAGGGGCATTTATTTTTAAAGCTCTAAGTTCTTTCTTAACTTTCTTGGTATGTTCATGGTCCCTAGGTGCCCTTGATATATTAACGATTTGATTAGCTATTTTCTCAGCGGAGATGATTGTACTTTTTCTTTTAGGATGATTAGTTGTGGATAGTTGTTGGAGAAGATTCCAAGCTTTTTTACTTGATCGTTTGAAGTCAAGGTTTTCAACCGTATCAATCCATTTTGTTTTTCGAGATGAGTTCAGGCTATGTAGTAATTCATCTGCTATTTCAGGATTTTCACTTTTTAGGAACTCTCTGTAGAGATGTTCACTCTCTTCATTCCATCCAGGGACATAATCTTTTCTGTAACCTCTAGGGATATATTTTTTCGCAGTTGATATGATTGCTTCTACAAATCTCTTGTACTCTGTAACTCTAGCAGGTATCCACTGAACACATTTATCCAATTCATTCGCAAAATTTCTCCAATTTGCTTTTTTAAAATTCCAACGATGTCGTGGAAAGGATCTAGCTATAGGTAGTGTCATACCAATTTCCAGTAACACCGGTCGATGTTGACCGCATGGGAAGTTAGAAAATACATATCGTTTTGCTGGTAATGTTTGCCCTTCTGTGTTTATTGAAACAAAACAATAAGTCTGGATTAGACTCTGTTTGCCATGCTGATGTTGCAATGCCATAATTCCGGTGGTATGTAGCACCAATAAGAGTGTAACCAGTTATTTTTCCTCTTCTATTAAGGTCATCTTCATTTTCAGCATGAGTTTCTTGAAGAAGCACAACATCAATGTTATTTTCTTGTAGTATTTTGCAGAGATAGTCACATTTTGCTCTGTTAATTCCCTCGATATTCAGTTGACACATCTTAAGGCTAAATCCCAGTTTTTTGTCAGCATCATCAATAAAATTAGAAAAATCAGTATTGTTTGACTGCATACCTTAGCCAGGAGAACTAAGTGGTAGACTGGCTTCCAAATCGCTCTGGCTCAATTAGCGTTACTCAGGGTGTACCACGAGGAGGCAAGCTAGATTACACAAGAGGGAATATGATAGAAACATTTAAATTACTAAAAGGTTTTTATAAGACTGATGCAGGGGAAATATTTCAGCTGTCTGATAGTGATGGAAGAACAAGAGGTCATCGCTGGAAATTATGGAAAAGTGTGGTTAACAAGGGTGTGAGAACTAGATTTTTTACTTGCAGGGTGGTGAGTGGTGGAATGCATTGCCTGACTCATTTGTGAGTTCTTCGTCTGTAAATGAATTCAAGAAGAGGTTTGATAGATATTATTTTGATACGTTGGATCTCCCACGATGAGTCTACTGACTCCATGGAGATACCCGTAATCAGGGCCGGCGGAAGCGGGCATGCGGGCGCCGCTATGATGGGGGCACCGCCGCCAGGGAGCGGTTCATAAATTAATTTTTAAGAAACAAAATTTTATCATGAAAACAAAAAATTCTTAGAATGATCAATATTAAAATAAATAAGTCCGGATACACCGAATAAAAATTTAAACAAAATGTATATTGCCGCCTCTTTGATCAGCCAGCTGTTTACAATTTGCAGCTAGAACAGGCTAAATGCTTGCCTGCAGAATGTTGTGTCTACTGCAGTCTATCTAAAGTGAAACAATGAACGTTTATGCGCAGAAACAAATTTTCATACAAAACATTTGTTGCTAGTTAACCAGTCATATGGTACACATCTCATTAGGCTACTGACAGTAGCACGTTTGTTTCTGTGTCATGTTGTGTAATAATTTCTTGTGGGTATAAAATAGAAATGGAATCAAAAATTAAAAAAAAAAGTTATTCGGTGCAAAAAATCGTAAGCATCATGCTGCGAAAGAAGCAGATATTAAGAAACAAACTGGGACTCTTAATAAATTTGTTAAAATATTAAAATATTCTGATGCAGATTGTAACCAACTCGATACATCAGAAATCAGAGTTGAAGAACCATGCGCATCATCCAGTTTTCATGAAAGTACTATTGCAACTATTGAACAAGATAATTGAACACGATTTAAGTGAAAAATAGTTAGGATTTAGTCAACTAAAACAAGATTTAGTTGTAGTTGACCAAAACTAACACATTGCTAGTATCTGTAAATTTAGAAGATCCAGGTGAATGGGGAAATATTGATGAAAAACTACGAGCTGTTGTAATTGAAATGGGGCCTGTTCAAAAGAAAAATATAATATATCCCAGAGATACATATAGTCGTAAATTTGGCGACACGCATTATAATAGAAAAATGGAAAACGGGAGCTCGTGCCAAGAACATGGCTCATTTATTCCGAAACTTTAAATTCTGTTTTTTGCTTTTGTTGCAAACTTGTCACACCTACTAAACCAACTGAATTACCTACTGAGTCTTGTAGAAGGTTATAACGATTGGAGAAATGTAAGTACAACTTTACATAGACATGAGACTAGTTTAACTCACATGAAATATTTCTTTAAATGGAAGGAATTTGATAAAAATTTAAAAAAACAAAACTGCTATTGATTTCCAGACTCAAAGCATGTATGAAATGGAAAAGAAACTGGACTAGTGTTTTAAAATGCTTGATTGAAATTATAAAATTCCTTGGTAGTCGAAATTTAGCTTTTCACGGATCATCTGATAAATTATATGAAAGGAGTAATGGTAATTTTTTAAAATTAGTCGAAGTGTTTTCTATGTTTGACCCTGTTATGGAAACTCATGTTTAAAGGGCCCTACAGCGAATACAATAGGGTACACTATTTGAGTAAAGACAGTCATTATGAAATATTGGAAACTTTAAGTAATGCAATCAAGGATACAATTTTATTATAAATTCGAAAATCTAAATATTATTCCATAATTTTAGACTGCACACCTGATGCAAGTAAAACAGAATTATTATTTGCTTTGTTTCTTGTGACAATGGAATTGTCAAGATTAGGGAAAATGTTTTAGGTGTTGCAGATATATCAGATTCGAACGGACGTGGTTTATGTGCAACAATAATGGAACAACTGGAAAAATGGAACATTCCCATTGAAGACATGCGAGGTCAAGAGTATGAAAATGGGGCAAATATGAAAGGGAAAAAATATGGGCTCCAAAATTTGCTTTTGAACAAAAATCCTTGAGCGTTTGATGTGCCATGTGCTGCTCATACTCTAAATTTAATCATTAATGATGCAGCCAAAGTGAATGCAGATACAATTAGTTTCTTTGGAATTATTCAAGAAATATAAAATTTCTTTTCATTCTCTTACAAACGTTGGGCAATCCTTTTAAAGTTCGTAAAAAAATAACATTGAAACAGCCATCAGAAACGCAATGGGAAAGTAAAATTAATGCAATCCGCCCTCTACGATATCAGTTAGGAGAAATTTATGATGCACTTTTTGAAAGTTTAACAAAAGGAGAGACGCAATTTGATTACGAGAATCATGACGAAACACCACAATTGCCAGAAGATAAATTTAGAGTGAATGTGTTTTATACGCTTCTAGACATTGCAATGTGTTCGTTAATAGAATGTCTTGAAAAACATATTATGATAATTTCAATTTCTTGTATAGATTACTACAAATTAATAACGAAGATTTACGAAAAAATTGTGACGATTTAGAGATTCTCTTGAAGGACTGCGACAGTAAAGATGTAAATGCAATAGAACTATTTAGAGATTATTATTATTATTATTATTATTGTTCCGGGAAACTCCAAGGAGTCGACAGACTCATCGAGGGAGGCCCTAACATCATGTCAAGAACGACTATTCAACATTCACACAGTATCTCTCATACCTTGCCTTGAACTCATTCACGGTCGAAGCACCCACAACCGACTCTGGAAGCTTATTCCACTCATTCACCACTCTCCAAGTAAAAAACCTAGCTCTTAACACCCTTGTCAACCACATTTTTGCCAAGCTTCCATGCATGGCCCCTAGTCCTCCCACCACCAGCCATATTTTCAAAAATATCTTCTGGATCAATCTTATAAAAACCCTTCAGTAATTTGAATGTCTCAATCATACACCCCTCCTTCGCCTATCGTCCAATTTCTGCAACCCACAAATCCTCAACCTATTCTCATAAGGTTCATTCCACAGACCTGCTATCATCTTGGTCACTCGTCTCTGGACCCTCTCCACTTCCTCCCCATCACGAAGAAACCCTGGTGCCAATAACTGGGCACAGAAGTCCAGATGGGGTCTTATCAAGGCTCGATACAGAGGAACAACAACTTGTTTGTCTCTGCATGTTAAAGTATTTTTCAGAAGCCAAGTGATTTGGTGAGCTGCTTTAGTCACTTTTGCAATGTGCCCCCTAAACTTCAACTCCCTAGCCACCAACACTCCCAAATCCCTGACCTCATCAATCTCCTGGAGTACGGTTCCACCAATGCGATATACTGCTGCTATTCTTTTCACCCCAAAATGCATAACCTTACACTTTGCCACATTAAATTGACATCCATTTTTCCTAGCCCAGTCCTCCAAACTATCCAAATCATCCTGTAAAATTTTGACATCCTGTGCACTCACAATTGCTCTACCCAACTTTGCATCATCAGCAAACAAGTGAACATTTCCTCTCAAATCCTTTCCAATATCATTGATGAACAAATTGAAAAGCAGTGGTCCAAGAACAGAGCCCTGCGGCACTCCAGTAGTCACAAGCCATCTTTTAGACTCTACTCCTGAATAAACCACTCTCTGGTATCTCTCCTTCAACCACCCTCCTATCCATCTCACCAACCCTATATCTATCCACATCTGCTCCAGTTTACTGATTAGGATTCCATGTGGTATCCTATCAAAGGCCTTGGCAAGGTCCAGTAGTATCACTGTAAACCCATTACCCCTATCCAGTTTTCAGCCGCCACTGTGTTATAAAACGTGAGCAAGTTACTGAGGCATGATCTACCCTTCACAAAACCATGTTGTCCTCAATACAATATCCCATTTTCATCTATCCAATCCTGTATTCTTTTCTTGACTAATTTCTCTAAGACCTTGGCAATGATTCCTGATATGCTAATCGGTCAGTAATTTACAACAGCAGTCTTGGAACCACCTTTATGCAGTGGAACTATTTTCCCCTCTTTCCACCCCTCGGGACTGACCCAGACCCGAAACTCAAATTAAACAAAATGGTCAAGGGTACTGATAATTCTTTAGCTGCTTCTTGTACAACACGAGCTGGTATACCATCCAATCCCACAGATGTATGGACATTGAGGTTATGCAATAGACTACTCACCTCCACTTCATTCACCACAATTCCCGTATAATCTACTGGTTTATTCGTTTCTGCAATGTCACCACCTGGATGATATATTCTTGCAAAGTGCTCACTGAGTAACTCAACTATCTCAACTGATTCAGTTACCTCCCTACCATCGACATTCTTTAAAATCATTCTGCCATGTACATTTTCCATTTTACTTGCTAGATATCTAAAAAACTGTTTAGGATTCACTTTAGCCTGTATGGCCAATGTTCTTTCGTAATCCTTTTTTTTTGCTTTTCTTACCACACTCATCACCCTTCTGGCCTGCGCTTTATACCGTTCATGTGCCTGCTGGTCACCTTTCTCCTTAAATTCCCTCCATAGTTGTTTCTTTTTTTGCAGCTCAAGCTTAATGGTGTTATTCATCCATTTAACCCCTACTTGATTTATTATTCGGACTCTAGGTATACAGTCAGCCATTGCCTCATGCAAGCACTTCTTAACTACCTCCCATGCACTATCAACTTCCAGTCCTTGCAGTTGTACATGCCATGGCACTGAACCAATCAAACTCCTAAGCTTGTCATACTTTCCAGCCCGATAATTCCACATGTACCCTGTCTTAATTGAAAATTCTACACCTTTAGCCACCTCCCAAGTCAAGACCCTATGATCACTCTCACCAATTGGTGGCAATATGGTCATATTTGTTACAGCCAAATCCTCAGATGTAAGTACTAGGTCAAGCACTCTGTGCCTCCTAGTATTTTCCATTACATGCTGTCGCAGATAGTTATCCCTTAATAACCGCATAAAATCCAATTCCTTCTTCCCGTGTGTCCTTTCCTCACTCCAATCAATGCGACCATATTTGAAATCTCCGATAATAATCACCCTCCTTCTGCTCATTTCTTCTATTTGCTTGAGCATACTGTCACCACCATCTTTTCCATCACCTGGTCTATGGCAGCACCCAATTGTATATTTAGTTCTGCTAGCCACAACCTCACACCAAATGGCCTCAAATGTGCTCTTTTCTCTATCCTGCAATTCAACTTCTATTCTCCTTGGATGTAGCTCATCAGCTATCATCAACAATACTCCTCCCCCCCCCCATTTTATTCTCTCTGTCATTTCTGAACACACTATACCCATCACATTCAATCCCACTGGCTATATCATCCACAGTCAGCCATATATCACTAATACCAATAACCTGTGGTCTGGAAATGCCAACGATGGCCAAAAACTCTTCCTTCTTGTTCCTAATACTCCTAGTATTAGTGTACATGAATTTAAGACCCCCCATTAGCCCCAACCCTACCTTGATGCCTTATATTAACTATCCCACTCTGATTTGTTGTCCTTATTTGCTCCAGCATATTATGTTCATTCTTACATTCAACTGCCTCCCTAAGGACTGTATATCTACTCCCACCCTTTAACAAATCTAGTTTCCCTGAATTGGTACATCCATTACATTCAGCAACACTTTCTCAAGTCTTCTTACACCGTAACCATTCAAATGCAAGCCATCCAACTTATACAGATCCTTTCGCCCATCATACTCACTCCACACGTCCACAAATTCCACACTACTCGTCATACATAACCCACGCATAAAGTCATTTATCTTGAAGGACGGCGACAATAAAGACTTAAATGCAATAGAACTATATGACAAGTTATGTGCTTTCCGGGATATTTTTTGGAAGGATAATTTAAATATTCAAAAACCCTTTCGATATTCTTAACTTTATTGTGTCCAATAAGTTATCTTTCCCTAACTTTTCAATTGCTTTAAGAATACTATTAACCTTACCTGTTAGTGTAGCGAGTGGAGAAGGTTCCTTTTCCAAGTTGAAATTGATTAAAACCTACTTAAGAACAAGTATGTCACAAAAAAGGCTTGTTAGTTTGGTATTAATAGCTATTGAAAATTATGTATGTGCGGAATTAAATGTTAAGACCATTATTTCTAATTTTGTGAATATGAAATCAAAAACCTTGAAATTTTAATAAAAATAATTTCAAGTATATTTATGCAATTTAATTTATTTTCTGTTCTTCTTTAAAGATGTCATTTTTTGAATACATATATTAAATGTTCTAATTATTTCTGAATTCTTTTCTTATTTTCTCATCTATTTTGAGTTTCTTTTATTTTCTAAAAGATAGTTACACTTATAAAAATTATTAAAAAATTTTTACAAGTTACTAAGAATTTAGTAAAATGCAAGAATTTTTTAAACTTTAGTTCAAATAAATTTTAACTTTAATTAAAATTCATTTTAATTTTGTTAGCGATTTGGGTCAGTGAGAAAGCTATAATCCCTGTATCATTATATTCAACAATTAAAGTGAAGTGGCTTTATCCAAATTTGCTTTAACTTTTGAGAATTTTTTGAATATTCTGGTTTTTAACGATTATTATGCTTAGCCAACACCCCCAGTTCGTTATATTTAGCGAACCAACATGTGGCTGTTCCGTCAAAATTTATTTAAGAAATTTCAAATAATTAGAATTTTTTGAATATTCTGGTTTTTAACGATTATTATGCTTAGCCAACACCCCCAGTTCGTTATATTTAGCGAACCAACATGTGGCTGTTCCGTCAAAATTTATTTAAGAAATTTCAAATAATTAAAATTTTTATTATCGTAAAAGAACCCACTCTCCCAGATCGTTACAGGGGCGCTTAGATAGAAATTGCATGTGGGCACCAAATACCCTAGTGCCGGCTCTGCCCATAATAATCATAATAATAATAAAGATGTATAAGGAGAGTGTGAGGAAAGGGGTAAGTTGCAGGTTCTTTGTATGTATAATGGCTGGTGAGTAGATTGCATTACCTGTGATTGTGGCAAATATGGAAACCGTGAGCATATTTAAAGCACAATTTGTATGGAGTGTGATTCTGCAATGTTGAGTGTTATTACTCAGGTTTGATGCTAATTATAATATCTTTTATAAGACACCTGAATACGAAAAACAGAGGAATAAAAGAAGTCAGTGATTTTGTTTTGTTATTATTTATTTATTTATTTTGTTTTGTTATTTATTATATATATATATATATATATATATATTTTTTTTTTTTTTTAAGAACTGAATGACATAAACCAAGAGCAAAGGAAAAAGGTTTAATAGTATCACACGACTAGTTTCGGCTTTTTATAAAAAAAAGCCGAAACTAGTCGTGTGATGGTCTCTTGTCATCACTCCTTCCCGCTGTTCAACCAAGTGAAAGAACTCCCCAGTGTCAACCCTGTAACCACCTCTCAACAGTTTAAAAGTCTCAATCATATCACCTCTCCTTCTTCTATCTGCCAAACTCTGCAGTCCACATTCCCTCAGCCGATTCTCATAACTATCCTTAGGAGATTTAGGAGTGTTGGTAGATAAGGAATTGAAATTTAGGGGACACATTGCAAAAGTGGCCAAATCAGCTCATCAAATCACTTGGTTGCTGAAGAATACGTTGACAAGCAGAGACAAGCAGGTTATTGTTCCTCTGTATCGAGCCTTGATAAGACCCCATCTAGACTACTGTGCTCAGATTTGGTCACCTAGGTTTCTTCTTGATGGGGAGGAGGTGGAGAGGATCCAGAGACGAGTGACCAAGATGATAGCAGGTCTGTGGAATGAACCGTATGAGAACAGGTTGAGGATTTGTGGGTTGCAAAAATTGGTTGATAGGCGGAGGAGGGGAGATATGATTGAGGCATTCAAATTACTGAAGGGTTTCTATAAAATTAATTCAGAAGATATTTTTGAGAACAGGGCTGGTTGTGGGAGGACTAGGGGACATCCATGGAAACTGGGCAAAAGTGTGGTTAGTAAAGGTGTTAGAGCTGGGTTCTTTACTTTTAGAGTAGTGAATGAGTGGAATGCGCTCCCTGAGTCTGTGGTGGATGCTGTGACAGTGAATGAGTTTAAGGCGAGGTATGATAGATACTGTATGAATGTCAAATAGTTGTGATGAATATGATTTGGGGCCTCCCTCGATGAGTCTAATGACTCCCTGGAGTTGCCCGTAATAATAGTAATAATAGTAATATCCTTGTACAGTCCTGAGACCATCTTTGTCATCCGTCTTTGTATCATTTCCACAGTTAATTTATCCCCTTCAAATCCTGGGGACCAAATCTGAGAACAATAATCCAAGTGTGGTCTGATCAGAGACTTATGCAACGGAATGATAACCCTCTTATCTCTGCAGGTCAGTGTCCTTCTCACAATTGCAGCAATCCTCTGTGTTACCTTCACAACCTTTGCAATATGTCCCCTAAACTTTAGGTTTCTATCAATCATCAACCCCAGATCTGTTGTCTCCCCAACTTCCTCCAGTATAACTCCTCCCATAGAGTATGCAGCATCCCATCGATATTTCCCAAACCTCAAGACCTTACATTTTGCTGCATTAAACCGAAATCCCCATTCATTTGCCCATCTATCTAGCTTATTCAAATCCTCTTGCAGGGCTACCACACCTGCACTATTACTAATAATTCTTCCCAGCTTCGCATCATCTGCAAACAACTGAATATCCCCTTGCAATCCACTGGCAATGTTCATTGATATAAAGGTTAAACAATATAGGTCCTAGTAATGAGCCCTGTGGGACCCCACTTGTAACCTTCTTTCTCCTTGAAACTGCTCCACCATACACAACTCTCTGATACCTATCAGACAGCCAATCCCGAATCCAGTTGTCCAATCTGACATCCAGACCCATGTTGCAACTTAAATATCAGCTTATCATGTGGCACCCTGTCAAATGCCTTTGCTAAGTGTAAGAAAATTGCGGTATATGCCTTTCCCTCATTTAATGTTCTTGTAACTTTATTATAAAAGGCTAGCATATTGCTAAAACAAGAGCACCCTTTCACAAATCCATGTTGACTCTCACAGATACCATTACCCTCATCTGCCCAGTGCTGTATACGGTCCCTCACTACTTTCTCCAAGATCTTAACAACTACTGATGACACACAGACTGGTCTATAATTAGACACTTCCAGTCTGTTACCACCCTTATGCAATGGCACTATCTTACCTTCCTTCCATTTCCTGGGCACCTTTGCTGAAGCCAGACTTTCATTGAAAAGCCAGGTTAAAGGCACTGTCAGTTCCCTAGCACATTCTCTCAAAACTCGTGGTGAAATCTAGTCCCAAAGCTTTATTGACATCCAGAGTTCTCAGTATCTGAAACACACTCTCCTCCTGTACCTCTAAACCTTGAACCTGACCTATCTCTCTAGCATTATCACTGACTCCTCCAGGATGAAATACTCCAATAAAGTGGTCATTGAACAATTCCACTATGTCCTCTGCATCAGTCACTTTATTCCCATTTTTATCCCACAATATCATTCTTCCACAGTTATTTCTCCTCCTACTGGCCACATAGCTAAAAAATGTTTAACAACCGAGTAAATTAACCTCAATGCATATATATATATATATATATACATGCACACACACTTGACCTCCATGGAGTCAGAGACTCGTCGTGGCACGTCACACTGTTGCACACAGTGCTCATCCAACCATGCCTTAAACTGATTAAATGTGTCTACACCCACAACACACTCAATCAATGCATTCCAATCACCAACCACCCTCCATGCAAAGAACCTACTCCACACTCCTCTGTTAACACCCTCTTTATAGTTTATGTTGCAAGTAAAAGAAAAAATGTTCATGGCAGAATGATTTTAAAAAATGCTGAGGGTAGGGAGGTAACTGAATCAGTCGATATAGTGGAATTACTGAGTGAGCACTTTGGAAGAGTATATCATTCTGGTGGTGACATTGCAGGAATGAATGAACCTATAGATTATACTGGAATTAAGATAAAGTTTAGGGGGCACATTGCAAAAGTGGCCAAATCAGCTCATGTTGACATACGTTGACAAGCACAGACAAGCAGGTTATTGTTCCTCTGTATTGAGCCTGGATAAGACCCCATCTCGACTACTGTGCCCAGATTTGGTCACCTAAGTTTCTTCTTGATGGGGAGGAGGTTGAGAGGATCCAGAGGCGAGTGACCAAGATGACAGCAGGTCTGTGGAATGAACCTTAGAGGACCAGGTTGAGGATTTGTGGGTTGCAAAAATTGTTTGATGGGCAGAGGAGGGGAGATATGATTGAGACTTTCAAATTACTGAAGGGTTTCTATAAAATTAATTCAGAAGATATTTTTGAGAGCAGGGCTGGTTGTGGGAGGACTAGGGGACATCCATGGAAACTGGGCAAAAGTGTGGTTAGTAAAGGTGTTAGAGCTGGGTTCTTTACTTTTAGAGTGGTGAATGAGTGGAATGGGCTGCTGGAGTCTGTGGTGGATGCTGTGACAGTGAATGAGTTTAAGGCGAGGTATGATAGATACTGTATGAATGTCGAATAGTTGCGATGAACATGATTTCGGGCCTCCCTCGATGTTTAAGGACTCCCTGGAGTTGCCCATAATAATAATAATAATAATAATAGTTTCCAGTGATGGCCTTTGTTCTACTCCCTTCTCCCATTCTATGAAAAATTTCTTCCATGGACTTGATAAGAACCCCTGACTAGCTTGTATGTCTCAGTCATATCCCCTTCTTCCTCCTATTCATGAGGCTCTGCAATTTACATTCTCTCAATCTGTCCTCATACTGCACATTCCAAAGACCACTGACTTCATTTGTGAATTTTCTCTGGACCCTTTCCAACATATCCTCATCACCACGAAAACCGCCGACCAAATCTAAGTACAATAATCTATACAAGGCCTAATCAAGGACTTATACAATTGAATCATAACCTCTCTCTTTGTTCATGTCAGGGTCCTCTGCATTATTGCCATTATCCAATGTGATGTCTTTACAACTTGTGCAATGTGGACCCTGAATTTCAGGTCCTTGTCCACATCACTCCTAGTTCTCTCATCTCCTCTACTTCTGTTAAAGTTTCCCCACCAAGTGTATACTTTGCATCCCATTTGTTGCTTAACAAATCTCAAAACCTTACTCTTTGTAACATTGAACTGACAGTTCCACTTACCAGCCCAGTCATGCAATCTATTCAAGTCTTCTTGTAAGGCAATAACATTCACTTGACTCTGCATTGCTCTTCCCAGTTTTGCATCATCTGCAAACAGCTGGATATCACTAGTTAAATCCAACCCAATATCATTAACATACAAATTGAACAACAATGGCCTCAAAACTTACCCCTGTGGCACACTGCTAGTTACCTTTCTTTTTTGGGATACTGCATCCCCATATACAACTTTCTGATACCTATCTGACAGCAAGTCACTGATCCATATCAGAAGTCTGTTATCCAATCCCATCTGTTTCAATTAATTTAAGAGCTTATCGTGTGGCAGCCTATCAAAAGCCTTTGCAAAATCTAAGAAGACCACTGTATATGCATCTCCTCTGTCCAAGGTATTTGTCACCTTGTTATAGTACATAAGTAAGTTAGCAAAACATGATATCCCCTTAATAAACCCATACTGATAACTACAGAGAACACTGCTATTATCAATCCATTTCTGTATCCTACTTCTCACCAATCTCTCCAGGACCTTCACCACATCTCCAGATATACAGACCAGCACATAATGTGAAACTACAGCCTTATCACCACCCTTATGCAGTGGAACGATTTTACCCTCTTTCCACTTCCGTGGAACTTGTGCTGTTGTAAGACTCTTATTAAACAGGCATGCCAGTGCTACTCTGCCAATTCCCTGGATCATTCCCTTAAGATGTGTGGTGATATGTCATTAAATCCTATTGCCATATTGACATCAAGTTTATTTATTTCCTCAAATACCTCTTGCTCACTCACAAATAATCCATCTTCTCCTATGTCCTCTACACTTAAGTTCCTCATGATTCAACCCTGATCAGTATGAAATACAATTATAAATTGATCACTGAAAACTTCATCAATGTCTTCTGCAGTAGTTATCATTCTACCACTTTCATTCTTTAACTTCATCTTACCATGATCATTCTTCCTTCTACTTGCCACATATCTAAAAATCTCTCTAGGTTTTTCTTTGCCCGATTTGCCAATTTCTGCTCATACTCTACTATTGTTTTCCTTACTAACTGAGTCACTCTCCTGGCTTGTTCTTTATACTCTTCAAGTAACTGATTATTACCATTATTCATCATGTACTTCCTCCAAAGTACCTTCTTTTTCCGGATTTCATGTTTAAGCTCCACGTTCATCCATTTTAGACCTACCTTATTCAACCTTTTGGCCTTCAGAATACAGTCATGGATTGATGCTTTTATGTATATCTTTGTCAGTTCCCATGCAGGATTTATTTCCTTACCACTCAACTCCTTGTTCCACATTATAGCTTTAAGCTGTCTCCTAAGCTTGTCATAATCACCAGCCTTATAATTCCACATATATCCTTTCCTCACAAAAGTCTGCATATGACTAGCCACAACACAAGTGATTATTTCATGATCACTTTTACCAACTGGAGGAAAATGTTCTGTTAAAGATACTATGCTATTTTAAACCTTATTTTATTCCATTTCCCAAGTAAGCAAACAGACAAGTAAGTCAAGTTTGCACCTGCAAGTATTGCAAGTCTAGGTGACCCCCACACGTAGTGCCAGTCAAGGCAACTCATGGTAAAGGTGGGTAAGCTCTGATCACTATTCTTAATATTTACCCTTAATGAAAAGCACATCTCCTGGAGGAGTTGTATGATGCTATGTATTAAAGGCAATCTCTATATTACTAAAATCTTGGTAAGTTTATTTTTCACTAGGTTAGACTATAATAAATTTAGTTTAATCCTTTATCCCAGTGAGAGCAAACAAAGTTTGTGCCTGAAAATATCTTCAGCACTGAATATAGTGTTGTACTATCTTACTTGGGTAAGTAGTACAACACCAGGCAACTTTTAGCAAAGGTGGAGCATGTTACCAACACTCCTATCGCAGTATCTTTCAGGTGCAAACTTTGTTCTCACTGGGATAAAGGATTAAACTAAATTTATTAAAATCTTGGTATTTCTAGCCTGGCTCCCACTGATGAGACCTCAATAAAGGTAGAAACCAGTCTGGGTAGAAAATGCTATGCCTTTAATACACAGCATCATACATCTCCTCCAGGAGATGTGCTTTGCATTAAGGGTAAATATTAAGAATAGTGATCAGAGCTTACCCACCTTTACCACGAGTTGCCTTGACTTGACTACGTGTGGGTCACCTAGACTTGCAATACTTGCATGCACAAACTTGACTTACTTGTCTGTTTGCTTACTTGGGAAATGGAGTGAAACCAGGTATAAAATGGCTTGGTATCTTTGACATTTATTATACCCAAGGTAAAATACTTTCTACAGACACACACACACACACACACACACACACACACACACACACACACACACACACACACACACACACACACACACACACACACACACACACACACACACACACACACACACACACACACATATACTATACTTGAAAAATACGCTCTTCTGCTGGTCCATGATGAGTGAGAATATTTATTTGATGAGTAAAAAAAATCAGGAGAAGGTTCAGTTTCATCATCTGTTTTTTTTATATGATATGAATTCTGTTTCATGTTTCATGTAGTAGATTTTTGTGTGATTGCCTTATTTATCACTTCTATTAGGGATTGCTGATCATTACAGATGCCTGTTTTGTCAATTATTATTATTATTATTTCCACCCCAAGACCTCATGGAGTCAAAGACTCATCTGCGAGGTCCTTTTATCACACAGACAACTCATCATACTGTGTTTTAAACACATTCAAACTCTTTGCAGACACCACATTCTCAGGCAAGGCATTCCAGTCATTCACAACTCTGTACTAAAAAAAAAAAACCTGCCTCTCCACTCCCCTACTCACACCCTCTTTATACAGTTTCCAGGGATGACCTCTGGTTCTCCCCTGATCTCCCACTATTCTCTGTAAAACTTCTCCAGCATTGATCTTATAACAACCCCTTATCAACTTGTAGGTCTCTATCATATCTCACCTCTTCCTCCTGTCTACCAGACTCTGCAAATTACATCTTCTCAATCTTTCCTCATATTCGACATTCCAGAGGTCAGAAACCTTAGTCAGTCTCCTTTGGATCCTTTCCAACATCTCTTCATCCTTCTGAAAACCCGGTGACTAAATCTGGGCACAATAGTCCATGTGTGGCCTAATCAAAGCCTTATACAATGGAACAAGAATCTCCCTACCTCTACACGTCAGTATTCTCCACATCATTCCCAAAAGCCTTTGTGTTATCTTCACAATTTTGGCAATGTGTCCCCTAAATTTTAGATCCTCATCCACTATCACCCCCAGATCTCTTATTTCCTCTACTTCCAACAATATAGTCTCACCAAGCATAAATTTTGCATCCAATCTTTGTTTTCCAAATTTTAAAACCTTACATTTTGCAACATTGAATTCACATCCCCATTTCCGTGCCCATCCACTCAATCTATTCAAGTCTTCCTGTAAGGCCACAACATCTTCAATACACTTCATGGTTCGTCCCACCTTTGCATCATCTGCAAACAACTGAATATCTCCATCCAAATCTTCACCTATATCATATATATAAAAGTTAAACAGTAATGAACCTAAAACTGACCCCTGATTCACAAGTTTTTTCATAATGTAATATGACCAGTGAGAAGATAAGATGCACATTATTATTATTATTATTTCCCAAGACCTCATGGAGTCAAAGACTCATCTGGGTGGTCCTTTTATGACACACACATCTTACCATGTCTTAAACACACTCAAACTCCTTGCAGTCACCACACTCTCAGGCAAGGCATTCCAATCATTCACAACTCTACATGAAAAAAAAACCTGCCTCTCATTCCCCTACTCACACCCTCTTTATACAGTTTCCAGGGATGACCTCTGGTTCTCCCCTGATCTCCCACTATTCTCTGTAGAACTTCTCCATCATTGATCTTATAACAACCCCTTACCATCTTGTAGGTCTCTATCATATCTCCCCCTCTTCCTTCTCTCCACCAGACTCTGCAAATTACATCTTCTCAATCTTTCTTCATATTCAACATTCCAGAGGTCAGAAACTACCTTTAGTCAGTCGCTTCATGCATCACTTTATCTTTAGAGAGTGTTCAATCTTACCAAGAAGTAACCAGTTAATTGGTACATATCAACTTAAAAAAATAAGCAGCAGTAAACAGCTTATTTCTTACCCAGTGATGGAATATGCATAATTTGAACATTTAATTATTATTCTTATTATTATTACATAACACTTCCAAGGAGTTCAGAGACTCATCGAGGAGGGCACCAACTCTACAACTTTCCATATCAAGCACTCAATCCACAATTATCTACACCAATGCCATCTACTGCCCACTACCACCACTAGTATTTTCACAGTAATAATAGTAAATAATAAATAAAAAAAACTCAACTAATGCCTTTTTATTCCCATATATGGAGTAGGCAAGGCCGTTTTAACCCTATCTAACGTTTTGGAGACTGAGGGGGCAGTTCAATCTCCACTGGTAGCCAATCAGAGATTAGCTGGCCCAAGACTTTCACTAATATCATGACATCTGGTGAAGGGAGGCGACTGAGAAGTGCTGCCATCTCATGGTCCCTAATCCTAACACTGTGTTTGTGCAGTCTGAAAATAGTCTGAAAATAGTGTGGGTTCTATGGTCAATTTTCTTGAGTTTATGGGCTGAAAAACTTGAGTTTCCAGGAGAAAAATCTGCTTGCCTGTGCCAGAGATGGACTAACTTGGGAATCAGTTGAAAAAAGGCTTAGTGAAAGTTCCTCTAGTCTGCGACTACAATCGAACTTACGAGGCTCTATCTTCAGGTGATTCAGTGCTGTGGAAGGCACATGCCATCTGCACTGAGCTACATAGGTGCTAAAATAATAGTAATATATAAATAAATAATAATAATAATATTATTATTATTATTATTATTTCGGCAACTCCAAGGAGTTGACAAACTCATCGAGGGAGGCCTTAACATCATGTCAAGAACAACTATTCGACATTCACAAAGTATCTATCATACCTTGCCTTGAACTCATTCACAGTCACAGCACCCACAACAGACTCTGGCAGCTTATTCCACCCATTCATCACTCTCCAAGTAAAAAACCTAGCTCTAACACCCCTGCTAACCACATTCTTGCCCAGCTTCCATGTATGGTCCCTAGTCCTCCCACTAACAGTCCTATTCTCAAAAATATCTTCCGGATTAATCTTATAGAATCCCTTCAGTAATTTGAATGTCTCAATCATATCACCCCTTTTCCACCACTCAACCAATTTCTGCAGCCTACAAATCTTCAACCTGTTCTCATAAGGTTCATTCCACAGACCTGCTATCATCTTGGTCACTCGTCTCTGGATCCTCTCCACCTCCTCCCCATCAAGAAGAAACCCTGGCGCCCATATCTGGGCACAGTAGCCTAGATGGGGGTCTTATCAAGGCCCGATACAGAGGAACAATAACTTGTTTGTCTCTGCTTGTTAAAGTATTTTTCAGAAGCCAAGTGATTTGATGAGCTGATTTAGCCACTTTTGCGATGTGCCCCCCCCTAAACTTCAACTCCCTATCCACCAACACTCCAAATCACTGGCCTCGTCACTCTCCTGGAGTACAGTTCCACCAATGTGATATACTGCTGCTAATCTTTTCACCCCAAAATGCATAACCTTATACTTTGCCACATTAAATTGATATCCATTCTTGTTAGCCCAGTCCTCCAAACTATCCAAATCATCTATTATAAAAAAAACAATAAAATACAAGAAGTGTACAAAAACAACAAATATAATTTGAAAAAAAATTAAAGTTAATAAATGTAATAAATTTAGTTTAATCCTTTATCCAAGTGTAAGCAAACAAAGTTTGCACCTGAAAATATCTTCAGCGCTGAGGTAAAGTGGTGCAATACCATGTAACTCCGAGCAAAGGTGGACCAAGCTATCATCACTCCTTGTCTCAGTATCTCCCATAATGCAAAGTACATCTCCTTTCGGACATGTATACTGCTATGCTTTAAGGGAAGGGCCACTACCCAGACCGGTTTCGAGCTTTATTGAGGTCTCGTCAATAAGTCAGTACTGACAAAATAAAGTCCTGAAGATATTTCAGACGCAAACTTTGTTTGCTTACACTTTGATAAAGTATTAAACTAAATTTATTATAGTCTAACCACGTGCAAAATAAACTTCCAACATCTTTCTCTAAATCCAGAGTAATTCAATAATAAGGTGGTACACCTGTTGGCAACTTGTATAGGTAAATATGACCTCTCCTATTGCTTCTGCTTTAATATCTCCACATTTGGGTCTGCCTCCCATGCTGGATATAGATATATATGAGAGGCTCTGCTTGGGGTAGGTTTTTGCCTGTCTCTGAGTAGAGCCACCACTGAGATTATGGCTCTGTCTGGTGGTGGGGTGAGCCCACCACTGGGTAGAGCCAACGCTGAGAAGTTCTTCTTGGTGACGGGGCGAGCCTGTCACTAAGTAGAACAAAGCTGAGTTAGGCGATCTTTCGGGATTGTCTAATTTTTAGAGAGGTCTTTACTTAAATAAATACACCTCAATAAAGGTCGAAACCAGTCTTGGTAGTGGCCCTTCCCTTAATGCATAGCAGTATACATGTCTGCAAAGAGATGTGCTTTGCATTATGGGAGATACTGAGTCAAGGAGTGATGAGAGCTTTGTCCAGCTTCGCTCGGAGTTTCCTGGTATTGCACCACCTTACCTCAGTCCTGAAGATATTTTAAGGCATAAACTTTGTTTGCTTACACTTGGATAAAGGATTAAACTAAATTTATTATAGTCTAACCAAGTGCAAAATAAACTTCCAACAAAGTAAATAAATAATAAGATAAATAAATAATAGTAACTTACAAGTATATAAAATAGGATCATATTAAACATTATTGGGTAAAGAAATAGTTAAGTAAATATTTAAACAGAAAGAAAAATCAGTTAGTGAATTGAACTTTTCTAGTTTTCATTAATGAAAATTCTCGAATAATATCATGTATATCAAGTTGATCCAAAATATCTGACTTTATTGATGTAATGGCAAGATATTGCATTTGAAGTTTGTCTTGTACCATTGTGTAGCGCAAGTATTTTTTAATAATTTTAAGTTTAGAAAAGGACTGTTCCGCAGATGCTGCAGATACCGGTAATGACAAAAGAATCCGAAGAGCAATTATAAAGTTTGGATAAACTGTGATTAAGTAGTTTGAATAAATATACTGAATTATCTGATATATATATCATTTTTAAAATTAGAAATAAATGGTTGACAATGTAAAATTTCTTCGCATAAATCTTCTGTGTCAATGTCCGAATGATTCTCATGTGTTAATTTTTGTCGTAACGTTTTACCACAAGATAATAAATATTCTTTATTTCATGAAGTACTTAACAAATACAAAAACTGAAATGAATTCATATGTTCTTTTAATAAATTAAATCTTTCCTTCAAAGATTGTAATATTTGATCTATTGTGCGGAGAAAAAAAATTACTTTAAATGAAATTTCAGGATCTACTATATTTTCATTTTCATGTTCGTAATCAAATTGTGTTGCCTTTTTATGTCGCCTTAGTGGTCTACTATTACAAAATACAGATTCTGCGTCAAATTTTGCTGCAATTGATTTTAGCTTTCTGCAATTTCTTTGAAAGTTTCATCAGACCTATAATCATTTAAAAATTGATTTAGATCATTCAATGATCTAAGGTAAGTTGAGGATTCATAGATGAAAACTGCAGTATTTTGGTGACAAAATTCACTTTATTTAAAATATCATACCAAATTTTTGGTGCCTTTACTATCCTGGTACCTGTGTGCCAGGATAGTAAAGGTCATATATGCATCACACACATTGCATATATGACCGCCATGCCCCTGCTTCTTTGCAAATGCCGTAATAACAGGGAAAATCACTTAAACACTACTTGAATGTACAGTATGGAGCAAAAAAAAAAAAAAAAAAAAAATGTACCAAATAACTATACAATGATATATGTTATGGATATATGTTTACACATAATGACGTACATCCACAACTATTTGTTGAATCTTGGTTAAATAAAGCATTAATGAGTAGATTACGTGCTTGATTCGGTTTTTCTTGGACAAATTCAGATCTCAAGAAACCGAGGAACTTGTAGGTTCATCTGTTTACATGCCTGCTTAGATGGAAATGAGCTTTGTCTAAGAACCAGACATTATGGAGGAAGGACAGATCTTCATAGACATTGGCCAGCATGCATGTATAGTATTCTCACTGTCAGCATAATCTGTTGCTATTAAACACTGACCCACCTGAATTGCATATGAAAAGGCACTTAGCTCCATAAGGATTCTCTGTGGGATGTCTTAAGGATTTTTGCTATCCCAGGTTTTACTGCTGTTTTGCATTGACTGCGTTTTGGAGACTGTAACACTTGCTCCAGCACACACTCATGATTCTCATTTGCATTAACAATTTGTGATCTCCCCCTCATTAGGGATCCCAGATGTCCCGTAAAATATGGGATCGTCCCTTATTTTATGGACATTTTATGAAATTCATTCTTCAGAAAAGTATTGCAAGAGTGAGCAAGACTGATTGATTAATAAGAATATTGTCAGGTGAGAGAGCATTACTATATTAACAATCTATTTTGTATCTATATAGTAAGTAAAAAACCATTTGAAGACAACTTAAAGTGGCTTAATGAAAATATGCAGCCTAACAATTGGATTTATTATTTGTTTACTTATGCTTAGTAAAGTGTGTGCATAGTAAACCTTACCACGCACACACACTTGGAAAGTTAGAATCATTTTGTAAGACTGGCATATGTGATGGATGCACATACTAAACTTTCACCCTAAGTCATAAGTGTCCCATATTTTTTTCCAATGTATCTAAGATCCCTACCCCACATGCCCTTGGTATTGTAGCAGAACACTTCCAGTATGTCAGAACCTCCTCGATTAAGGCAGTGATGACACTATTGCTTGGAGCATACTTACAGTAATGATGAACAAACTGATCACAAACATGTTGTAGACTTGGACTATTTGCTCTACCAACTCTGTATGAATGAAAATAATGCTCACCGATAAACGTTGTTTCTTCCAACATCAACACCATTGCTACAGCTAAATATAATGCCGTAGACTCTAAATGTGCTCTTTGATTAAAGTGCATGTCAAATGGCATATCTCATGGCTCATATACCGAAGGGATGTTGAAGTTCAGTACTGTTTTTTTTTTGTGCCATACTGTAAATTAGCAAGTCATTCAGATAGCACAAAGATATATCTTCCAATATCACAGAAGATCACTACATCATATTTTCCTAAGAGTCTTCATTAATAAATACTTTTTTTTTTACTGGGCATATGCTTTGACTGGTTAGCATATCCACTCTCCAGCCAATGCTGTGGGTTCGAATCCCACCGTGAGCATGGATGTTTGTGATTGTCTGTGGAAAAACTAGTGGTGGTGGTGGTGGTGGTGGTCGGCAGTAGATGGTATTGGTGTAGTTGTGGTCAGTTGGCGGATTGAGTGGTGCAGACAGAGCTGTAGAGCAGGTGCCCTCCATCGAGGAGTCTTTGGACTCCCTGGAGGTGTCTAATAATAATAATAATAATAATAATAATAATAATAATAATAATAATAATGAATATATATGAAGTTCATATGACAATATAAACTAAATGCAGGTAGAAGAAGTGGCTGAGCTACATCGACAAAAAAGCATATAATCATGTACACTGATGCTGCAAGATTGTTATCTGGACATTCTACAAAACACTTATTAAGAGACTGAGTACTTCTTGATATTATTATTATTATTATTATTATTATTATTATTATTATTATTAACATCTGATCTCCATGGAGTCAGACATTCATCATGGGAGGTACACACTATTGCACACAATGCTCATCCAACTGTTCTTTAAACTGATTTAATGTGTCTACCTTCACCCCATGCTCAGGCAATGCATTCCACTCACCAACCACCATCTATGCAAAGAAACTTCTCCTCACACCCTCCTTAAATTGTGTCAATGGAGAAGGACTGTGCAAATATGAAGATCTACAAAAATTTGGTCAGTTTCTGCATCTGACCCATGGGTAAGAATCCCATGTGTCTGTTTCTCTTAGTTTATGAAATATATCATTTCATTATTGATAGTGATGATACTTCACAGATAAGGTTTGTATGTAGATATATATATGTATATAGATACAGGAAAACCTCGTGATAATCAGTTAGCACAATTGAGTGAAATGATACTATTTTCCACTTTAAGTGAGTGATTGATCAGTTAAGGTGATTTTTTTACATTATGTGAAATTTTATGTTATGCAAAATTTTTTGTCGCCAATCTGCAGCAAGCGTAAAAGCTGGAAGTCATTAAGAGACATGAAACTGCCACTAGTAATACAATGATTGTGCAAAACTTGGAATACAGCAAGTCTACAGTTCAGACTATATTAAATAAAAGCCATTTAATGATCGAGATGGAGCGTCTTCTATCACTCTGGGTTGAGGATTGTAACCAAACAAGAATGCCACTTAGTACAGGGAATATTCAGGCAAAAACTGTCAATATTTTTACCTCAATGAAAAAGAGGAAAAAGACAAAATTTCAAGAGGAATGTGAAAGCTTTACTGTGAGTTAAGGATGGTTTGACTGTTTTAAAAATTGAGTTGGACGGCATAATGTAAGAATAACTAGGAATCTGCAAGTGGTGATAAAAATTTTGTGGCCAAGTTTCCTGAAGAATTGCAAAGGATAATTCAGGAGGGTGATTATGACAATCAGCAAATATTCAACGTCGATGAAACTGGTCTCTTTTGGATGTGTGTGCCAACTAAAACTTTCTTAGCTAAAACGGAAGCATTTCAACCAGGATACAAAGTATCTAAAGATCGTCTTATACTTTTATTAGGAGGCAATGCAGAAGGTGACTTTAAACTCAAGCCTATGTTAATTTATCATGCGCAAAATCCAAGATCTAACATTATTGAAGAAATCAGCACAATTGGAAAAGAACTTGGATTTAATGAACTGGATAATGGCTGTGGGACTTGATAATATATCACCGCGTATTCTGAAGGAATGTGCCAGAGTGTTGACACCTGCCTTGACATATTTTTTTAATACGAGTCTTGCACTTGGTCAAGTCCCTAAAGAGTGGAAGGAGGGCAAGATTGTGCCACTTCATAAAGGAGGTGATCGAACTCAAGCATCAAACTATAGGCCTATCTGTGTGTCAGGTATTGTGGTTAAGTTGTTGGAGAAGCTTGTGAGAACTAGGATCCAGAGTTGGGTTGACAACAATGGTATAATCTTTGATGGACAGCATGGATTTGCTAAAGGGAGGTCGTGTTTTAGTAATCTACTTACTTATTACAATAAAGTGACTGCATCCTTGGAGAGGAGAAGGATACACAGTAATATACTTGGATTTTGCAAAAGCTTTTGATAGAGTACCTCATGATAAGTTGACAGTCAAACTAGAGCAGATGGGGTTGGATATTAGATTAGTGCATTGGATTGGAGACTGGCTATCTGATAGGTATCAACAAGTTGTGTATGGGGGTGCAATATCCAGGAAAAGGAAAGTCACTAGTGGAGTGCCTCAGGGATCTGTTTTAGGGCCATTAGTATTTAACTTATATATTAATGATATTGGCGAAGATTTGGATGGAGATATTCAGTTGTTTGCAGATGATGCAAAGTTGGGACGAACCATAAAGAGTAGTGAAGATGTTGTGGCCTTGCAAGAAGACTTGAATAAATTGAGTGATTGGGCAAGCAAATGGGGATGCGAGTTCAATGTTGCAAAATGTAAGGTTTTAAAATTTGGAAAACAAAGATGGGATGCAGAATTTATGCTTGGTGAGAATATATTGTTGGAAGTAGAGGAAATAAGAGATCTGGGAGTGATAGTGGATAAGGATCTAAAATTTAGGGGACACATCGCCAAAATTGTGAAGACAACACAAAGACTTCTGGGAATGATGAGGAAGACATTGACGTGTAGAAGTAGGGAGATTCTTGTTCCATTGTATAAGGCTTTGATTAGGCCACACATGGACTATTGTGCCCAGATTTGGTCACCTGGTTTTCAGAAGGATGAAGAGATGTTGGAAAGGGTGCAAAGGCGACTGACTAAGGTAGTTTCTGACCTCTGGAATGTCGAGTATGAGGAAAGATTGAAAAGATGTAATTTGCAGAGTCTAGTGGAGAGAAGGAAGAGGGGAGATATGATAGAGACCTACAAGTTGGTAAGGGGTTGTTATAGGATCAATGGTGGAGAAGTTCTACAGAGAATAGTGGGAGATTAGGGGAGAACCAGAGGTCATACCTGGAAACTGTATAAAGAGGGTGTGAGTAGGGGAGTGAGAGGCAGGTTTTTTTCGTGCAGAGTTGTGAATGATTGGAATGCCTTGCCTGAGAGTGTGGTGTCTGCAAGGAGTTTGAATGTGTTTAACACCCGGTATGATGAGATGTGTGTGAGATAAAAGGACCTCCTAGATGAGTCTTTGACTCCATGAGGTCTTGTTTTAATAATAATAATAATAATAATAATAATGAAGATGTGAAAAACTTGCTCAATTCCCATTCAGAACAGTTAAGCGAGAATGATCTTCTTCAACTAAAAGAACAGGATATGTTCTCTGCGAACAAGAAGAGAATGTTACGACTAAGAAGTTAACTGCAAAAGAACTTGAGTTAGTTTTCAATCACATTGAATATGCTAATGAAATTTTGTTTTGATGTTGATCCTAATATGGAACGAAGCTTCGCAGTCCACCAAATTATTACTTGGTGATATAGTGATCACTAGCTATCGCAAATTGCATGTCAAGATGAAAAAGTCGAGCACGATTCAAACATCTTCACTTATTTTTTCTTGTAAAAAGTAGTTCAATCAAATATTCAGACATTAAATAAAAATTTAAGCAATTGATTTTTATTATGAAATTAAAAACTTTGATGATTTTGTCCTCTAATATAGCTTATACGGTAATTTTTTTCCAAATTTACGCTAATTGATGGATGAATTATAATTATTCCTATTGTTTGTTGTAATTGCTTAACGCGATTTCACTTAGCATGCATTAATTGATGGATTAATTAATCGCGTTAAGCGAGGTTTTTCCTGTATATATGTATGTATGTAGATATATATATATATATATAAATATATGTGTGCGTGTGTGTGTGTGTGTGTGTGTGTGTGTGTGTGTGTGTGTGTGTGTGTGTATGCATGTGTATATTTTTTTTTTCACTTACAGACAAGAATTTGAAAATATGCAAGTTCACTTACCATTTCTAACAAAAAAATATAATTCAGAGGCTGTGTACTGTACATATAATCAGTTTGCCAAATTCCTCCAAATTCAAGATTGTGATGCTCTAAGAGAATTCTTTGACATTATTGACCAGGTGTTGTATAAAATAGTATATTTTTCATATAGAATAATACCATTGATCTCATATGTAATAATAATATGTATTGCTCATATTTAAAAAATATTTTTGTGGCTCTCACCCAGAAAAGGTTTTTATAAACCTATAGTACATTTGTACCATGGGTGAGCTAAGGATTTTTTTTTTTTCAGTTTTTATTTACAGTATATATGTTTTTCATATTTCTAGTTATTTTTTACATAGTTGGGAAATCCTACTCTAGAGACCAAACACTGAACTTTTTCAAGCCATTTTAGGTCTTCAACAAGTGGGATGGTGGTCTCACACTGGGCATAGAATTTCATCTCCCACCTAAAGATAATCGCAAACATCCTCATCCAGGGTGAGATTTGAACCCATGACCTGTTGGTAGAGTGGATATGCTAACCACTCAGTCAACCAGGCTGGTGTAAGTCAGTGTAAACAAATAAATAAATAAATATATATATATAGAAATATATATTACCCCCCCCCCCACCCACACACACACAAAGGTAGCTGCAAAGTCTCTACCAATTCAGTGTTGTGTGAGGGCAGGGATAATGAGGAAAGTAACCTGTTGATATTCTTTTTGAAGAACTGGAATTCATATTCTGGAGAATAACAGACGGGGAAGGCTGCTTTGCAGAATGAAGGTATATGTATAAGGAAAGATGAATGGGTGTTGCAATTCAGCGAGTCAGCAATTCAGCAAAAGGGATGTTTTATAACAGTTTTTGCTCATGTTATTATTATTATTATTTCGTGACACCTCCAAGGAGTCTTAAAGACTCATCGAGGGAGGGGCACCTACACTGAAGTTGATGTGGAGATGGGAGGGGGTACTACAATGATATCAGATAATCTGAGTCCAGTTAGGGTAGAATATCATGAAAACAGTAATAATGTCCCATATAGCAGTGAGTTTGAGCTTATTTGGTGGAGGCTAAGGGTAAAATATATGGTGAGGTTGTTACTACAGATGATCTGGAAGGATTATGAGAATAAGGGTGGTAGGAGTTATGAAAAATATAAAGCACAGACTAGAAAAGTTACAAGTATTGTACAGAAAGCTAAGTATGAAAAAAAAATTGACTGTGCAGGATAAAGGCAACTGAATAGAATTTATTATTATCTGAGACCTACACAGAGTCAAGCACACATCAAGAGAGGCAATAAATCACCTGAACCAGCTGGTCAAGCTTTTCCTTAAATTCATTCACACTAAATGTACTCACTATCCCTAAGGACAAACTATTCTACCCACTCACTGTTCTACCAAATCTGTGACAGGAAGCCAAAGTAATTGCTGTGCCCAAACCAGGGAAAGATCCAAATGATGTCAAAAATCTATGGCCTATCTCCTTGCTTTGCTCCACCTTTAAGCTCTTGAAAGAATTCTCCTTAAATGAATTTCACCACTCGTCGAAAGAGCACTCCCGACTGAACAAGCTGGCTTCAGGCCGGGAAGAAGTTGCTGTGACAAGCTCCTGGTCCTGACAACACAGGTTGAAGCAGACTTCCAGAAGAAGCTTAAATCCAGAGCCACTTTCATTGAAGGTACAAAAAACTTTCCAGCTTTTTGAATCCATTCTCTCCAACAGAAAGGCTGAGTCCATATTGGTGGAAAAAAGAGTAGGCCCAGATTCCTACACAATGGTCTCCCACAGGGCTCTGTGTTAGCCTCTTTACTCTTTAACATCTATGTATGACTTACCACATATCAGTTCAAGCAAGTATATGTATGCGATGACCTAGCAATCCTACATCAATCTACCTCCTTTGCCAACCTGGAATCAACCTTGAACACAGACCTGAACATCCTAGAATAGTACTTCAAGCAGTGGTACTTGAAGCCAAATCCAACAAAAACTGTGTCCACAGTATTTCACCTGAACAACGCAGAGGCAAATCGACACTTCAACCTTTCTTTCTGTGGAAAAATGGTAGAACATGAGCCTCACCCAAAATACCTTGGCGTGAGCCTGGACAGAAGCCTAACCTATAAAAGGCACATCACCAACCTGTCCAACAAAATTAAAACAAGAAACAATATCATTTCCAGGCTTGCTGGAACAACTTGGGGTTGTGGTGCAGAAGTTCTAAGGTCATCTGCACTAGGCCTCGCATTCTCTGCAGCAGAATACTGTGCCCCTGTCTGGGAAAGAAGTGCACACACTAACATTATAGACACCCAGCTAAATTCTACCATGCACACAATTAGTGGGACAGTGAGAAGCACTCCCTCTCTCTTGGCTGCCTGTCCTATTTAACATTGCTCTATCAAACATACGGAGAAGACAAGCGTCGATTAAAGAATTTAAAGAAGTGATGAGCAACCCAGTCCTGCCCTTGCACCAGACTCTCATAAATCCACCTAGTCTTCACCTAAAATATAGAAAGCGTTTCTGGTCCATGGACAAACTCTCTTCAGCTGCCCTACCATCAACATCTGACATGTGGAGAGAATACTGGTCCAACAAACGACTTCCTGGTAGAAGATCCCTGTGCTCCAAAGTCTGGTTTTACTCTTCCTAGGAAGTTTTGGTTATCTATCAACAGGATCAGAACTAACCAGGGCAGATGTGGCTACCTACTAACTAAATGGAGGCTGTTAGGCTACCCTTATTGTGATTGTTCTCCCGTGGCCCAGACAATTACTCATATTGTGAACAACTGCCCAGGATGCCAATTTCATGGTGGTAGCCTTCAGGACATCCACAGGGTGACTGATGAGGTCCTGGATTGGCTTTCCAGATTGGATATTGACCTGTAGATGTTCCTTTTGCCATAAAAATAAATAAATAAACTGTTTCGTGAGAGAAAAATCTACCTCTTACCCCTTTCATGACTGCAAACAAACTTAACTTCCTACAATTTTTACTCTCTGAACTTTTACTCTCATTTCTTTTTGCTTCTTCCAACAAACCGTTCATATCCTCTCTCTCTCATACTATATTTATAGCTATTTTTTTGTGTTAGCATGTTGCTCTCCAGCTTAATATAATTTTGTGACCTAGTAGATAATAATAATAATAGGACTCAATGTATTAAGGCTTTTTTTTTTACACTAGAGGTCAGGCCAATAGTTTTAACGGTTGATCAATAACTTTAGCATACCATGTAGATTGTAGTGCAACTTGTTTCTTTGTATATATGTGTATACTCCAGATGATGATCTTAATGTGAAGGTCAAAATGTCAAGTGTTTATTTTGGTTTATATTAAACTAAAGTTTTACTCTAATGCAGTAGCCGTTTCCATAATTTTCATGATGTATATTTGTCACATCCTCAGGGGCTCACTTTAGTGAGTACGGGCATGGCAAACCCGAGGTACCTGATGCTGGACCATGCCTTACTTCATGTAATATACATCTGTTATATTATCTATAGACTGGTCCCTCCTCTTCCTCCCTTGCTTCTTTCTTTCTTCTCTTCTTGCTCCTTCCCCCGAATGCTATTAGAGTATTCGAGCGGAATCTTTCCTATTTTGCTGTGTCATTTTGTCTTGTGCTAACAGGACATTATCAAACACTGTAACATGATCAGACCATCAAAAAATGTTCATACCGCATAAGCGGCTGAAATGAGGTTCCTTCGAGGGGTCGTGGGGCTAACAAGACTCAACAGATTCAGATGCTCTGCAATTTGGGAAACCCTCAATACTCAACCGCTGCTTCTCCATGTTGAGAGATCACAGTTACGTTGGTATGGGCACCTGGTCAGAATGCCACAAGAGAGGCTCCCTCAGCAGGTCCTGTTTGCCAAGCCAGAGGGTGGGAGGCCACGTGGAAGGCCAAGGACTCACTGGATAGATTATATCCAAAACCTTGGGTGAACACGTTTGGGAATCCCACCAGAATACCTGAGCTTGGTGGCAGAGGATCGTGACCATTGGAAGTTCCTCTTGCAGATGTTGCCCCCACAACCCAATTAGGAAAGGTGGGCCTTGAAGATGTATGTATGTATGTATGTATATTTGTCGCTACTTAGATTATTAGTTCCTACAAGAACTACCATCTCTTTCTGTTTTCTTTTCTGTTTTTCAATTATGCTTGTCATATCTTTAATTTTTGTCCCTGGGAAACCAGAAGTAATGATTCCCTCAGCAAGTGAAAATTCTATGATTGAATCATCATACCATATCACCTCTTTTTTTCTTAGATTTTAATTGACTTACCTGTTTCTATTATTAACATGATTAAAGTTCAGTGCTTTCCTGCCTCTTTTTGTTCTGATCCTTTTTCTTATCCTGTCTAAGTTTTGTAAAACATTTTTGCACTTTTTCTAATTCTCTGGTTGATTTTCTAATAATTTCTTTTTATTGGGATATTTTCAATGTCAGACTTTCCTCAGATATATTATCAGCATCACTGCAGCAATGCTTCTTCTCATCGGGACAAAGATCTCCTCAGCAGTAACAACTTTAACTTGTGCTTCAGACACTGCCCTGTTGTGATGAGTTTTCGGAACCATTCTTAAGAGTAGTCAAAACTAATAATATTTCTACAGTTATGTTATTAAGTGCTGTAGAACAATAAATACACTAAAAATACAATAATATACTAAAATACATCAGTAAATCGAAGATAACACTCAATAAATCAACTAACTGAATGCAGAAGGTACATTTGTATCAGAAGTAGATACACCAGCTAAGTGTATGTTACATACAGTGTATGTTACTCAGTTTATGTTACATATTAAAATCTTGGAGAAATCAGTGAGGGACCGTATACAGCATTTGGCGGATGAGGATAATGTTATCTGTGAGAGTCAACACGGATTTGTGAAGGGCGCTCTTGTTTTAGTAATATGGTAACTTTTTATAATAAAGTTACAAGAGCAGTAGATGAGGGAAAGGCATATACCACCATTTTCTTGGACTTAGAGAAGGCATTTGACAGGGCGCCACATGATAAGCTGATATTTAAGTTGCAGCACATGGATCTGGATGTCAGGTTGGTAAACTGGATTCAGAATTGGCTGTCAAATAGTTATCAGAGAGTTGTGAATGGTGGGGCAGTTTCAAGGAGGCAGAAGGTTACGTGAGATCCCACAGGGCTCAGTACTGGGACCTATGTTGTTTAACCTTTATATCAATGACATTGTCAGTGGATTGCAGGGGGATATTCAGTTGTTTGCAGATGATGCAAAGCTGGGAAGGGTTATTAGTAACAGTGCAGATGTGGTAGCCCTGCAAGAGGATTTCAATAAGCTAGACAGATGAGCAAATGAATGGGGTTTCGGTTTAATGAAGCAAAATGTAAGGTCTTGAGGTTTGGGACACATCGATGGTATGCTGCATACTCTATGGAAGAAGCTATACTGGAGGAAGTAGGAGATAAGAGATCTAGGTTTGATGATTGATAGAAACCTGTGGTGAAGGTGACGAAGGTAACGCAGAGGATTGCTGCAGTAATGAGAAGGACACTGACCTGCAGAGATAAAAGAGTTATCATTCCGTTATATAATACTCTGATCAGACCACACTTAGACTATTGTTCTCAGATTTGTTCCCCAGGATTTGAAGGGGATAAATTAACTGTGGAAAGGGTAAAAAGGCGGATAACAAAGATGGTTTCAGGACTGTACAATGTTAGTTATGAGGATTGACTGAGAGAATGTGGACTGCAGAGTTTGGTGAATAGAAGAAGGAGAGGTGATATGATTGACACTTTTAAACTGTTGAGAGGTGGTTTTGGGGTTGACACTGGAGAGTTCTTTCGCTTGGTTGAACAGTGGGAAGGAGTGATGACAATGGGCCATCCCTGGAAGTTACGAAAGGAAACTGTGAGCAAGAGGGCGAGGAGTGGTTTCTTTGCATGGAGGGTGGTTGAACCATGGAATGCATTGCCTGATAGAGTAGTGAGAGTGAGTTCTGGAAATTAAAACTGAGTTAGCTGAGTTGAAGGGAAATTAGGACTATGGAGATTACTTTAGCTGAAGTAACTAGAACAGGATTAAGTAAGGGAGAGTCTTTGGTGAATGATGAAGTAATAAATAGAATGAGAGTGATTTGGAGTCAACAGAATGAAAGTACAAAAGGTCTATAAGAAATGAGATCTCGTGAAAGTGAGGGAGTAAGTAAAAGAGCGTTGAGGGAAAGTAATGAATCTGGGAGAGTCATACTGAATAGCATAGAAAATGAGGTCGTGAGTGATGCTTGGTTGGGTTTGAATGAAGTTATGAGTGGTACAATATATGGTCATTCTATGATTAAGGGTATGGAAAGCATTATGCCTGAGGAGTGCTTGGCTAGTGGAACAATAAAGAGAGTGACTTTAGCAATAAAGAGAGGACATGATGCAGAAAAGATGATAGTTATGGTGGGTACAAATGACCTGAGTGGTAGTATTAATGGAATAACAAAAGATTTAAGAAGATTGTTAGATATTGTGAAGAACAAAAGTGTCAAAGGGAGGATAGTGTGTGTGCTGCCTTGTTACAATAATGAGTTAAGTAGACAAGCGATGATAATGAATGATATGATTGCAAGAATGTGCAAAAAAGAGGTCTGGAATTAGTTGATGTCTGGAGAAAGTAATTGGGCAGGGAAACTAAAATTGAAAAGGTTGAGTGTAAGAGGGAGAATTTTATGCAGTGAATGTATATTTGTTGATCCTTATTCGATGGAATAAATTGCAGAATAGAGTGGATAAAAATCGGCATGGGGCTACTGAAATTAGTGAATATATCAGTTCTAAATCTAGTACAAGAACTAAAGGGAATTGCAATTTTTGAATACTAATGCAAGAAGCATTTGAAATAAGAGAGAAGAATTTTTGGCATTAGTCAGTGCAATCTCACCAAAAGTTGTAGGCATTAGTGAAACTTGGCTGTCAGCAGAAGATGTGATTACTGGAATTGAATGTGATGGGTACAGTATTTTCAGGAAGGATAGAGAAGATAGAACAGGGGGGGGGGGGAGGAGTACTGTTGATGATAGCTGATGAGTTGCAGCCAAAGAAAGTAGTATATCAAGAGGATAGACATGTAATTGATAGTTCGTTTGAGGCAGTCTAGTGTGAAATAGTATCCAATGCAACCAAATATACGGTTGGTTGCGGCTATAGGCCAGGGGGTACAGAAGGTGGTATTGAATTCATACATCAACAAATTAGTGCAATGAGTACAGGTTAGTGATTATTATGGGAGGGGGGGGTTAATTATGGTGATATCAATTGGAAGGAGGAAATATCACATGGCAAAAAGGAAATGGAATTCATACACCTTCTAAGAGATAATTACTTGAAACAGCACATAACTGAAGGGACTTGTGGTGTGAGAGTGTTGGAGTGGTCATAGGTTCAGAGGACATATGCATAAGTAAGGTGTCCTCGTTACCTCCAATTGGTGAGAGGGATCATGTGGTATTGACTTTGGAGGTTACAAAATTTGTGGATTTCTTTCTTAAAAAGGGGTATATACACAACTACAGGATAGGTAATTATAACAAGCTTCGGAGTGAACTTACATCCATACCATGGCAGAACATATTGCATGGGATAAAATCAGCTGGTATCTGAGGAAGGCAATATCAGAATGTATTCCCATGGTCAGGAAGACAAAAAAGGTAGGTGTTAGAAGGATGAGTAGTAGTATCAAACTTGATCTGCAAAAAAAGAAAATGTTATGGAGAATTTAAAATGGAGAGAGGCGATCAGTACGCCCATGAGCAGTACAAGACTCAAGCCAGGAAGGTTACCAGCATAACAAGAAAAGCTAAATCAGATTATGAGAAGACCTTAGCCAAGGAGATCAAGGGTAATCCCAAAGAGTTTTTCAGCTATGTGGAAAGTCAAAGGAAGAATGACTTTGGAAGGATAACCTTAGTTGGTGCTGATGGTATTGAGGTGGCCAATTCAGATCTAATAGTAGAGTTACTGAGGGATCACTTTTCAAAAGTCTATCACCCAAGTGAGGATATCTCTGTACCTGTAGTGATAACTAATGTGAGAACTGAAGTTAATAAATCAGAGGTACTTAGTATATTGCAGAATTTAAATGCAAACACTGGTGTAGTTTAGATGGAACTCTGGTTTGTTTGTTTGTTTGTTTAAGTTTGAACTCTGGTTATGGTCTCTAGAGAGTGGAAGGAAGGAAGGCAAAGTATTTCCTTTGCATAAAGGTGGCTCTAAAACTGTGATAGTTAATTACAGACCAATCACCATCTCGGGCGCGGTTGTAAAAGTATTAGAAAAGTTGGTGAAAGACAGAATTCGAGAATGGGTGGATCAGAATAGGATACTCTATAGGGGCCAACATGGTTTTGTTAAAGGTTGATCCTGCCTTAGCAAATTATTAACTTTTTATAATAGAATGACATCTGAGTTGGACAAGGGAAATGGCTACACAGTGATACTGCTGGATTTTGGTAAAGCTTTTGACAGGATTCTCCATGGAATACTGTTGTGCAAATTAGAGCAGATGGGGATGGATACTAAACTGTGATATGGATAAAAGAATGGCTCAGGTAGAGACACGAGAAAGTGGTGTGTGGTGGGATAGAGTCCAGGATGAGGCAGGTGACCAGTGGGGTGCCTCAAGGCTCTGTGCTTGGGCCATTGTTGTTTAATTTTTACATAAATGATATTGGAAATGGCTTAAAGGGAGATATTCAGTTGTTTGCTGATGATGATGATGCGAAGTTGGGTAGTGCAAAAAATCTTAACATCAACATCAAGCTGATGTTGAGAGTTTGCAGGATGATTTAAATAAGCTGGCAAAATGGGCAAAATGTAATTGATGTCAGTTCAATCTGCAAAAGTGTAAAGTTATGCATTTTGGGATTAAAAGATTACCAGCTGTGTACCACATTGATGCGGCGGTACTCCAAGAGATTGATGAGGCTAGAGACTTGGGGATGTTGGTGGATAAGGAGATGAAGTTCAGAGGACATATGGCTAAAGTGACCAAGTAATCTTATATGCAATAGGATTACTTGCTCATTGAAGAACACACTAACATCCAGAGATAAAGAGGTTATAATTCCCCTTTATAAGGGGAATAATAACCTCTATTAATAATATAAGAGGGAATAATTTTTTGTTGATATTTCACATTTGGATTGCTGTGCTCAGGTCTGGTCACCTTGATTCCTTGGAGATAAGGACGTTCTGGAGAAGATTCAGAGATGAGTGAATAAGTTGGTTAGTGATGTAAAAAATGCTCCCTACATAAGGTTGATTGATAGGTGGAGAAGTGGAGATGTGATAGAAATATTTAAATTACTAAAATGTTTTTATAAGATTGATTATTATTATTATTATTATTATGATTATTTAGGCCTCCATGGAGTCAAGAGACTCATCACAGGAGGTCCGCCCTTCTTAGGAAACACAAAGTCTATCATACCACTCCTTGAACTCATTGACCTTTCTTGCTCTAACCACTCTCTCACGCAATGCATTTCACGGTTCAATCACCCTCTACACAAAGAAGTCACTCCTCACCCTCTTACTCACAACTTCCTTTCAAACATCCAGGGATGGCCCCTTGTCCTCGCTCCATCCCACTGTTCCACCAATCAAAAGAAGTCCCACTATCCACCCTCTAACTGGCTCTCAACAGTTCTAACTAGCTCCCACCCTCTGTGCTCCTTGGTTTGTAGCAACACCCTTTTAAATATCCTGTCTTCCCCACCTCTACCTTACACCATATGTCTCAAAATCATTAGTGTCATTGCCTTCCAAAGCCTCCACTCTTAGAGGACATAAATGGTCACTTATCATAAGCAGTACTCCATGGTGTGGAGTACTGCTTATGATAAGTGACGGTTTTCCATTCCTATCCTGGCAAAAAATGCTGTACCCTGCTACTTCTATCCCTGTTATTATATCCTCTTCTGTCAACCATGTCTCAGTGATCCCAATAATCTTTGGCCATGCTGATGCTATCACTGTCACCAATTCCTCTCCTTTATTCCGGATACCTCCTGGCATTAGTATAAAGCATAAAAATGCCACTTTTTCTAGAGGGAATAACTGGAGTTGGTGCAAATAAGATTTATTCTTTCACTCCATACGGCACAGTGAAATATTTATTATTATTATTATTATTATTAAACAAGACCTAATGGGGTCAAAGACTCATCTAGGAGGTCCTTTTATCTCACACACATCTCATCATACCGGGTCTTAAACACATTCAAACTCCTTGCAGATACCACACTCTCAGGCAAGGCATTCCAATCATTCACAACTCTGCACGGAAAAAAAAAAAATAAAAGTAAATTTTTTTGTAGTTAAAGATGTGGAAAAAAGGGACAAAGTCTTACAGGGTTTTACTTTCAAAGTCAGCACAGTTATTCCTGTAATAGTCAGGATCCAGGTAAAAACTGAAAGATTTCCAATGGAATATATAGAGAACAGTAATGAAATTCTTATACAGACATTCTCGAAATGGATTAAGATTAGTAACATATGAAGGGATTTATCAGGTGAAAATCCAAACTGGATTTCTGGTGATGTCACATCCATATAATACGCCCACAGATGCGAGACACTTCTGCGCATGTCACAAGAAGGAGAATCCATTCCGATAATAAGGTAATCAATCCGTCTTCTGGGATTTGTTTATTTATTGTTACAGGTCGAAAAATTTAGCTTTTCTTTTACGAACATTGTAGTTTTTAAAGTGGCAACTAATTTGCTTGTATAACAGTTGGAAAAAAATATTTAAGTATAGTATTAACAAAATTAAAAAAAGGTATAACATAAAATAAAAATTTAACAAACTTTATTTTTAAAAAAGTTTTGTATAAAATAAAAATAATTATACAGAAAAACAGAAATTTTTTCAAATGAACTCAGATATTCTAAACTTACAGTTGAGAGAACTGTGACACTTTAATGTCCTAAACTGATTATTTATTTATGACTTATTGTGACTCTTTAACAAAACCATGCAAAAAAGTTTGAAAAAAAAAAATACCATTATCAAATGCTTTTAATCTTCATAGTCATCTGAATTGGTCTCCAAATTGCCATCACTTTCACTTAAATTGATCACCAAAGGTTTGCATAATTCTTCAATAATTCCATCTCTGTCCCAATACATATTTTCCAATGAGGTGACATGAGAGCAATATTTTCCCCAGTTCTGAACTGTAATACTTTCAATCGCCCGTTCTGAAAGCTTAAAAAGTTTCGACATATCAGTATCCCCAGTTATGTTGCGATGATGAATGAAATTTTTCACTTCTGCCCAAACATACTCAATAGCATTAATATCACAATGACATGGTGGTAGCCTCAAAACTAGGAATCCATGCTCTTTGCGCATTGTGTCGAATTTAAATAGAGTCAATTCGTAAGAACTTGCTTCTTATTAGACCAATTTGGAAATTTGTTTAATTGAATGTTGTGATATGAAGCATTATCAATTATAACAACATCATTTTTAGGAAGGTTTCGAATCAGTTTTTCTTATGCCCACTTTTCGAAGATCGTAGATTTCATTTGCCCATAATCTCCAGTAGTTGAATTGGCTTTGTATAGTATGTTTTATTCTTATTTATTCTTTTTCACAGAATGTCAGCACATTATTCAGTATTCGTTTGCAAGAGCTACTGAAAAGTTTAACACCAGAACTTGTTGACTGTGCAGGATCCATCATACAAATTAATAATATAAAAATTAATGCAAAAAAGTGACAAAAAAAATTAAGCTACTACTAGTACAGTGACAGACAAGAAAGCACGTGATTTCACATATTGGCAACAATTTTTACATCCTTCGTTTCTTTCTCCCCTTCAGCACAAATCGACTATTCTTGGCAAGTAGTCAAGCGAAGCTCTCGCAAGTGTGGGCATACTATATCAAATTTTTTCAACATCGGTACAATTCAAGTTATGGTAAACCATCCCGGAGTATAGAGGTAGTGCCTGCATTGTGGTTCATATGATCATTTGGGTGTTAACTGCCCCAAATCTAAATGTTTCAATTTCATGGAGATCAGACGCATCACTAATCAGTGTCTCAAACCCTGTCAGAAATGCGAAAGTCCTGAACACCTATCATTTTAAAACTTTCGCTGAAAGAGTTGGAGCACCGGTAGAGCCATTTAGAGCATTGTATATATCAGAAAGGCATAATGAAGAGTTCCTGGATCTTCCAATTCAGTCTAGTAAAGACAGCGCTTTACTAGACTGAATTGGAAACTACACTTGGTAAAATCACAAAACGTGCCCGACCAAATCAGCTAAAAATTAGCCTCAAAATTCCAGAACCACAGGAGTACTTTCCAGTCAAATATGGATGGAACAACATTGGTTGAAATTACCAATAATGAACCTAGTACAACAACTGAAAAGATACAAGATGAAATGTAGAAACGCGAACAGAAACAGAAAACTGAAAGAACTTAATATGCAGACAAAATCAGCAAAAAGGAAAGATGAATTAATAAAAAAACATTAAGGATAAACAAAAAGTTTTAAAAAAAGGAACTACATCTAAAAGAAAAAGAAGTAATAAAAAATATAAAGATGGAGAAGGTTGCAGATCATCAACTGAAAACTCTTCAGCCTCAGAAGAGTTTATGGACAATGAAGAACCATCTCATGCTAATAAAGGGAAAGTGACAGATACAATTAAAGAAAAAATAATAAAGTTTACTGATTCAAAGTTTTCTCATTACAGTTATCATCTACATGAAAAGAAAATAACCAGTTTTCAAATCAAGAATGATAGGCATGAAATCGAAATAATGGAAAGCAACTGTAAAAAACTGGAAAAGTTTACAAGAAGCAGGCTACACAATTGCTCCTTAACAGATTGAAGACCTCATCAGGTTCATCCAAAATCTAGAAGTTAAAGACATACCAGTGACACTTCATTAATCATAGCATCTGCTTTCTGCATTGCCTCATTAAATGTATGAAGATTCCACAGGCAAATTAAACAAGAAACTATATGAAAGCTTATGCTATGCCATAATATCCATTTTTTTTTTCTCAAAGAAACATACCTCTGCAGATATAAAGATATGAAAAATTTCACAGATAGATATCCACTTCTTTATTATTTGAGCTTTGGAAGATTTAACAGGACTGGAATAGGAGTTCTTATTCCCCCCCCCCCCCCCGGGTCATTCTGTAATATCCAAAGGGATGCAGACGGGAGAATCTTGACAATAGACTGTGGATGTGTAATAAGGTTTATAAATGCTCCATCTAATGGAACAGTTATACAAAAATTCTTCCAGGAATTGGAGCTATATTTATACATTGCCCACTACACCATAGCAGCTGGAGACTGGAATTGTATTGAAAACCCTACATTAGACAAAATAAGAGAACACCCCCAGGAGTGGAAAAGTGGGATATGCATAGTTATAAACATATCTCGACAATACTCAACTAGCAGACATATGGAGGATTCATAATCCTAATCTCCAGGCTTACACATACATGAATCAAGGTATTGTATCCATCTTGATCGAATTTATATCTCTTCTTCCCTTATAAATAGGATAATTCAGATAAAACATATTGACATCAACATATCAGATCAAAATCCTGTTCTACTTAAGTTCCACTGCATGGAACAAGTAGAGATCAGTTCTGGACCATGGAGACTTCCACCAAATTTTCTGGTGATCTTTTCAGCCAAATTCCAGACCCTGTATTCAAATTGGAATAACGTTATCTGGAATTGGGTTATGTGGTTAAAATTCAAACAAGCAGTAAAACAGAATATGATGGAATGGGGAAAGGAACAGGCTGTCCTCAAAAGAAAAAAAGTTGAAAAGATCTGTATTAAGAGAGAAACTGGTTTGTAACCAATCAATGCAATGGTATAGAATGTAGCAGCATTATTAGAAACAGAGATAGAAGTGAAAAGGCATAAACAAGTGGAAGAAAGAAATATTAAAATAAGAATACAGCAGTACTTAGCAGACAGCCCTTCAGCTGCATTCTTCAATAGACACGTCACTAAATTCCTCAAAGAAAGGACTATCACTCAAATCTGCGTTGATCTCAAGACATCCTTGACTCCTTTCAAAAACACTACAAAAATCTGTTTGATAACTCTTGGAACATTAATGGCTTTCCTGGTTCAAATAAAAGATGGGCTTGCCAGACTCATTACAGTATCTGAAGTTTCCACAGCCTATAAAAAAACATGACAAGAAAATTCTCAGGATGTGATGGGCTAGGAATAGAATTTTACCATGAGGCCTGGGATTCTATTCTTCCTATTTTAGTTATATTTTTTAATTCTTTTCTCTTGTCAGGACACATACCAGGTGAATTTGTAGCAAGTCATACTATCCTCATTCCAAAACCTAATATATATCACACCTTAATCATCAGCTGGAGACTGATTTCAATATCTAATACTGACTATAAAATATTTTTCTGCATTATCAATAACAGGCTCAAAGTGGGAATGCGATACATAATTAAAAGCACAATTAAAAGTTCCAGGCAGAGCAGTAGAATTTAGTCCTTTTCTGCTATGTGATCTAATCCACTTAGTTAATACGAAAAAGTATTCAATGGCAGTGCTATCAGCAGACCTTACTCAATCATTTGATAATGTCCAGCATCCCTTTCTGTTCCACATCATCCAGTAAACTGGTGTGGGTAAAAACTGCTATTCCTCATTAAAGGAGCCTATATCAATTCAACTACCTGTCTCCTAGTTAATGGGCTCCTGTCAAACCCAGTCAAAATTTGAAAAGGAGTCAAGGAAAGTTGCCCTTTTAGTCCACTGTTCTTTGCATTGGTTGTTGAACTTTCTTACAGGAAGTCGACAATACACATGCAGTGTGAGGAATAAGTTCCTTCAACTATGATGGAAACTAAGGTATTAGCATATGCCAATGATGATGTAGTGGACACTTGGAAAAATAATGATTCCACATATATCTTTTATTGTTATTTTGGAAAAGTTCAGCAAGATCAGTGGATTAACTACTAATGCAGACAAGACAAAATTAAAATTTTTGGAAAGTGGGATCTTGGAGGCATTCCTTTTGGACTAACCTCTACAAGAAAATCCCCTCGTTATACTTCGAATTCTCTTCTCCACTTACCCAACATTACCAGTTCAAGAACTTATGTACAAAAACTTGGAAACTTTAAAAAACTGGAAAATTTGAATACTGTATCTTTTCTTCTAAAGCCACAGTAATCAAAAGAATAATCTTTCCTTCTCAGTTGTACACAATAAATATTACAGACATCACAAAAGGTGAAGAAAATCAATTATGTAGTAAATCTGTGCAATTTTTGTGGTCCAGTCGATACCAAGAAGTTAAAACGGAATTTCTCCATCTATCAAAGAAGCATGGAGGATTTGGGCTTTCAGTTTTAACATTCTGCTATTTAAGCAATACAGCTTCAAAAATCCATAAAATATTGCAGACCAATCACACATGTGCATATCTTCTCCAATACTACCTGGTTTTTCATCTTCTCCTGTTTGGAGTAAAATGATTATAAAGGTCCAAAAACTGAGATTGTATCAGAATACCAGAACATTCTGTGCTTAATTCTAAAACTGCTACAACACGCTGGTATTGACATTCTTTCTATCAAAAAAATAAAATTAGCTACTGACAACAACACTTTGTTTCATTACTTATTGGAGTTCCAAGGATACCCTAACAGGAGGGATCTTGCTTGGAGAATTGCATATGGCCACACTCCAGTCAATACCATTAAATGGAAGTGTTTTAACATCGGAGATCCAATCTGTTACATATGTTACTGATTGGAAACAGCAGAACATGCATTCTACAGCTATCCTCATGCCCTGCATATTTGGAACAGAATTATGTAATGTGTTGGGCATTCCATTACTTATAACAGAACAGGTTATTTTTTTTGCAGTACCTACCACCTGTCAGCAATGTAAAATGAATTTTGAATTTTATAATTAATGAATTAAAATACGATTCATGGAAGGTTAGCAAGAAACATTGATTTGAAAACCAGCAATATGACATCCTAATGCTTTAAAATGCATGTGTAATGCATAGCATTATACATGTCTGCAATGAATTTCCTGTGTGAGTTTTGTTTTTCCATTTTTTTAATACTTCAAGTGCAGATTTTGAGTTTCTGTAGATGGTTATTCCTTAAGGAGAGGTGATATAATTGAGACTTTTAAACTGTTGAGAGGTGGTTACAGGGTTGACACTGGGGAGTTCTTTCGCTTGGTTGAACAGCGGGAAGGAGTGATGACAAGAGGCCATCCCTGGAAGTTACGAAAGGAAACTGTGAGCAAGAGGGTGAGGAGTGGTTTGCATGGAGGGTGGTTGAACCATGGAATGCATTGCCTGATGGAGTGGTGAGAGCGAGAACAGTCAATGAGTTTAAGGAATAGTATGATAGACTTTTTTGTTTCTTAGGGGGGGGGGCTCCACTCGATGAGTCTTGATAGGCTTTGTGTTTCTTAGGAAGGACCTCCCACGATGAGTCTTTTGACTCCATGGAGGCAATAATAATAATAATAATAATAATAATAATAATAATAATAATAATTACTGGATTAGAGAGAGAAAACTTGAGAGCTGCTTGTATGGCTGTTAATTCACAAGTGAAGTTTGAAGCTATTTTTGCCAGCTGTGGTTTTGATTTGCATTTCTACACCTATAGGTAGAGTTATAAAAATCCCCGCTTCTCCTTGGTTGAGTGCTTCATTAGATTATTCATCAGTGTAGGCAATGACATAGTTTAGATTATTTAAGTGGTGTATAGTGTCAAGTCCTTTTCTTTTATTTACGTGCTGCGAATCCTTTTTTGAACATGATTCTAGGAGATTTAAGTTAATCATTGTGTTTTTTGGTAGTTTAGTGGAAAACAATGGCTGTTTGCTTATTTCAGTGGACAGGTGCTCTAAGCCTATCTGCTTTCTAATTTCATGATCATATTGTAAAGTAGATGATCTCTTTAGTCTAGATTTACCAGTCCAGGCATTGAAAGTCCTGAGTGAGATGTGATCCTGATGTAGGCTCCTGATTCTGTTAGTGAACTTAGCTGTGGAGAGTATTTTTCTGTCTTCCAGTATGTGAAGCCCACACTCTTGTTGAGCTTTTAAATTATTTGTAGATGAGACTGCACCAAAAATAATTTTTGGTGCTCTTGATTGTACTCTGTCAAGCTTTTCTTTTGAGCTAGTGGAAGCTGGAGCCCAGATTGTTGAGGCATGTTCCATAGATATATTGATGATATTTTGATGATATTTTTAAGAGCTTTATTAGATATATTTGTGATATGGGTTGTAAATCTTAGTTCAGTATCTAGGGTTAGGCCTAAGTATTTAGGAGACTATTTTTTCTATTTTGGTATTATATATTTTGATTTGGGGGTTGTAATTGTGTCTATTTTTTTTATCAACGGAGAAGATACTGAGTTTTGTTTTTTCTGGGTTCATCTGTAATTTGAGTTCCTTTGCCCATCTTTCTAAGCCTTTTATTGATTTTTTTAAGACTTTTTCAGATTGTTGAGGATTACTGTTTGTGTTGTGTGCCAGATTGCCATATCACTTCATAGCATGCTATTATTGTGTCATTTATTAAGTGAGGATGAATATTGTTCATGTCGATGAGAAATAGGAGCTGGCTTGCTGTTGTCTTCTTTGGTGGTATTTCTTCAAAGCCATCTATGATTGGTTGGCAAAGATAAAATAATTGATCTTCTGTACTGTATTGGGACCTGTATGCTGTTTGGTAGAAGTTGATCTTGTTATTTTCTAAGAGCCAATTCAAAAGTCTAGTATGTATTATACTTGTTGAAAGATACTTGTTGCTACTCATATATGGAAATATGAGTTCTGCATTACTTCAACCTTGGTATCACCTCTGGGTCTCGCTCCTGCTGATGAGACCTCAATAAAGGTTGAAACCAGTGTAGGTAGTGACCCTTCCCATAATGCATAGCATTATACATGTCCATAAGAATATGTGCTTTGCATTATGGGATACTAAGACAAGTGATGTGAAGGCATTAGCTTCTATATACAAGTTCCCCAGTCCTGAAGATACTTCAGGCAGAAACTTTGTTTGCTTTCACTTGGATAAAAGAATTAAACCAAGAATATAATTTCTTGGCCTCTTTAATTTATAGTATAACCAAGTGGAAAAACTTGGTTATACTATAAAAAAACAAGCAACTGTTTCTAATCCAGAGTATTTTAATAATAAGGCACAACACCTTTTTGGCTATTCATATTTGGACATATGACTTCTGCTTTATTTCACCCTTGGCATCACCACTGTGTCTGGCTACCACTCATGAGACCTCAATAAAGTACGACACCAGTCTGTAGTGACTCTTCTCATAATACATAGCTTTATACATATCCGTAAGGACACATGTTTTTCATTATGGGATATACTAAGGCAAGTGATGTGAATTCATTAGGCTTCTATATACGAGTTTCCCTTGTCCTGAAAATACTTAAGGTGCAAACTTTGCTTACACTTTGAAATTATATTATTATTATTATTATTACTATTATTATTATTATTATTATTATTATTATTACTAAATAAGACTCACAGACCCTATAACACACTTTGAACAAATAAATCCAATACTTTTGAAACTTGTGAACATAATATTCGACACAGGCATTATTCCACAACAACTAAAACCTGCAGTAATTACGCCAATATACAAACACGGCAAAAGAAACGATGCTCAGAACTACAGACCAATAGCTACACTACCAGTCACCAGTCAATTCTAGAAAAAATAACACACACCAGACTACCAGAACTATTTACAGAAGTACAACATCATCTCACAAAACCAATATGGCTTTCAGAAAACAAAAAGCACCATTAGTTTATTAGAAGACATTGCTGACACAATAAACAAAGCTCTCAACAAAAACAAGTATGCCGTCCTTATACTGCAGGACCTAACCAAAGCATTTGACACACTTGAACATGACATACTACTCACCAAACTATACTCAATAGGTATAAGAGAAACACTGCATACATGGTTCAAGAACTACCTCTCAAACAGAACACAACTAACAAAAATAGGTGCATGTCACAGTCGGAGTATACAAGTAAAACACGGTGCACCTCAAGGTGCCATATTATCACCCACTCTATTCAACATATACATTAACGATGTTAATAACATATCCATAAGAAGTCAAATATTTCGATATGCAGATGACACTGCACTACTAGCAATCCACACAGACATTAACACAGCTCTCTGCAAAGCACAACAAGACCTAAACGAAATCACAACATACTTCCACCAAAACGCAATTCTAATCAACAGTACCAAAACACAGATGTTGATATTAATCATATGCCCTGCATCACTATTGATACATTGTCACACATACATTAACAACAAAAATACCTGCCAATCTTCCAAAATCAAACCTGTAACACAGGCAAAATACCTCGGTCTCTATATAGATTCCCACCTTAAATGGACAAAACATATAGAATACCTACACACCAAACTCAGGATCATCGAAGCAAACCTCTTCCAAGTTAAAGCCATTATTCCACCCAACATAAAAAAACTCCTATATCACGGTATCTGCAAATCCCTACTCAGATACGGAATAACAGTCCATGCAAATACATCAAACAGCCACCTAACAAAATTTGAAACACTACACAGGAAAATCGTGTCAACAGTGATCTGGACACCTTACATGCAACAACCAATATCCGACAAGCACATAGCAATACACAGAATTCTGAGCATTAAAAACCTGAAACACGACATGACATTAACAAGGAATTACTTCAACATCACCTATCGAAACAACAGAGAAACATATCATACAACACGACCTACAACAACTCTCTACATTCCCTTTCAACAACACATATGGTTCTTTTGTGAGATCACATCAGATACCCACACAACTCAACAACCTACCAAGAAAGTTAAAACACGTAGATAACTACAGAACATTAAAAAAAGAACTCTGGAAAATATACCAACAAAGTTAAGAAACCATTAACGCTAATACACACATCAAAAATCACCAGTATCCAATGCCTACATCCCATATAAAAAAACAGAAGCATCAACATAAATAGTGAAGGCTAAATCCCACTCTCTTCATAAAAGCTAACCCAAGCTTCGAAGTAGGTGGGATTAACTTGCCTCACTCATCTACAAGTAATCCTTATAAGCAAATGCAGAAATTTGTATGTATAATCACTCTTTCTCAAACTTAAAAAAAAAAATCTTCATATTGTACAGAAAATATGTCTCATGTATATATACGTAAATACTATATATGATTAATCTTCTCAGTGTGAAAAAAAAATACTATTATTATTATTATTATTATTAACATTATTGTAGGAAGACAAGTAGTGTGATAGGAGAGAATGAAAAAAAGATATAAGAGGGAATGAGAAAATAATAGTTGATAGTGTGGAAGGTGTGAGTGACTGTGAAAGTTTCGGAGATGGTTTTCTTTGGGAGAGTGAATTTAGATTAAAAGTGACTGACCTGCAGAGGGAGATAGATGAGTTGAAAGAGGAGGTGGAATGTCTTGTGAATGAGGGCAGGAGAATGGAAGAGATAAATGCAAGAAGAATCAGAGTAGGAGAGAGAGAGAGAGAGAGAGAGAGAGAGAGAGAGAGAGAGAGAGAGAGAGAATTTAGGGAGTATATTATTATTATTATTATTATTATTATTATTAAACAAGACCTCATGGAGTCAAAGACTCATCTAGGAGGTCCTTTTATCTCACACACATCTCATCATATCGGGTCTTAAACACATTCAAACTCCTTGCAGACACCACACTCTCAGGCAAGGCATTCCAATCATTCACAACTCTGCACGAAAAAAACCTGCCTCTCACTCCCCTTCTCACACCCTCTTTATACAGTTTCCAGGGATGACCTCTGGTTCTCCCCTGATCTCCCACTATTCGCTGTAGAACTTCTCCACCATTGATCCTATAACAACCCCTTACCAACTTGTAGGTCTCTATCATATCTCCCCTAGTATGAGTGAGAGGTATGGGGTGCTAGAAGAGGAGAGAATGGAAACAGTAGAAGAGAGGAAATGAGAGAGAGGTATGGGATTTGCTAGCAGACGAGAGGATGGAAACATTAGGAGAGACGGAATGAGAGAGATATGGAAGTGCTAGAAGTGGAGAAAATGGAAACAGTAGGAGAGAGGGAATGAGAGAGATGCATGGGAGTGCTAGAAGAGAAGAGAAGAGAATGGAAACAGTAGGAGAGAGAGGTATGGGAATGCTAGAAGAGAGAATAGCAGTAGAGGAGAGGGAATGAGAGAGACCTATGGGAATGAAAGAAGAGGAGATAATGGAAACAATAGGAGAGAGGGAATGGTAAGAGGTATAATGTATGGCGACTCAATGATCCGTGGTGTTCAAGATAGGATGGGTGAGGAGTGTTTTCTAGGAGGAACAATAGAAAGGGTGGCTATGGCAATTAAGAGAGGTGAAAGGGTGGATGAGATGATTGTGATGGTAGGAACGAATGACTTGAGTGGTAAAGTAAATCGGGCAGCGAGAGATATGAGGATTTTGCTTGAGACTGAATGGAAGAAGACAGAGAGAGGAAAAATAGTGTGTGTGTTGCCTAGGTATGATAATCATGAGTTGAGCAGAAGAGCAGTGATATTGAATGGCATAATAGCAAGAATGTGTGACAAGAGAGGACTGGTATATGTGGATGCTTGGAGTGCGTTCGAGGAAAGAGAGGAATTGTATGCAAGAGACCGTTTACATTTGAATGAGGAAGGATGTAGGCATCTGGAGAGATTGCTGTTCTGAAAGAGTCAGTGTGTCCCAGGGAGGATGATAGCAGAGGGTGGCCTCTTGTGGGAATGGATACTTGGGAGAAGGGAGACTATGGCAGGTAACACTGATCCCAGTGGAGTCTAGAAGGGAATGCTGGGTATAGAAACAATGGCATTTATATGCTTTATACTAATGCCAGGAGTATCCGGAGTAAGGGAGAGGAATTGGTGGCGAAGATAGCATCAGCCTGGCCAAAAATTATTGGGATCACTTAGTGGTTGACAGAAGGGGATATAATAACAGGATTAGAAGTCGCTGGGTATAGCATTTTTCGTCAGGATAGGAGGGGAAAGCGTGGTGGTGGGGCACTGCTTATGATAAGTGATGACCTATGTCCTCTAAGAGTGGAGGCTTTGGAAGGAAGTAAGACAAATGATTTTGAGAGCATATGGTGTGAGGTAGAGGGGCAAGACAGGATATTTAGTGGGGTGTTGCTGCAGACCCAGGAGCATGGAGGATGGGGACCAGGAAATGATTAGACAGCTAAGTTTGGCAAGTTCAAGAAGAATGATTGTTATGGGAGATTTTAACTACAGTAGTATAAATTGGAGAGAGGAAGATGCATGTAGCAATAGTGGAATGGAATTTCTAGAATTCTTGAGGGACAAATGTCTTAGGCAACATGTAATGGAGGTAACAAGAGGTTCAAGAAGTTTGGATTTGGTCATAGCATCAGAAGTGTTGATAATAACTGATATGACATCTCTCCCACCAGTTGGAGAAAGTGACCATATGGTTTTGACTTGGAAATTGAATAGACATGCAGGAGTATCAAAGAGACGGGAACTTATGTGGAATTATAAAGCAGGTGATTATAATAGTCTTAGACGTCAACTTCGGGAAGTTTCATGGAGGGAGGAATTGGAAGGCCGGGATATCGTTAGTGCGTAGGAAATTGTGAAAGAATATTTGTTAGCAGCAATGGTAAGTTGTATACCACGAGTGAAGAAGAGGACACAATTTGGAGTAAAGTGGATGACAAATAATATTAAACAGGAATTGCATGTGAAAAAGAGGCTATGGTAGAGATATAAGGAGACAGGTGAAGAGAGGATGTGTGAAGAATATAAGACACAGGCCAGAAGAGTGACTAGTGTGGTAAGGAAAGCGAAACTGGAATATGAGAGGAGATTGGCCCTAAGATCCAAAGAAAATCCTAGGGAATTTTTTAGCTAAATGGCCAGAAGGAGGAGAAATGATTGTGGAAGAATGATATTGTGGGATAAAAATGGGAATAGAGTGACTGATGCAGAGGACATAGTGGAATTATTCAATGACCACTTTATTGGAGTATTTCATCCTGGAGGAGTCAGTTTTAATGCTAGAGGGATAGGGCAGGTTCAAGGTTTAGAGGTACAGGAGGAGAGTGTGTTTCAGTTTCTGAGAACTCTGGATGTCAACAAAGCTTTGGGACAGGATGGTATTTCACCACGAGTTTTGAGAGAATGTGCTAGGGAACTGACAGTGCCTTTAACTTAGCTTTTCAATGAAAGTCTGGCTTCGGCAAAGGTGCCCAGGGAATGGAAGGAAGGTAAGATAGTGCCATTGCATAAGGGTGGTAACAGACTGGAAGTGTCAAATTATAGACCAGTCTGTAAATCATCAGTAGTTGTTAAGATCTTGGAGAAAGTAGTGAGGGACCATATACAGCACTGGGCAGATGAGTTTAATGTTATCTGTGAGAGTCAACATGGATTTGTGAAAGAGTGCTCTTGTTTTAGCAATATGCTAGCTTTTATAATAAAGTTACAAGAATATTAGATGAGGGAAAGGCATATACTGCAATTTTCTTAGACTTAGCAAAGGCATTTGACAGGGTGCCACATGATAAGCTGATATTTAAGTTGCAGCACATGGGTCTGGATGCCATATTGGTCAACTGGATTCAGGATTGGCTGTCTGATAGGTATCAGAGAGTTGTGTATGGTGGAGCAGTTTCCAGGAGGCAGAGGGTTACAAGTGGGGTCCCACAGGGCTCAGTACTGGGACCTATATTGTTTAACCTTTATATCAATGACATAGCCAGTGGATTGCAGGGGGATATTCAGTTGTTTGCAGATGATGCGAAGCTGGGAAGAATTATTAATAATAGTGCAGATGTGGTAGCCCTGCAGGAGGATTTGAATAAGCTAGATAGATGTGCAAATGAATGGGGATTTTGGTTTAATGCAGCAAAATGTAAGGTCTTGAGGTTTGAGAAACATCGATGGTATGCTGCATACTCTATAGGAGGAGTTATACTGGAGGAAGTTGGGGAGACAAGAGATCTGGGGTTGATGATATGTCCCCTTAACTTCAGGTTTCTATTGCAAAGGTGGTGAAGGTAACACAGAGGATTGCTGCAATTATGAGAAGGACACTGACCTGCAGACATAAGAGGGTTATCATTCTGTTGTATAAGTCTCTGATCAGACCACACTAGGATTATTGTTCTCAGATATGGTCTCCAGGATTTGAAGGGGATAAATTAACTGTGGAAAAGAAACAAAGACGGATGACAAAGATGGTCTCAGGACTGTACAAGGATAGTTAGGAGAATCGGCTGAGGGAATATGGACTGCAGAGTTTGGCAGATAGAAGAAGTAGAGGTGATATATTTGAGACTTTTAAACTGTTGAGAGGTGGTTACAGGGTTGACACTGGGGAGTTCTTTCACTTGGTTGAACAGCAGGAAGGAGTGATGACAAGAGGCCATCCCTGGAAGTTACGAAAGGAAACTGTGAGCAAGAGCGTGAGGAGTGGTTTCTTTGCATGGAGGGTGGTTGAGCCGTGGAATGCATTGCCTGATAGAGTGGTAAGGGCAAGAAAGGTCAATGAGTTTAAGGAGTGGTGTGATAGATTTTGTGTTTCTTAGGGGGAACCTCCCCTCGATGAGTCTTGACAGACTTTATGTTCTTAGGAAGGACCTCTCACGATGAGTCTTTTGACTCCATACTGGCCTGAATAATAATAATAATAATAATAATAATAATAATAATAATAATAATAACATTAGTCGTTCATTATACAGAAAATTCTGTACAATCTTCATTGTTAATATTCGAAGAACATGTGTTGTAAATACATAATATGTGTACCCTAAATTTTAGATCCTTATCCACTATCACATCCAGATCTCTTATTTCCTCTACCTCCAACAATATATTCTCACCAATCATAAATTCTGCATCCCATCTTTGTTTTCCAAATTTTAACACCTTACATTTTGCAACATTGCACTCACATTCCCATTTGCTTGACCAATCACTCAATTTATTCAAGTCTTCTTGCAAAGCCACAACATCTTCACTACTCTTTATGGTTCGTCCCAACTTTGCATCATCTGCAAACAACTAAATATCTCCATCTAAATCTTCACCTATATCATTAATATACAAGTTAAACAGTAATGGCCCTAAAACATACCCCTGAAGCACTCCACTAGTGACTTTCCTTTTTCGTAGATCGCACCCCGCCATACACAACTTGTTGATATCTATCTGATAGCCAGTCTCCAATCCAATGCACTAATCTAATATCTAACCCATCTGCTCTAGTTGGACTGTCAACTTATCATGAGGTACTCTATCAAAAGCCTTTGCGAAATCCAAGTATATTACTGTGTATCCTTCTGCTCTGTCCAAGAAAGAAGTCACTTTATTGTAATAAGTAAGTAGATTTCTTAAACATGACCTCCCTTTAGCAAATCCATGCTGTCCATCAAAGATAATATTATTGTTTTCAACCCAACTCTGGATCATAGTTCTCACAAGCTTCTCCAAAAACTTAACCACAACACCCTACACACAGATACGGCCTATAGTTTGATGTTTGAGTTCGTTCACCTACTTTATGAAGTGGCACAATCTTTCCCTCCTTCCACTCCTTAGGAACTTGACCAAGTGCAAGACTCCTATTAAAAAATATGTCAAGGCAGGTGCCATCTCCCTGGCACATTCCTTCGGAATATGCAGTGATATATTATCAGGTCCCACAGCCCTATTTACATCTAGTTTTCTCAACTCCCCAAACACCTCTTGCTCACTTACAGTCAGTCTCTTGTCCCCATCATCAATTGCTCTTAATCTCTCCATGAAGTCACATTCACAAGATTGAAAGATCTTTATGAACTGCTCATTAAGTATCTCCACCACACATTCTGCAACAGCTGTCTTTATACCATTTCCTCCAATCAGTTTCATCCTTCAATAATCATTCTTTCTTTTGCTGGCTACATATCGAAAGAACTCCCTAGGATTCTTTTTGGCCTCATTAGCTAACTGCTGTTCATACCTCTCTTTAGCTACTCTCACCAACCAAGTCACCCTCCTTGCCTGGTCTTTGTAGACCTCATGAATTTAGTTATTTCCACTTCTCTTATGCTGCTTCCACAATGCCCTTTTTTTTCTGTATCACATGTTTAATCTCTTTATTCATCCATGTGACACCTACCTTATTTAACCTTCTCACCCTTGGAATACATTTAGACATTGCATCTACTAGATAGTTTTTGAAAATCCCCCAAGTTTCTTTGATCTCTTTTCTGGCTAACTCCTCATTCCATGCTACACCTGCAAGCTGTCTCTTGAGCTCTTCATAATCACCCCCCCCTTCTTGTAGTTCCACATACACCCTTTTCTCACTGGTGTCCTTGCACTGCTGGCAACCATCCAGGTAATCACCTCATGGTCACTCTCACCATTTGGTGGATTATTGGACACCTCATTTATAATTACATCCTCTGATGAGATGACCAAATCCAAGACCCTTAATCTTCATGTGCCCTCTGTTACATGCTATGTAAGGTGGTTGTCCCTCAAAAACTGAAGAAACTCATTTTCTTTACTTCCAGTTGCTATCTCATCATTCCTGTCTATATTGTCATAATTAAAATCACCCATAATGATCACCCTTTTCTTATTTGCTTGGCTAATTTGACTATCACCATCATCCACATTACCTTGTCTATAACAACATTCCACCAAGTATTTGATTCCATTCATCTCTATCTCACACCGTACTGCCTCAAAACCACTGGCACTATTTCAGTCTTGCATCTCAACTTTGTATGGACATAACTCTTTCTCTATCATCAATAGCACTCCCCCCTCCCTTTTTACCCCTTCTATCCTCACGAAACACATCTTACCTTTCCTTCTCGTGGAGTCAAAAGACTCATTGCAGGAGGTCCTTTCTAAGAAACACAAGTCTATCAAGACTCATTATGGGGAGGTCCCCCCCCCCCTAAGAAACACAAACTCTATCATACCACTCCTTGATCTCATTCACCGTTCTCGCTCTCACCACTCCATCAGGCAAGGCATTCCATGGTTCAACCATTCTCCATGGAAATAAACCACTCCTCACCCTCTTGCTCACAGTTTCCTTTTGTAACTTCCAGGGATGGCCTCTTGTCATCACTCCTTCCCTTTGTTCAACCTAGCGAAAGAACTCCCCAGTGTCAACCCTGTAACCACCTCTCAACAGTTTAAAAGTCTCAATCATATCAACGTACAGTATAACTCCTCCCATAGAGTATGCAGTGTCCCATCGATGTTTCCCAAACCTCAAGACCTTACAATTTGCTACATTAAACGAAAATCTCCATTCATTTGTCCATATATCTAGCTTATTCAAATCCTCTTGCAGGGCTACCGCATCTCCACTATTACTAATAATCCTACCCAGCTTTGCATCATCTGCAAAGAACTGAATATCCCCTTGCAATCCACTGACAATGTCATTGATATAAAGGTTAAACAATATAGGTCCCAGTACTGAGCCCTGTGGGACCCCACTTGTAACCCTCTGCTTCTTTGAAACTGCCCAACCATGCACAACTCACTGTTACCTATCGGACAGCCAATCCTGAATCCAGTTGACTAATCGGACATCCCGACCCATGTGCTGCAACTTAAATATCAGCTTATCATGTGGCATCCTGTCAAATGCCTTCATGAAGTCTAAGAAAATGGCAGTATGTGCCTTTCCCCTCCCTAATGCTCTTGTAACTTTATCATAAAATGCTAGCATATTGCTAAAACAAGAGCACCCTTCACAAATCCATGTTGACTCTCACAGATAACATTACCCTCATCTGCCCAATGCTGTATACTGTCCTTCACTACTTTCTCCAAGATCTTACTAACTACTGATGACACACGAACTGGTCTATAATTAGACACTTCCAGTCTGCTACCGCCCTTATGCAATGGCACTATCTTACTTTCCTTCCATTCTATGGGCACCTTTTCTAGCAGCCAGACTTGAAGTAATTTATTTAAATAATTTCTTGGCATCTTTAATTTACTGTGGTTAATTCAGATAAGGTTAACTACCTGGGTAATGGGTCATCTTTGCTTTTTAGTTTCAATGGTCTTTTGGTCTTTCAGCAACATGAGATTAGTGAAAAGGAAAACTGATTACCTTTGGGTATATGATGATATAAAAGAGCTGAGGCCTTTTCTCTATCTCTCACACTATCAATCTGTATTTCTTTCTCCCAATACTTTCAGGCCTTCTTGCACCCCGATACTAACTACTGTAGGCCTATGATGAGCACTCCTTTACTTTTCATGTCAATAAAGGTCGAAACCAGTCTGGGTAGTGACCCTTCCCCTAACGCATAGCATTATATATGTCGGTAGGGATATGTGCTTTGCATTATGGGATACTAAGGCAAGTGATGTGAAGTCATTAGCCTCTATATATGAGTTGCCCAGCTGTATACTAGTGGTGTGTCTCAGAGGTCTGTTTTAGCTCAATTGCTATTTATCCTGAATGTTAATGATTTTGGGGAAGATTTGGAATGGAATATTCAGTTGTTTGGAGATGATGCAAAGTTGGGATGAACAATGAGGTGTAGAGCAGATGTTGTGGCCTAAGAAGAATTGAATAGATTCTTCAATGTTACAAAATGTAAGGTTTTAAAATTTGGAAGACAAAGTCGGGATGTAGAATTTAATGTTGGTGGGGATATATTGTTGTAGGTGGAGGAAATAAACATCTTGATGTGATGATAGATAAGGATCTGAAATTTAGAAGACTTATTGCCAAAATTATGAGGACAACATGATGAATTCTGGAAATGATGTGAAGGACTCTGATTATAGAAGTAAGGAGATTTTCTTTCCATTGTATAAGACTCTGATTAGGCCACATATGGGCTAATGTGCTCAGAGTTGGTCACCTGGTTTTCAAAGGAATGAAGAAATATTGGAGAGGGCCCAGAGGTGATTGATCAAAATAGTTTCTGATCTCTGGAATGTTGAATATGAAGAAAGGTTGAGATGATGCAGAGTTCAATGGATGGGAAGAAGTGGTATGATATGATTGAGATATACAAGTTAGTAAGTAGTTGTTATAGAATTAATGTTGAAGAGGTTTGTCATAAACTGACGGGAAAGTGGGAGTGAAAAAAGGTCATCCCTGGAAGCTATATAAGGAAGTTGTAATCAATGGAGTGAAAGACAGGTTTTTTGCATGGAGTGTTGTGAAGGATAGGAATGCATTGCCTGAGAGCATAGTGTCTGCAGATAATTTGAATGTGTACCAAATTAATAATATGGTAATGTTACATTGTAAAGAATTTATAGAAAGAAAAACACGTGCTGGAGTAATTATTTTACTTTTAATTATGAAACATCAAGTGTTATTTTCATAATTATAAATAAGATAATTACTCTAATATATATTTTTTTGTCTCCATAAATTTTGCCCAATTAATTAATTTATTTATTTATTCATATGGAGTTTCCTCCCTTTTCTTCCTTGTGCCTATTCGGCGAGTTGAGCCCCATCATGGGGGGGGGGGGGGGGGATTAAGTATTTATTTCTGTAGATCCGTGTGTTCACGGGGGTCGGTTTGCCTGCTTGCAGGATGAAACCCCCACAGATAAACTGGGGGAAAAACCCTGCTGTCCATGCCCAAGACTGGCTAACTTGGCCATGGCTGAGGAAGATCCTTAAGCTCCTCGTGTCAGCGACGGGAATCGAAACCAGGACACTCCTTCCCCCAGGCATATGGATGCGAACTGCGCAGACTGCACAATTAATACTAACCTGCTATAATCCATTTGGATTTGCTAAAGGGAAGTCGTGTTTTAGTAATCTACTTACTTATTACAATAAAGTGACTGCTTCCTTGGACAGAGGAGAAGGATACACAGTAATATACTTGGATTTCGCAAAAGCTTTTGATAGAGTGCCTCATGATAAGTTGACAGTCAAACTAGAGCAAATGGGGTTGGATATTAGATTAGTGCATTGGATTGGAGACTGGCTATCTGATAGGTATCAACAAGTTGTGTATGGGGGTGCAATATCCAGGAAAAGGAAAGTCACTAGTGGAGTGCCTCAGGGATCTGTTTTAGGGCCATTACTATTTAACTTGTATATTAATGATATTGGCGAAGATTTGGATGGAGATATTCAGTTGTTTGCAGATGATGCAAAGTTGGGAAGAACCATAAAGAGTAGTGAAGATGTTGTGGCCTTGCAAGAAGACTTGAATAAATTGAGTGATTGGGCAAGCAAATGGGGGTGTGAGTTCAATGTTGCAAAATGTAAGGTTTTAAAATTTGGAAAACAAAGATGGGATGCAGAATTTATGCTTGGTAAGAATATATTGTTGGAAGTAGAGGAAATAAGAGATCTGGGAGTGATAGTGGATAAGGATCTAAAATTTAGGGGTCACATCGCCAAAATTGTGAAGACAACACAAAGACTTCTGGGAATGATGAGGAGGACACTGACGTGTAGAAGTAGGGAGATTCTTGTTCCATTGTATAAGGCTTTGATTAGGCCACACATGGACTATTGTGCCCAGATTTGGTCACCTGGTTTTCAGAAGGATGAGGAGATGTTGGAAAGGGTCCAAAGGCGACTGACTAAGGTAGTTTCTGACCTCTGGAATGTCGAGTATGAGGAAAGATTGAAAAGATGTAATTTGCAGAGACTAGTGGAGAGAAGGAAGAGGGGAGATATGATAGAGACCTACAAGTTGGTAAGGGGTTGCTATAGGATCAATGGTGGAGAAGTTCTACAGCGAATAGTGGGAGATCAGGGGAGAACCAGAGGTCATCCCTGGAAACTGTATAAAGAGGGTGTGAGTAGGGGAGTGAGAGGCAGGTTTTTTTCGTGCAGAGTTGTGAATGATTGGAATGCCTTGCCTGAGAGTGTGGTGTCTGCAAGGAGTTTGAATGTGTTTAAGACCCGGTATGATGAGATGTGTGTGAGATAAAAGGACCTCCTAGATGAGTCTTTGACTCCATGAGGTCTTGTTTAATAATAATAATAATAATAATGACCTCTCTGATTGTATCTCTTTAGCTATTCAATTTAGGCATATGCAAGATCATCCCTGCATGAACATGCTCAACAGTACTATGGCTTCCAGACACCTTCAAATGTCAGCAATGCATTTGAAATTTAATTTATAACTGCTGTTCTCTTGTGATGTATATTTTTTGTATCACTCTTTTCATATTATGTACCCGTGTGTATATTTCATGTTGTGTGTTGATATATAGCTTTATTGTCTTTTCTCAGCTTATATATATATATATATATATATATATATATATAGCTGACTCTGTTTGTTAATTTACAGGAGAAGAAAGGTAAAATAGATTTAAAGATTTTATTTGCTGGGTTATATCTCTTAAGAACAGATCTTAGTAAATTTGAAAGATTGAAGCATGCATTTCAAGTAAGTTTTATTCTAATGCACATTAATATTAGCATAAAATTCAACATTCTTTTTATTATTATTAACAATAGACCTATTAACCACCACACTTCTGTTCAGTAAAAAAAAAAAAAAAAAACATTATATAAATTGTTGTTAGCACACAAAACCCATTCAATGTTTCTGCACTCATCACTCTCTCAGGCAATGCATTCCACTCTTCATGCAAAGCACCTGCTCCCACATCCACTTGCTCACACTCTACTTATATAATTTCCAGAGATTCCCTCCCCTTCTACCCCCCATCTCTCTCTCTCTCTCTCTCCCTCTCTCTCTCTCTCTATGGAATATCACTTCTATATTAACCTGGTAACAACCCTTTACAACTTATATCTCCTCCCCCCTCATATTCACACAGCTTTGCAAATGCCACTCCTTCAATTTGCTTTCTAGCCCTAATTGTACAGGCCAAATCCATCTTAGTTAAGTTTCTCAAGATTCTATTCAATATATCCTCATTCCATGAAATCAAGTTACTAAATCTATGCATAATAAATCCCATATAGTGGAACCATAACATATCTACTTCTATGCATGTCATAGTTTTCCCCACATTTCCCACTCATACTGTGTTCAGATTCTACTATAAGGCCACAACGTCTAATTGACTTGTCATTGTTCTACCTGACTTTGCTAACAGCTGCATATCTCCAGGTAAACCTGCCCTAATATCATAACATCACGTTAAACAAAAATGTCTACAAAATAGTCTCCTGTGGGGTATCACTAGCGACTTTTTTGCCATAGGCCTGTTTGTGTGTCATGAGTAGTTGTTAAGGTCTTGGAGAAATTAGTGAGGGACTATATACAGCATTCGGTAGATGAGGGTAATGTTATCTGTGAGAATCAACATGGATTTGTTAAGTGTGAGATCAAGGCCAGTTGCACAAAATATACAGTTGGTTGCTTCTGTAGACCAGGGGATTCCAGGGATGATCTGGAAGATATGCATCAGTAAATTTGTATAATTAGTGCAGGTCAAGTGATTATTATGGGGGACTATAGATTTGAAGGAAGAAAGATCACCTGACAGGAAGGAAATGGAATTTACACACTTAAGAGATAATTACTTGAGGCATGATGTGATGGAGGGGACTCATGGTGCAAGAGTATTGAACCTGTTCATAGGATCATGAGCTATAAATAACCAATGTACTACATTGCCTCTCGTGCGGTCTTGACTTAGTAGATTGCAAATTTTCTGTCAAGAAGGGATATGTGGACCTGCTAGGCAGGTGATTATGACAAACTTAGGAGGAAGCTTGAAGCTGTACCATAGCATAAAGCCTTGCAAGGGAAGGATGTTAGTAGTGCATTGGAGATAGTTATGGGCAATCTAGAGGAAGCCATATTAAATTGTATATCAGGTTATGAGGGTAAACTAGGTGGGAGTTAGATGGATGAGTAATATCATTAAGCATAAAAAAGAAATTGCTGTGAAGGATATACAAGGAGAAAGGATCAACAGGAAGCTCATTAACAGTACAAGGGTCAGGCAAGATAGGTGACCAGCATGGTAAGGAAGGCAAAATCAGATTACCCACAAAAACTAGCTGAGCAGGCCAAAAGAAATTCCAAAGAGTTCTTTTGTAACATGGCGAGTAAGAGAAAGAACGACTATGGAAGAATAACCTTAATGAATCCTGATGGTGACAAAGTGACAGAAGCAGATAAAATTGTTGAGTTACTGACCACTTTGCAATGGTGTATCATCCAAGTGAAGTTAATGCTGTGACAGAGAGTGATGTGGGAACAGAGGTGGATGAATTGGAAGTTCTTAGGATATCGCAGAATCTCAATGCAAATACAGCTGTGGAATTAAATGGGATATCAGCTCGTGTTTTGTGAGAATGTGCAAGTTAATTGGCAATGCCTTTGACTTGGCTCTTTAATTTTAAATCTCAGTTCTCGTAGAGTTCCAAGGGATTGGAGAGAGAGAGCGAGAGAGAGAGAGAGAGAGGACAAAATAATTCCTTTGCATAAGGGAGGTTCTAAGATTGCAGTAGCAAATTATATATCCACAAATCAGTATCTCAGGAATGGTGTAAAAGTACTGGAAAAATTAGACAAAAAGAATTAAAAAATGGGTGGATAAGAATTTTATATTGTATGAGGGGCAACATAGCTTTGTGAAGGATCAGTCATGCCTTAGTAATTCACTAACTTTTTTTTTATTATAATAGATTGACAACTGAGTTGGATGAAGGAAATGGCTACACGATGATTCTGCTGGATTTTGCAAAGCTGTTTGACAGAATACCACTTGGAAGTCTGTTACATAAATTAGAACAAATAGGGATGGATATAACACTAGTTGTAGGATAAGAATGTGGCTGCTGAACAGATATAAAAAAAAATGGTATATTCAGGAGCAGAATCCAGGAGAAAGCAGATGTGTGGGGTGCCTCAAGGTTCTGTGCTAGAATCACTACTGTGTAACTTGAACATAAATGATATAGGAAATCTGAAAGGAAATATTCTGTTGTTTGCTGATGATGCAAAATTAGGTAGAGTAATAATTAATCAAGACAATGTGGAGAGCTTGCAGGACAATTTAAATAGGCTATTAGTATCCACAAATGATAATGAGTGTCAGTTTAATGTGGGAAAATGTAAAGTTACGCATTTTGAGCTAAATAGATTACAAGCTGTGTATCACATTGATGGAATTGTACTGCAGGAAATATATTAAACTAGAGATTTGGAGGGGAGGGGTAGACAAAGAGTTCAAGTTTAAAGGACATATTGCTAAGAAGCTCATAAGATTATTTGGCTACTGAGGAACACACTAACAAATAGCAATAAGGAAGTTGTCAATTCTCTTTATAAGCCCTCAATATATCCACATCTGGATTACTGTGCTCTGGTCTGGCCTCTTGGGTTTCTTGTGGATGAGATTCTGTGGAGATGATTCAGAGGTGAGCAACCAGGATGGTGAGTGGTCTGTAGAATGTTCCCTATGAAGATAGATCGACAATGCGTGCAGAAGTTACTTGATAGGAGAAAAAGAGAGGATATGATAGAAACATTTAAGTTACTTAAAGAGTTTTATATGATTGATGCAGGGGAAATGTTTCAGCACTTGACTAGAGGGGCCAGAACAAGAGGTCATCGCTGGAAGTTGAATAAAGATTAGTGGGGGTGTGAGGACTAGATTTTTTGCTTGGAGAGTCATGAATGAGTGGAATGGGTTGCCAGAGTCATTTGAGTGCTTTCCTTTAGTGATACACAGTGATCAGCATTCATTTTAGTTAATTATGGAGACTACAGATGTGTTCAAATAATTGTGCAGATGTGTCCAAATAATAATAATTATTATTATTATTGTTATTATTATTACCCCAAGACCTCATGGAGTCAAACACTCATCTGGGAGGTCCTTTTATCACATACACAGCTCATCATACCGTGCCTTGAATGTTCAAACTCCTTGCAGACACAACACTCTCATGCAAGGCATTCCGATCATTTACAAAGCTGCTTGAAAAAAACCTGCCCTCACTCCCCTACTAACACCCTCTTTATACAGTTTCCAGGGATGACTTCTGGTTCTCCCCCGATCTCCCACTATTTTCTGTAGAACTTCTCCAGCATTGATCCTATAACAACTCCTTACCAACTTATAGATCTCTATCATATCTCCCCTCTTCCTCCTGTCCACCAGACTCTGCAAATTACATCTTCTCAATCTTTCCTCATACTCGACATTCCAGAAGTCAGAAACTACCTTAGTCAATTGCCTTTGGAATTTTTCAACATCTTTTCATCCTTCTGAAAACAAGGTGACCAAATCTGGGCACAATAGTCCATGTGTGGCCTAATCAAAGCTTATACAATGGAACAAGAATCTTCCTACTTCTACACATCAGTGTCCTCCGCATCATTCGCAGAAGACTTTGTGTTGTCTTCACAATTTTGACTCTGTGTCCCTAAATTTCAGATCCTTATCCACTATCACCCCCAGATCTCTTATTTCTTCCACCTCCAACCCTCACCAAGCATAATTCTGCATCCCATCTTTGTTTTCCAAATTTTAAAACTTTACAGTTTGCAACATTCAACTCACATCTCCATTTCCATGCCCAATCACTCAATTTATTCAAGTCTTCTTGTAAGGTCACAACATCTTCACTACTCTTCATGGTGCATCCCAACTTTACATCATCTGCAAACAACTGAATATCTCCATCCAAATCTTCACCTATTTCATTAATATACAAGTTAAACAGCAATGGACCTAAATCACACCCCTGAAGTGTGTCCACTAGTGACTTTCCTTTTCCTGGATATCGCTCCAACATTACACAACTTGTTGATACCTATCAGATAGCCAGTCTCCAGTCCAATGCACCAATCTAATATCCAACCTCATCTGCTCTAGTTTGCCTGTCAACCTATCATGAGGTACTCTATTAAAAGCCTTTGTGAAATCCAAGTATATTACTGTGTATCCTTTTCCTCTGTCCAAGGAAGCAGTCACTTTATTGTAATAAGTAAGTAGATTACTAAAACATGACCTTCCTTTAGCAAATGCATGCTCTCCATCAAAGATAATACCATCGTTATCAACCCAACTCTGGATCTTAGTTCTCACAAGCTTCTCCAACAAGTTGTGGATCTTAGTTCTCACAAGCTTCTCTGCAACACTTGACACACAGATAGGCCTATAGTGTGATGCTCGAGTTCGATCACCTCCTTTATTAATTTTGCCCTCCTTTCACTCCTTAGGGATCTGACTGAGTATGAGATTCGTATTAAAAAAATATGTCAAGACAGGTGTCAACTCCCTTGCACATTCCTTCAGAATATGTGGTGATATATTATCAAGTCCCACAGCCTTATTAACATCCAGTTTACTCAACTCCACATACACCTCTTGCTCACTTACAGTCAGTCTCTCCTCCCCATCATCTACTGCTCTCAATCTCTCCATGAAGTCACATTGACAAGAATGAAAGACCATTATGAGTTGATCATTAAGCATCTCCACCACACATTCTGCAACAGCTGTCTTTATAACATTTTCTCCTATCAATGTCATCCTTCCATAATCATTCTTTCTTTTGCTGGCTACATATTGAAAGAACTCTTAGGATTCTTTTTGGCTTCATTAGCTAACTGCTATTCACACCTCTCTTTAGCTATCCTCACCAACCAAGTCATCCTTCTTGCCTGGTCTCTGTAGACCTCTTAGAATTGGTTATTTCCTTCTCTTATGCTGCCTCCACAATGCCCTCTTTCTCTGTATCGCATGCTTAATCTCTTTATTCATCCATCTCACACCTACCTTATTTAACCTTCTCACCCTTGGAATACACTTAGACATTGCATCTACTAGATAGTTTTTGAAAATCTCCCAAGCTGCGTTGATCTCTTTTCTGGCTAACTCCTCATTCCATGCTACACCTGCAAGCTGTCTCCAGAGCTCTTCATAATCAACCCCCCCCCCTTGTAGTTCCACATATACCCTTTTCTCACTGGGGTCCTCGCACTGCTGGCAACCACCCAGGTAATCACCTCATGGTCACTCTCACCAATTGGTGGATGATTTGACACCTCATTTATAATTACATTCTCTGATAAATAACCAAATCCAAGACCCTCAATCCTTGTGTGCACTCTGTTACATACAGTCTGAGGTAGTTATCCCTCAAAAACTGAAGAAACTCATTTTCTTTACTTCCAGTTGCTATCTCATCATTCCAGTCTATATTGCCATAATTAAAATCACCCATAATGATCACCCTTTTCTTATTTACTTGGCTAATTTGATTGTACATTTCATTATCACCACCATCCACATTAACTTGTCTATAACAGCATCTAGTTAATAAATTAATTATTTACTTAGTTTCTGTGTTCTATTATACCGTTAAAATAATAAACAACATGTTCGACGAACACATAAGTCTGTCCACACATGTCTATAACAAAATCCAACCAAGTATTTGATTCCACTCACCTCTATCTCACACCATACTGCCTCAAAACCACTGGCACTATTTCCCTCCTGCATCCCTACTTTGTATAGACATAACTCTTTCTCTATCATCAATAGCACTCCCTTTTTACCCTTTCTATCCTCACGAAACACATCATAACCTTCCATCTCTATTCCTGTCAGGATGTCATCCTCTTCCCACCATGTCTCACTTATTCCTACAATCTTTAGATGAACAGATGCAATTAATGCAACCATTTCATCTGCCTTGTTTCTTATACTTCTAGCATTTGTATACAAACACCACAGGTCATTTTTGGATCTACAGCTAGTTCCACTGATATCACTCACTCGATGTGATCTCTCCATGCTCAACTGGGGCCATTTCCCTTTCTGCTTATTCATTTTAAAACCCTTTTCAATTCCAACTGTTTCCATATTCATTGTTTCCTGCTACACATGCTCTCACCTCCTCTGGGAGCATCCACCTTTCTCACGCTGTGTACACCTGTCCACCCTGATCCTCCCCGTTTCCCTGCCTTCCTCTTGCACACCCATTCTCTCATTTTCTATACTCATACCACTCACTTCCTCATTCATAACCACCTCTTCAATCTCTCGTGTCTTACCCTCCTGCTCTTCCACATCACTTCCTGCTTGATCTGATTCATTCTCTCTCACTCTACTCACTTCTCTACCTTCCAGCAGCAGTCTCTTCAAGCGACTCACACCATAACCCCTCAAATGCAGTTCATCACTCCCATACAGTTCACTTCTTCATTTTTTTTGCATCTTCTGTTTTATAATCCTCTCTATTAGATTCTCATTTGGTTATATCTTCCGATAGAGCTCTTCATTTGTGATTTTCTGTACCCATCCTCTTCTTAGAATCACCCTGTAACAAGTTCTTGCAAATGCAAAAATTCTTTTCATGATTCTTTATTTATTACCCACTTTTCAGATACATACTGTACACCACTAAACATGCATGTTTCCAGCACTCTTAGTTTTGTTTGCAGGCTGATCACTTTACTTTTCCAGATGTTATCCATGGCCTTCAGATTTGTTCTTCCCTTTGCAATCCTGATCTATATTTCTTTTTTACAGTCCAAATGATATGTCATTTTACTTCCCAAATATATGAACTGTTCTTCATTTTCTATATGAATTCCATCCACTTGTATCTTTTGTTTCATGTTCTTCTCACCAAATATCATTGTATTTGTTTTTTTTAAGTTCATGACAAGTCCAAATCTCTTTCCTTCCTCATTTAACAGTTTCAATGTTTTTATTTCTTTCTTTCTTCTTCTTCTTCCATAATAACAATGTCATCTGCAAATCTCGGATTATTAATTCTCATCCCATGTACTGATATTCCTTTTGCACCTTATTTCATTTTATCCATTGCTCTTTCTAAATGTGCAATGAAAATGCTTGGTGATATTGGGTTCCTCTTTCTAGTACCATGCTTGTTCTAAATCATTTCCCCAGATCATCACCTATTCTAACTGCTGCAACTGCATTCTTGTAAACATCTCTTAATATAGCTATTAGTTTTCTATCAATTCCATAGGATTCTAGCACTGCTAATGTCACTTTCTGGTCGATACTGTCAAATGCCTTCTGAAAATCAACAAAGCAGGTATATATGAAAAGAGGATTTAAATAAGCTAGAGAGATGGGCAAATGAATGGGGTTTTCGGTTTAATGCAGCAAAATGTAAGGTCTTGAGGTTTGGGACACATCGATGGGACGTTGCATACTCTATGGGAGGAGTTAAACTGGAGGAAGTAGGAGACAAGAGATCTGGGTTTGATGATTGATAGAAACCTGAAATTTAGGGGACATATTGGAAAGGTAGTGAAGGTAACGCAGAGGATTGCTGCAATAATGAGAAGGACACTGACCTGCAGAGATAAAATGATTAGCATTCCGTTGTATAAGACTCTGATCAGACCACACTTAGACTATTGTTCTCAGATCTGTTCCCAGGATTTGAAGGGGATAAATGAACTGTGGAAAGGGTACAAAAGCAGATAACAAAGATGGTGTTGGGACTGTACAATGTTAGTTATGAGGATCGGCTGAGGGAGTGTGGACTGCAGAGTTTGGTAGATAGAAGAAGGAGGGGTGATATGATTGAGACTTTTAAACTGTTGAAAGGTGGTTACAGGGTTGACACTGGGGAGTTCTTTCACTTGGTTGAACAGAGGGAACGAGTCATGACAAAGGGCCATCCCTGGAAGTTATGAAAGGAAACTGTGAGAAAGAGGGTGATGAGTGGTTTCTTTGCATGGAGGGTGGTTGAACCATGGAATGCTTTGCCTGATGGAGTGGTGAGAGAGAGAGAACAGTCAATGCATTTAACGAGTGGTGTGATAGACTTTGTGTTTCCTAGGAGGGACCTCCCTCGATGAGTCTTGATAGACTTGTGTTTCTTAGAAAGGACCTCCTGCAATGAGTCGTTTGACTCCATGGAGGCCTGAATAATAATAATAATAATAATAATAATAATTTTTTTTGTTTTTTCCCTAGCTTTCTCTGCTATTAATTGCATTGTCGAAATCTGTTGAATTGTGCTTCTATCTTTCCTAAATCCTGCTTGCTCGTCTGCAAGGTATGCTTCCAACTGTGTTCTCGATCTTTCTGACAATATCGTTGTCATCACCTTACCAAGGTGACTCGTCAAAGCAATTGTTCTATAATTTTTATATTCGAGCTTATTTCCTTTCTTGTATAATGTCACTAATATCGATTTTACCCACTCTTCTGACATTTTCCCTTCTTTCCATACCATATTACATAGTTGGTGCATTTCTGTAACCATACTTTCACCACCATATTTAATCATTTCTCCAGCGATGTTATCGTTACCAGGACTCTTGTTGTGTTTTAGCCGTCCTATTGCTTTTTCTTCCACTCCTCTTAAAATGTCCATATCATGCTCATTACCTGCTGGTGATATCAGCTTCAATTCTTCAATCAGTTTCTCAGTGCTATCTAAATTAAATTTTTTCTTCATATAACTCACTACAGTATCTTGTCCACTGCTGTACAATTTTATCTTAATTCATCAATATTTTGCCTTTTTCATCTTTAATTGTGGTCTGTTTTGGTTGACCTGCTATTAATGGTTGTAATAATTTTGTACACCTCCCTAGTTTTGTGCTCTCCATAGTGCTGTTCTATATTATTGCATTGGGCTTCTAACCATTTCATCTTATCCATTCTGACTGCTTTTTTCACCTCATTACACTTTCTTCGATACTGCTCCTCTATTTGTTTTGATGTATCCCTTCTTATCCTCAATGTTCTCTTCTCCTATACTAACTTCAGTGTTTCTTGTCTAATCCACTTCTTCTTGATCTTCTCTTCTTCTGGTACTGTTTGTTCAACTGCATCTTCTATCGCTTTCATTACTCCTTTCACTCTTAAATTTGAATTTTCTTCTTTGTCCACACTTTTAAATTTCTCCTCTAACATTGTTCTGTGCCTTCTTCCTATTTCTGCTTCACTTATTCTTGCTGTGTCTCTTTGTTTTTAATGATGGTGTTTATATTTTCTTTTTAATTTCAACTTCATGTTTGCGATCTCTAAACTGTGATTTGAGTCTATATCTGCTCCTTGAATAGTTTGACACTGTTGTACTGATGTTATCCATCTTCTTTTAATCGTAATCATTTCGATCATGTTCTTGGCTTTCTCATCATTTGATTGCCACGTCCATTTTCTACACTCCTTTTGCTGGAATCATGTGTTACCGATCATTATCTCGTGGTCCACAGCAAATTCTAACATTTTTTTTTCTCATTCATTTCTTTCTCCAAAACCATATTTTCTATGACACTTTCCCAACCATAATTATCTATTCTGGCTTTGGCATTCCAATCTCCTTCAATAATTAGTACATCTTGCTTTGATATTGTTTCCATTGTCTCTGTCAGATCTTTGTAGAATAAATGAAAAAAACAGAAATGAAACGAAACAAGATAAACTGAGGGAGTAAAAGAATGCTAAGATGTAGAAGCGAAAGTTATAGAAGAAGTTGCTAAAAACAGAAGTGAAAAAACGAAATTTGGAGGAACTGAAGGAGTGAAAGAATGCAAAGATGTACAAGCTAAAGTTAGTGATAAAGAGGTGAAAGAAAGTATGAATGAGGAAAAGTGAGTAAACTGTGGCTGAATGAGAGAATAGCGAGATAGAGAGTGAAATGTCGGAATGCAAGATTTAATGAAACAGTTATTGGAAATGAAAAATGAAATGAAGAATATGTTGAGTGATGTTAGGCATCTAGTTTTATTTTGTATCCAAACACAAGTAGTATAGTAGTAAGTAAGTGGTAGAACATGATTTACAACAAATTAGGATACATTACAATGAGATTAGCTTAGATTTGGTAGGTGAATTATACAGGGAATAATAATTAAATATGAAAAAAAGGAAATTATACATAACTTATATACAATAAACATGGTCAGATGTTCCTCCAGTATCTTGCACAATCAACTGCTCTTTCTGTGCAGGATATAAGGTCCTCTTTTGCACAAGGCGATGGAAGAAAGGGACAAGAAAGAAGGTGTTCCATGGACTGGGTTGTCCCACACTCACAATTGTCTGAGCCAGTGAGGTAGCCCCATTTGATGAGATTTTGTTTGCAGATCCTGCCGTCCGGAGTCTGTTTAGGCTTTTCCAAGTATTCCAATCCAAGTGGGCACCACGTGGAAGATATTCGGCTGTTGGAATATCAGTATTATTTTCAGGATATAGTGCAAGCCATTGTTGAAGTCTTGTCTCTGGGAGGTTTTCAGGTAGTTCCACAGTTGTCAGGAAGCTATGTCGGGATCTTAGTCTTTTGGGGCACTGAGGTCTGGCCGAACAGTGGGTGGCATTCATCATTCATTTGTCTGCTTCTTTCATCAGCTGAGAGTGCAGATCTTCGAATTGGAGGGGGTGCAATACCAGCCAAAATATACAGGTCTTTTAGTGGTGTTGGTTTCAGGCATCCTGTAATTAAGCTGCAGCTTTCATTCAATGCTGGGTCAAGTTGTTCGGCATGGCAGGATCTGGACCATACTGGGCAGGCATATTCAGCAGAAGAATAGCAAAGGGCCAAGGCAGAAGATCTCAGTGTGCTAGGGTCTGCACCCCATTTTGATTAAGAGTGAATTTTCTTAGTATGTTATTTCTTGCATTCACTTTTGCCTTTGTTTTTTCTATGTGGGTTTTATATGAGAGGGTGCGATCGAGAGTCACACCGAGGTAGATTGGTTTTCAGGAATGTTCTATATTAGAGCCTTCCTAAGAAATCTGTAGCTTCCTGTTGGCTTCCTTATTGTTAAGGTGGAAAAGGCCAGTCTGGGTTTTCAAGGGGTTTGGTTTTAGTTGCTTGCTGGTATAGTATGTGGTTAGACTATTTAAGGCAAGTGATAGAATAGTTTCAATGGACTTGAAATTTTTTGACTGAGTAGCTATGGCAAGGTCATCAGCATAGATAAAATTTCTAGTTCCTGAAAAGTTGTGGAGATCATTGACGCAGATGTTGAAAAGTAATGGTGATAACACACTTCCCTGGGGAAGGCCATTTTTTTGGTGGTGTCAGCGGCTCTTCCTATCCCCCCCTCCCCCAAGGTTCAGTGGAAAACAGACGCGTAAAAGCGTCTGTTTTCCAAGAGTAATTGGATCAGGAGGACAAGGTGATAGTCTCTAGTTATTCTGTATATTTTATTTCTGAGTGTGAGATGGTTTACGGTATCATATGCTGATACCGTAAACCAGTTAGGTCTACAAAGACTACTACTGTGGCTAGTTTTTGCTCATAACCATTTTCTATATATTGAGTGAGGTTGAGAATTTGTGATGTGCAGGATTTGCCTGGTCTAAAGCCATCCTGCTCAGCAATAAGATGGTGTTCGGTTAGGCGTTGTAGCCTATTCAAAATTAATCGTTCATAGAGTTTAAAGAGGTTGCTGAGTAGTGATATAGGTCTGTAATTTTTTGCTTCGGTTGGAGGTTTCCCTGGTTTCAGAAAGGCCATCACTTTAGCATGCCTCCAGATAGTTGGTATCCTTAGGGTTCTGAGGCAAGTGTTGTATAGGTTTAATAACCACTCTTTAGTCCTGGTTCCAAAATGTTTAATCTGTTCATTACAGACATCATCAAGGCCTTCAGATTTTCTAGGTTTTAATAGGTTTATGGCAGCGTTGAGTTCAGTGATGGTGAAATCTGAGTTAATCATATTTTGTTCCTCACTTGGGGTTTTAAGTATCTTTTTTTGTGTGTTTTTTAGTGAATTTTCCATTCAGCAGCAGCTGGTGAGCAATTTGATTAGCTATTACCTGCAGATGCTCATATGGCTTAGTGAAATCCTTCCTAATTCTGTTGATAAAGTTCCATGCCTTTCTGCTACTATGGGTCATATCAAGGGCTTCTATTTCTTTTTTCCATGAGGAACACCTTTCCTCTGCCATCTTGGAGCATAATTTTTCTCCTGCTTGGATAGTCTCTTCTGAGAAGGGGTTGGTCTTGTAAAGTTGCAATCAGCATACTGGGCTTGTATGTCACTGGAAAGGCCTGGAATGTAGTTTGTGCAGCATCCTCGGGGGATGTGTTTGGTGGAGATTTTCTTCAGTATTTTTATGAATTCTGGATACTCTTGAGGGTTTGGAGGGACTTCTTCTATGGAGCAGTCAAGATCTTCCATGAAACTCTTCCAATTAGTTTTTTGGAAATTAAATCGTCGTCTGTAAGGGACAGTGTTAGGCATAATTGCTGGGTTGAATTGAAGCATTATAGGTCTATGTTGAGTATGTGGAATCGAATTTAAAACCGTTTTAACACAGATGTTGGATATTTTTGAGCTAACATATATGAGGTCAGGGTTATAGCCTCGCTTCCATCTGCCACTGTTGAAAGATGTAGGGAGTTTTGGATTATGTATCAGGTTTAGAAAAAGGTTTTCAGCCCATTTTTCAACAAGTTCTCCATCTTCGTTGGACTTTGTGTAACCCCAGTTAATACTATGGCTGTTAAAGTCACCTAATACAACATTAGTCATGTATGCATTATTATTGAGGAGGATGTCAGGGAAGGAGAAAGCTTCTTCTGGTGGTTTATAGACTGAGGTTATTGAGATAGTTTTAAATGCGATTGTAATAATCTCCATGTTTCTGTTGTTCGTTGAGTCAATGGACAATGGGATCAAGTTCTCTTTCATAAATATTGCACTGCCATATTTATTGTGGGGTATTTCTTTGATGAGTTTCATGCCATGGATGTAAGGTCTTGCAGCACCTTCTCCTCTGTGAGTTTCTTGCAGGCAGAGCACATCGCAGTCATTATCTCTGCAAATATTTGCAATGAGATCTTGCTTGACACTGGAGAAACCTTCAATATTAAATGATATTATTTTTAGGCTTGGCCTCTTGGCTCCTTTAGGGCAGAAATTTGGGAGCATTTCAGTTCGATCACTTGCGTTTGGTTGATAGCAGCTTTAGCTTCCCCTAATAGGTACTAACAGGGTGCAGGAATGAGAACCTAGCTGCTGTGCACCCCAGGCATCTAGTGGAAACTAATGATACAAATTGTATATGGGGGTGCAGTATCTCGAAAGAGAAAGGTCACCAGTGGTGTGCCACAGGGGTCAGTTTTGGGGTCATTGTTGTTCAATTTGTATGTTAATGATATTGGGTTGGGTTTAACTAGTGATATCCAGCTGTTTGCAGATGATGCAAAACTAGGGAGAGCAATGCAGAGTCAAGTGAATGTTATTGCCTTACAAGAAGACTTGAATAGATTGCATGACTGGGCTGGTAAGTGGAACTGTCAGTTCAATGTTACAAAGAGTAAGGTTTTGAGATTTGTTAAGCAACAAATCGGATGCAAAGTATACATGGTGGGGAAACTTTAATGGAAGTAGAGGAGATGAGAGATCTAGGAGTAATGGTGGACAAGGACCTGAAATTCAGGGGCCACATTGCATAAGTTGTAAAGACATCACATCAAATAATGGCAATGATGCGAAGAACCCTGACATGCAGAAATAGATAGGATATTGAAAGTTTATTTTTCACTTGGTTAGACTATAATAAATTTAGTTTAATCCTTTATCCAAGTGTGAGCAAACAAAGTTTGTGCCTGAAAATATCTTCAGGACTGAGGTAAGGTAGTACAACACCAGACAACTCGCAGCCAAGGTGGATCAAGCTCTCAACTACTTGTCTCAGGCGCAATTTTCAGGTGCAAACTTTGTTTGCTCACACTTGGATAAAGGATCAAACTAAATTTATTATAGTCTAATAAAGTGAAAAATAAACTTTCAACATCTTTCTCTAAATCCAGAGTAATTTAAGAATAGGTGGCACACCTTTTGGCAACTCCTATAGGTAAGGATGACCTCTTCTATTGCTTCTGCCTTAGTATCTCCACTCTGGGCCTGGCTCCCACTGAACGAGACCTCAATAAAGGTCGAAACCGGTATGGGTAGTGGCTCACGCCCTTAATGCATAGCAGTATACATGTCCACAAGGAGATGTGCTGTGCATTATGGGAGATACTGCGACAAGGAGTTGAGAGCTTGATCCGCCTTTGATTCAAGTTTCCCGGTGTTGTACTACCTTACCTCAGTCCTGAAGATATTTTCAGGCACAAACTTTGTTTGCTCACACTTGGATAAAGGATTAAACTAAATTTATTATAGTCTAACCAAGTGAAAAATAAACTTTCAACATCTTTCTCTAAATCCAGAGTAATTTAATGATAAGGTGGCACACCTTTTGGCAACTCCTATAGGTAAGGATGACCTCTCCTATGCCTTCTGCCTTAGTATCTCCACTCTGGGCCTGGCTCCCACTGATGAGACCTCAATAAAGGTCGAAACCGGTAGTCAAGGTGCCCCCCCCCCCTTAATGCAAAATTAAACTAAATTTATTATAGTCTAACCAAGTGAAAAATAAACTTTCAACATCTTTCTCTAAATCCAGAGTAATTTAATAATAAGGTGGCACACTTTTTGGCAACTCCTATAGGTAAGGATGACCTCTCCTATTGCTTCTGCCTTAGTATCTCCACTCTTAGCCTGGCTCCGAATGACGAGACCTCAATAAATGTCGAAACTGGTATGGGTAGTGTCCCCCCCCCCCCCTTAATGCACAGCAGTATACATGTCCGAAAGGAGATGTGCTGTGCATTATGGGAGATACTGAGAAAAGGAGTTGAGAGCTTGATCCACCTTTGATGCGAGTTGCCTGGTGTTGTACTACTACTTTCCCTCAGTCCTGAAGATGTTTTCAGGTGCAAACTTTGTTTGCTCACACTTGGATAAAGGATTAAACTAAATTTATTATAGATAAAATATGATTCCATTATATAAGGCCTTGATCAGGTCTCATATGGATTATTGTGCACAGATTTCATCACAGATCAGGAATGTGGAGTACGAGGACAGATTGAGAGAATGTCAGTTGCTGAGCCTCGTGAATAGGAGGAAGGGGGGGGGGAGGATATGATTGAGACATATAAGCTGGTCAGGGGTTGTTATCAGGTAAACATGGAAGAAATTTTTCATAGAATGGGCGAGGGGAGTAGAACAAGGCCATTGCTGAAACTGTATAAGGTGGGTGTGATCAAAGAAGTGAGAAGCAGGTTCTTTGCGTGGATGGTGGTTGGTGAGTGGAATGCATTGTGTGTGTATGTTTGAGTGTGCTGTGGATGTGGACACATTAAATCAGTTTAAGACGTGGTTGGATGAGCATTGTCTGCAATAGTGAGTACCTCCCACAGTGAGACTCTGACTCCATGGAGGTCAAATATCAATAATAATAATAATAATATATCAATATCTTCATCTGTGCTGTCAGATATGGGTTCATATATCTGGACAATATATTAAATGGTTTTGCTTGAAATCTTGCTACCATGGTTCATTCATTGACTAGTTTGTAGCCTAATAGTGCTTTTCTAGTTTTTTGTTAAGAAGGAAACCAATTCCTGCTTCGTGCTTGGTGTCATCTCCTGACCATGTGACTTCACATCCATTTATCTCTCCTGATGATATCCATTGCATCTAGTTTTCCTGACATCCAAAGTGTCCGTACTTACATTCCATATTCCTAATAATAGTTTTGTTAATTTCAGTTTCTCTTTAGATTACACATCAGTGGTGCAATTATGGAGCCTTACAGCACACACCATGTCAGCTGCATTTTTCTAGATTCTGCTTCACCATATACTACTCTCCTTACCTGTTCATCTTCTATCCTGTTATGATTGTTATGAGATTTATGCCATCTCCATTTGTTCCAGTTTATATAATAGTATTCAATATGGTTACCTTCCAAATGTCTTTGCAAAACCAAGTCAAAAATATCATGATTTAACCATGTTATCTTTCTAAACTGAGTTAAGACGCTCTCTTTATGAAGCCATACTTGTTACATAAGGAATCATATTCTTACTTACCCTTCTAAATTTGATTCTAACAACTTTGCCAAGATCTTTGCATCACTCCAGAGAAACTAAGTGTTCATAATTGCTAATGATTTTATGCGCAGATTCTGCAGGAGGAGTGGTGTGGAATTTGTGGACGTGTGGAGTGAGTTCGATGGGCAAAAGGATTTATATAAGATGGATGGTTTGCATTTGAATGGATTTGGTGTACGGAGAGTTCAAAAGATCTTGTTGAATGAAGTGGAAGTGAATGTGCAGAATCAGGGGAACTAGAGTTATTAAGGGGGGGGGGAGTAGATATGCAGACTTTAGGGAGACAGTTGAGTGTATGAATGTGTGTGATATACCCGAGCGAGAATGAAGGACAACAAATCAGAATGGAATAGTTAGTATAAGGTATCAAAATAAGGATGGGACAAATGGGCTTTTGCAATTCATGTATACTAATGCCAGAAGTATTAGGAACAAGAAGGAAGAATTTTTGGTCTTGGTTGGCGCTTCCAGGCCACAGGTTATTGGCATTAGTGAAACATGGTTGACAGAAGATGATATAGCAAGTGGGATTGAATGTGAGGGGTATAGTGTGTTCAGGAGTGACAGGGAGAATAAAATGGGGGAGGAATGTTATTGATGATAGCTGATGAGCTGCAGCCAAGGAGAATAGAAGTTGAACTGCAGGATAGAAAAGAGAGCACACTTGAGGGTATTTGGTGTGAGATTGAGGCCAGCAGAACAAAATATACAATTGGGTGCTGCTATAGATAAGGTGATGGAATATGTGGTGGAGATAGTATGCATAAGCAAATAGAAGAAATGATTGGAAGGAGGGTAATTATTATGGGAGATTTCAACTATGGTTACATTGATTTGAAGGAGGATAGGACACATGGGAAAAAGGAATTGGATTTTATGTGGTTATTAAGGGATAACTATCTGTGACAGCATGTAATGGAAAATACTAGGTATCAGAGAGTGCTCGAGCTAGTAATTGCACCTGAAAATTTGGCTGTAACGAATATGACCACGTTGCCACCAATTGATGAGAGTGATCATAGGGTATTGACTTGGGAGGTGGCTAAAGGTGTGGAATTTACAATTAAGACAGGGTACATGTGGAATTATCAGGCTGGTAAGTATGACAAGCTTAGGAGTTTGATTGGTTCAGTGCCATGGCATGTAAAACTGCAAGGGCTAGATGTTGATAGTGCGTGGGAGGTGGTTAAGAAGTGCTTGCAGGAGGCATTGGCAGACTATATACCTAGAGTTCGAATAATAAATCAAGTAGGGGTTAAATGGATGAACAACACCATTAAGTTTGAGCTGCAAACAAAGAAACAACTGTGGAGGGAATTTAAGAAGAAAGGTGATCGACAGGCACATGAACATTATAAAGTGCAGGCCAGAAGGGTAACGAGTGTTGTAAGAATGGCAAAAGCAGATTATGAAAGAAAATTAGCAATGCAGACTAAAGAGAATCCCAAACAGCTTTTTCGATATGTTGCAAGTAAAAGAAAAAATGTATACAGCAGAATGATTTTAAAGAATGCCGATGGTAGGGAGGTAACTGAATCAGTTGATATAGTTGAATTACTGAGCGAGCACATTGCAAGAAAATATCATCCAGGTGGTGATATTGCAGTAATGAAGGAACCAATAACTTATACTGGAATTGAGGTGAATGAAATGGAGGTGAATAATATATTACAAAACCTTAATGTGAATACATCTGTGGGATTGAATGGTTACCAGCTCGGGTCATATGTGAAGTGACTAAAGAATTGTCAGTGCCCTTGACCATTTTGTTTAATTTGAGTCTCGGGTCTGGGTTAGTCTCAAGGGGGTGGAAAGAGGGGGAAAATAGTTCCACTGCATAAAGGTGGTTCCAAGACTGCTGTTGTAAATTACCAACCGATCAGCATATCAGGAATTGTTGTCAAGGTCTTGGAGAAAATAGTCAAGAGGAAAATACACGATTGGATAGATGAAAATGGGATACTGTATGGTTCCGTATGGGAGACAGCATGGTTTTGTGAAGGGTAGATCATACTTCAGTAACTTGCTCAAGTTTTATAACATAGTGATGGCTGAACTGGATAAGGGTAATGGGTTTACAGTGATTCCACTGGATCTTGCTAAGGCCTTTGACATGATACCACATGTAATTCTAATTAGTAAGCTGCAGCATATGGGGATGGATATAGAGTTGTGAGATGGATAGGAGGGTGGTTGATGGAGAGATATCAGAGAGTGGTTTATTCAGGAGTAGAATCCAAAAGATGGCCTGTGACTAGTGGTGTGCTACAGGGTTCTGTTCTTGGCAGTTCATCATCAGCAAACAAACTGTTCATTTGTTTGCTGATGATGCAAAGTTGGGTAGAGCAATAGTGAGTGCATAGGATGTCAAATTTTTGGGATGATTTGGATAGTTTGGAGGACTGGGCCAAGGAGAATGGATGTCAATTTAATGTGGAAAATGTAAGGTTATGCATGTTGGGGTGAAAAGATTAGCAGCAGTATATCACATTGGTGGAACTGTACTCCAGGAAATTGACGAGGCCACGGATTTGGAAGTGTTGGTGGATAGGGAGTTGAAGTTTAGGGTGGAACATTGCAAAAGTGGCTATATCAGCTCATCAAATCACTTGGTTGCTGAAAAATACTTTAACAAGCAGAGACAAACAGTTTATTGTTCCTCTGTATCGAGCCTTGATAAGACTCCATCTAGACTAATGTGCCCAGATATGGGCACCAGGGTGTCTTATTGATGGGGAGGAGGTGGAGTGGATCCAGTGACGAGTGACCAAGATGATAGGGTTGAAGAAATTGGTTGATAGGTGGAAAAGGGGTGATGTGATTGAGCCATTCAAATTACTGAAGGGTTTCTATAAGATTAATTCAGAAGATATTTTTGAGAACAGAACTGGGGAGAACTAGGGGCCATACATGGAAGCTGGGCAAGAGTGTGGTTAGCAAGGGTGCGAGAGCTAGGTTTTTTACTTGGAGAGTGGTGAATGAGTGGAATAAGCTGCCAGAGTCTGTTGTGGGTGCCATGACTGTAAATGAGTTCAAGGCAAAGTGATAGATACTGTGAGAATGTCAAATAGTTGTTCTTGACATGATGTTAGGGCTTCCCTCGATGAATCTATGGACTCCTTGGAGTTGCCCGTAGTAATAATAATAATAACAACAATAATAATAATAATAATAATAATTTGCTATTCCTTCTTCTTTTTCTTCTTGTGCCTTATCCCATCTATTTGGGATTGGCCTTTTTTACATGATGCAACCTTACTCGGTGATTCCAACTAACTTGTCGAAGAGCCTGACATTAGGAGGGGGGAGGTGTTTTTGTCCGTTGAAGTGTGTTCATAGGGCTGCCTGTTCTGAGAGCTGAGAAACCCCTCCACTTCTGTATGAGACTGCCTACCTCAACTTTAGTCAAAAGAGACCAGATAAAGGTTCCTCATGTCATGGACAGGAATTGAACCTAGAAAATTTCAACAAAGGCTTTGTCTATTCCATTTTAGAAAAATCCATCACATTATTTGCTTCATAAACTTACCAGTGCTTTCGATATGTAGCCAGCAAAAGAAAGAATGATTATGGAAGGATGACATTGATGGGGGAATTGGTATAAAGACAGCTGTTGCAGAATGTGTGGTGGAGATATGTAATGAGCAGTTCATAAAAATGTTTCAATCTTGTGAATGTGACTTCATGGAGAGATTGAGAGAGCAGTTGATAATGGGGAGGAGAGACTGACTGTAAATGAGCAAGAAGTGTTTGGGGAGTTGAGTAAACTAGATGTAAATAAAGCTGTGGGACTTGATAATATATCACCGCGCATTCTGAAGGAATGTGCCAGAGAGTTGACACCTGCCTTGACATATATTTTTAATATGAGTCTTGCACTTGGTCAAGTTCCTAAAGAGTGGAAGGAGGGCAAGATTGTGAAACTTCATAAAGGAGGTGATCAAACTCAAGCATCAAACTATAGGCCTATCTGTGTTTCAGGTGTTGTGGTTAAGTTGTTGGAGAAGCTTGTGAGAACTATGATCCAGAGTTGGGTTGACAACAATGGTATAATCTTTGATGGACAGCATGGATTTGCTAAAGGGAGGTCATGTTTTAGTAATCTACTTACTTATTACAATAAAGTGACTGCTTCCTTGGACAGAGGAGAAGGATACACAGTAATATAATCTGATAGGTATCAGGAGTCGTTGTCAAGGTCTTGGAGAAAGTAGTCAAGGGAAAAATACAGGAATGGATTGATGAAAATGAGATACTGTACAGAGGACAGCATGGCTTTGTGAAGGGTAGATCATGCCTCAGTAACTTGCTCAAGTTTTATAACAGGGTGACGGCTGAACTGGATAAGGGAAATGGGTTTACAGTGATACTGCTGGACCTGGCAAAGGCGTTTGACAGGATACCACATGGAATTCTAATCCGTAAACTACAACATATGGGAATGGATATAGGGTTGGTGAGATGGATAGCTGGGTGGTTGATGGAGAGATATCAAAGAGTAGTTTATTCAGGAGTAGAGTCCAAAAAACGGCCTGTGACTAGTGGTGTGCCACAGGGTTCTGTTCTTGGACCACTGCTGTTTAATCTGTTCATTAACGATATAGGGAATGGTCTAAGTGGGACAGTTCATTTGTTCGCTGATGATGCAAAGTTGGGTAGGGCGATAGTGAATGCAGAAGATGTCAAAGTCTTGCAAGATGACTTAGATAGATTGGAGTTCTGGACTAAGGAGAATGGATTCAATTTAATGTGACAAAATGTAAGGTTATGCATTTCGGAGTGAAAAGATTAGCAGCAGTATACCACATTGGTGGAACTGTACTCCAAGAGATTGATGAGGCCAGGGACTTGGGAGTGTTGGTGGATAGGGAGATGAAGTTTAGGGGGCACATTGCAAAAGTAGCTAAATCAGCTCATCAACTCACTTGGTTGTTGAAAAATACCTTGACGAGCAGAGACAAGCAAGTTATTGTACCTCTGTACCGAGCCTTGATAAGACCTCATCTCGACTACTGTGCCCAGATTTGGTCACCTCGGTTCCTTCTTGATGGGGAGGAGGTTGAGAGGATCCAGAGGTGAGTGACTAAGATGATAGCAGGTCTATGGAATGCACCATATGAGAACAGGTTGAAGATTTGTGGGTTGCAGAAACTAGTTGATAGGCGAAAAAGGGGAGATATGATTGAGACATTCAAATTGCTAAAAGGATTCTATAGGATTAATTCAGATGATATTTTTGAGATCAGGACTGGTGGTGGGAGAACTAGGGGACACCCATGGAAGCTGGGCAAGAGCATGGTTAGCAGGGGTGTTAGAGCTGGGTTCTTTACTTTTAGAGTGGTAAATGAGTGGAATAAGCTGCCAGAGTCTGTTGTGGGTGCTATGACAGTGAGCGAGTTCAAGGCAAGGTATGATAGATACTGTGAGAATGTTGAACAGCTGTGTGAACGTGATGTTTAGGGCCTCCCTCGATGAGTCTAAGGACTCCTGGAGTAGCCCGTGGTAATAATAATAATAATAATAATAATAATAATAATAATAATAATAATAATAATAATATACTTAGATTTCGCAAAGGCTTTTGACAGAGTACTTCATGATAAGTTGACAGTCAAACTAGAGCAGATGGGGTTGGATATTAGATTAGTGCATTGGATTGGAGACTGGCTATCTGATAGGTATCAACAAGTTGTGTATGGGGGTGCGATATTCAGGAAAAGGAAAGTCACTAGTGGAGTGCCTCAGGGGTCTGTTTTAGGGCCATTACTATTTAACTTTTATATTAATGATATTGGTGAAGATTTGTATGGAGATATTCAGTTGTTTGCAGATGATGCAAAGTTAGGATGAACCAAAGTTAGGATGAAGATGTTGTGGCCTTGCAAGAAGATTTGAATAAATTGAGTGATTCGGCAAGCAAATGGGAATATGAGTTCAATGTTGCAAAATGTAAGGTTTTAAAATTTGGAAAACAAAGATGGGATGCAGAATTTATGCGTGGTGAGAATATATTGTTGGAGGTAGAGGAAATAAGAGATCTGGAGGTGATAGTGGATAAGGATCTTAAATTTTGGGGACACATCGCCAAAATTGTGAAGACAACACAAAGACTTTTGGGAATGATGCAGAGGACACTGACGTGTAGAAGTAGGGAGAGTCTTGTTTCGTTGTATAAGGCATTGATTAGGCCACACATGGACTATTGTACCCAGATTTGGGCACAATAGTCCATGTGTGGCCTAATCACTGGGTTTTCAGAAGGATGAAGAGATGTTGGAAAGGGTCCAAAGGGAACTGACTAAGATAGTTTCTGCCCTCTGGAATGTTGAGTATGAGGAAAGATTGAGATATAATGTGCAGAGTCTGGTGGAGAGAAGGAAGAGGGGAGATATGATAGAGACCTAGAAGTTGGTAAGGAGTTGTTATAGGATCAATGCTGGAGAAGTTCTACAGAAAATAGTGGGAGATCGGGGGAGAACCAGAAGTCATCCCTGGAAACTGTATAAAGAGGGTGTTAGTAGGGGAGTGAGGGCAGGTTTTTTTCAAGCAGCTTTGTAAATGATCGGAATGCCTTGCATGAGAGTGTTGTGTCTGCAAGGAGTTTGAACATTCAAGGCACGGTATGATGAGCTGTGTATGTGATAAAAGGACCTCCCAGATGAGTCTTTGACTCCATGAGGTCTGGGGAAATAATAATAATAATAATAATAATAATAATAATAATAATAATAACAACACTTTTTTTAGCTCTTTTCACTTAGTTCCATTTTTATCTCACAATACAATGAATAAAGTACAAATCCAAGATTAGGAACAACCCAAACGATCAAAATTTTAACCAAATGCTGCATCAGTCCTTTCTCATCATAAATTTAAAATTTGACTTATTATCAGTATTGAACAAAAATTAAACTTTAATATCTGAAGCTATTAAAACAACCTACCTTCTTACCATATAAAAAAAGGTAAAAAAAGAAAACCAACTATTGTTTAAATATTTCAGAGTCCAAAAATCTGTTGTTGCTCTTTTTTTTTACTGTTTTTTTAATTAATAATTTTAAATATTTCTTTCAATAAATAAAAGGAAGGAGAAAGAAAATATTATCATTATTATTATTAATAATAATATTATTATCCTTACGCTTCCCATAATGAGTCAAAGACTCATTATGGGAGATCCCTCTGTCACATAATATTGTCTTTTTGAATAAATGAAAAATACATTTCATTACCAGGAACACAACATAACATGATTAATTAAAGATGCCAAGAAATTATATTCTTAGTTTCGTGCAACTCATGTATAGAGGCTAATGACTTCACATCGATTGCATTCTTCTGGTTCCCATCTGCCATACGGCCGCGGGAGGGTAGCTAAATGCTACCATTCTAGGGAGAGATGATTATGAGCAAGACTTCTGTATTACTTCAACCTTGGTATTACTTTTGGGTCTGGCTTCCACTGATAATACCTCAATAAAGATTGAAACCAGTCTGGGTAGTGACCTTGCCATAATGTATAGCATTATACATGGCCATAAGGATATGTGCTTTGCATTATGGGACACAAAGGCAATTGATGTGAAGTCATTAGCCTCTGTACACAAGTCGTCCTGTCATGAAGTTAATTCATGCACAAACTTTATTTGCTTACACTTGGATAAAGGATGAAACCAAGTGGAAAAACTTTCAACAACATAACATATGCCTCTTCTGGCTGAAAAATGTTTTCCACTAAGTCATTAGATATTTTTGCTATATAAAAAGGATTTATTTTTCTATAATTTTGAATTTGTACCTAATGAAATAGTGAAAACAATATAAATTGTGTACTTTTCAGCTAGGAAAAAGTTATTTGGAAGAGATGATTGCATGTTAATTGAAAAATGGGTACAATGGGTGCCAGCCTGGCTGGCCGAGTGGTTAGCGTATCCGCTTTCCAGCTAAAAGGCTGCGGGCTCGAATCCCGCCGTGAGCATGGATGTTTGTGATTGTCTTTGGAAACACCAGTGGTGGTCGGCGGTAGATGGCGTTGGTGCAGTTGTGGTCAGTTGGTGGATTGAGCTGTGGAGACAGTTGTAGAGCATGTGCCCTCCCTCGATGAGTCTTTGGATTCCTGGAGGTGTCAAAAAATAATAATAATAATAATTTTTATTTTTAATTTAGGAATGAGATATTTTATATTTTATTTTCTTATCTTCAGAATGAAGCTTCTTTCTTCTCATCAGTAGGAGCCAAACCTTAATAAATATCAAAATCATCTGGTATCTTGTGATAACAATATACATATCTTTTATGATATGCATTGCATTATGGGATACTAAGGCATTTAATGTGAAGTAAACCACCTGAATATACAAGTTGACTAATTGTAATGATGCTTTATGCAAACTTTGTTTACACGTGGATAAAAATTAACACAGGAATAAAATTTCTTATCAATTATAATAATAATATTATTATTATTACATGACACCTAAAGGGAGTCCAAATACTCATCGATGGAGGGCATCTACTCTACAACTCTCTTTCTCACCTACTCAAATCCACCAACTACACCAACGCGATCTACTGCCCACCACCACTATAGTACGCCCACAGATATGAGACCCTTCGACACTTCTGTGTATGTCCAAAGAAGAATAATCCATTCCGATAAGAGGATAATCAATCTGTATTGTCGGATGAGCATTTAATATTACACATCGGAAAATTAACTTCTCTTTTATGATCATTGTAATTTTTGAAGTGGTAACTATTTTGCTTGTATAACAGTTGGAAAATTTTATGTATAAAGCACGTGATTTTGTGTGTTAGTGACTAATTCATACATTGCCTTATTTCTTTCTCTCCTTCAACATGAATTGACTCTTCTTGGCAGTCTGCCAATGACAGCTCTCACTTCTGTGGTTGGACTATAGTATTTTCACAGACATCCATGCCCTTGGTGGGATTCAAACCCGCAGCATTTTGGCTGGAGAGCAGATATACTAACCACTTGGTCAACCAGACCAGCTAATATACTTCATAATCAAGTGAAAAAAACTTCATAATTAAGTAAAAATATCAGGTCCCATTCAATAAGCAATATTTGTCTGTTTTCCTTTCTTAGCACCCCAAGAGTCTCTTTCTACCTCAACATACCATTCTAAAATTTTCCCATTTCCTTCTTGTCATGTATTCTAGGCTTTCTTCTTTCTCATTCTCCAAAATTTGAAATCAATTTTTTATCATAACAGAAAAAATTCCTTTATTTCATTCATTTTAAATTTAAATGTATGATATTTTATCCTTTCATTTTGATTTTTTTTTTTTTTGATTTTTAATTTTCTTACTTTATGGCTTTATTTTTCATTTTCTTTACTTTATGGCTGTCAATGTGATCATCAGAGCCTACAGCAGTTCCTTACTTTGCTTAAAGATCTAAGAGCTACCCATGATTGCGATGTGATATGGCATTTGTTTTTACCATTTGGTGATATTCAGATCATTTTATAAATATCTTGATGTTTAAATCACCTATGTAACCTGATGGAAATTGAATATGCATTCATAGTGCTAGATCATCATCATCATCATCATCATACGTATCAAGGATTTAGGCCTAGTATGGCCTGTTCCAGCCTTAGAAGTCATCGTTGAATCATTTAAGAGGACGTCCTGGTTTTCTTTTTGCTAATGGCTTGTACTTTAAGGCTTGTTTTGGTAATCTTTCTGTTTTCATTCTTTGAACGTGTTCCATCCATCTATGTTTATATTTTTTAATTTTTTCAATTACTGGTTCTTGGTTTAATTCTTTCATAAGATCTTCGTTTCTTTTGTGATCAAATAGGGTATACTTTGCAGTTTTTCTCATAAACTTCATTTCTGCTGTTGTCCAGAAGAAAAACTAGTATATATTCGTTTATAGTTGGTCAACCAGACCAGCTAATATACTTCATAATCAAGTGAAAAAAACTTCATAATTAAGTAAAAATATCAGGTCCCATTCAATAAGCAATATTTGTCTGTTTTCCTTTCTTAGCACCCCAAGAGTCTCTTTCTACCTCAACATACCATTCTAAAATTTTCCCATTTCCTTCTTGTCATGTATTCTAGGCTTTCTTCTTTCTCATTCTCCAAAATTTGAAATCAATTTGAAAGTAATTTGCAGAGTCTAGTGGAGAGAAGGAAGAGGGGAGATATGATAGAGACCTACAAGTTGGTAAGGGGTTGTTATAGGATCAATGGTGGAGAAGTTCTACAGAGAATAGTGGGAGATCAGGGGAGAACCAGAGGTCATCCCTGGAAACTGTATAAAGAGGGTGTGAGCAGGGAAGTGAGAGGCAGGTTTTTTTTCATGCAGAGTTGTGAATGATTGGAATGCCTTGCCTGAGAGTGTGGTGTCTACAAGGAATTTGAATGTGTTTAAGACCCGGTATGATGAGATGTGTGTGAGATAAAAGGACCTCCTAGATGAGTCTTTGACTCCATGAGGTCTTGTTTAATAATAATAATAATAATAATAATAGTTGACAAATAGAGAAACTTTTTCTTAGGCTTTCTTTGACTTGTTCTGAAGCGGGTCGGTTGCTGGCATAGGCAGGTAGAGTTTTATTATTATTATTATTATTATTAGACACCTCCAGGGAGTTCAAAAACTCATCAAGGGAGGGCACCTACTACACAACTCTCTGTCTCCACCAACTGACCGCAATTACACCAACGGCATCTACCACCAACCACTAGTTTTTCCAGAGACAATCACAAACATCCATGCTCATGGCGGGATTTGAACCAACAGCCTTTTGGCTGGAGAGCGGATACGCTAACCACTCATCCAGCCTTCCCCAAAAACCCAGAAATTTGGATTTTAATCCCCCAACTCAAGAGACATGAGATGGGTGCAGTTTTCTGCCATACGCTTCTCCTCAGATGCTTATTAAAAATCATTGATGACCATTGGCTAGCAACCTGTGATTGGATAATGGTGGAGGTTGACTGCCCACCAGTCTTCAGAGTTAGAACTACATGGACTTGCATACTATTGGAATAAAAGGCAGTAGCAGATAAGAGCATAATGTTAATACAATATCTATATTATATCAAATGGAAATTAATTAATTTGATTGTCCTCACATTGCAAAAATTTGATTTTTTTTTTTTTTTGCAATTATTTGAAGGAATCAGCTGTCTTTATATAGGCTTCTATATATATTTTTTTTTTTCAGTTATAAAATTTATCTTTCATAAGGCCAATAAATTTGCATTCCAAAAAGAATTAAAAGTTAGGTTGTTTATTCATTCAAATGTGTGCAATCTTTTCAGCACTTCTACAAAATCTAATATTCACTACTTAACTGTCAAACAAAGGATAATTGTTATTCATTATGAACAGGTATTTTGCACTGGTGAAGACCTGACATTGAACAACAGTAATTTTTCTGCTATAGCATTTTTGTGGTTTGGAGTGCCATTTCAGCTAGCAACAGAGCTGTTTCAGTTCCTCAGTAGAAATAAGCTAGACCACATTCATTTCAGTAAGTGCTTTTATTCTAAACTTATAGTATTACTTAATATTATCTCTTAGTGAAGAAAGAGACACTATTAAATTTATCATATTACATCAAAATGTGCATAGTTTCTCTCATAATCCCCTGAATATTATGATATGACACTACTTGTTTAAAATGAATGCAAATACAGGCATAATTGCATAACAAAAATCATTGGAAAAGATAAATGAAAGATCAAAGATAGGAGAAAATGACAAGTGAAATATGAATGAGAAAATAAGAGTCGGGAGTGTGGAAGGCTTGAATGACTGTGAATTTTTCGGAAATGGTCTTGATTGGGAGAATGAATAGCGAGCAAGAGTGACTAACTTGCAGAGAGAGATAGATGAGCTGAAAGAGGAGGTGGAATGTCTCGGGAATGAGATGAGAAGTATGAAAGATGAGATTAGCCGAATTGAAGAGACGAATGCAAGGCAAATCAGAGGAGCGAGAGTTATGGGAATGATAGAAGAGAAGAGAATACAAGCAGTAGAAGAGAGGGAATAAGAGACAGGTATGGAAATGGTAGAAGAAGAGAGAACAGGAGCAGTAGAAGAGAGGGAATGAGGGACAGGTATGAGAATGATAAAAGAGGAGAGAATGGTAACAGTAGAAGAAAGGGAATGAGACAGAAGTACGGGAATGATAGAAGAGGGAGAATGGAAACAGTCAGAGGGAGGAAATGAGAAGAATGTGAGGGAGCGCTCTAATCAGGGATACAGTGATGCCAGCACAGCAGGTAAGTAGAGGTACACAGAGAGAAAGAGTTAGAGGAAAGGGAGAGTGAGGGATTCAGGTGAGCAATCAAGGAACAGAGTAGTAAGAAGTGTGATGTATGGAGACTCGATGATCCATGGTGTTCAAAATAGGATGCCAGAGGAGTGTTTGCCCAGAGGGATGATAGAAAGTGTGGCTATGGCAATTAGGAGGGGTGAAAGAATGGATGAAATGATTGTGATGGTGGACACGAATAACTTGAGAGGCAATGTAAATCGGGTGGCGAGAGATCTGAGATACTTGCTTGAGGTTGTACAAAAGAAAACACAGAGAGGAAAGATTGTGTGTGTCATATAGATATGATAGTGATGTGCTGAGTAGAAGAGCAGTAATACTGAATAGCATAATAGCCAGAATGTGTTAGAAGAGAGGATTGGAATATGTGGATGCTTGGAGGGCATTTGAGGACAGAATGGCGCTGTATGCAAGAGACCATTTGCATTTGAACGAGGAAGGACAAAGCATCTGGAGAGATTGCTGTTTTCTGAAAGAGTCAGATTGTCAATGCAGGGAAATAAGAATTCCCAGGGAGGATGGTAACAGGGGTGGACTCTTGTGGGAATGGATGCTTGGGGGTGGGGTGGGGTGGGGTGGGGACAATGTCAGGTAATACTGATCCAGTGGGGTCTAGAGCGAATAATGATAGATGTAGAAGCAGTGACATCTTTATTCTTTATACTGATGCCAGAAGTATCCAAAATAAAGGAGATGAATTGGTAGCTCTGATAGCATCAGCCTGGCCAAAGATTGTTGGGATCTCTGAGATGTGGTTGACGGACGATGATATAATAACAGGAATTGAAATAGCAGGATACAGCATTTTATTATTATTATTATTATTATTATTATTGTTCCGGGAAACTCCAAGGAGTCGACAGACTCATCGAGGGAGGCCCTAACATCATGTCAAGAACAACTATTCAACATTCACACAGTATCTATCATACCTTGCCTTGAACTCATTCACGGTCGTAGCACCGAAAAACAGACTCTGGAAGCTTATTCTACTCATTTACCACTTTCCAAGTAAAGAACCTAGCTCTAACACCCTTGTCAACCACGCTCTTGCCCAGCTTCCATGCATGGCCCCTAGTCCTCCCACCACCAGTCATATTATCAAAAATATCTTCTGGATCAATCTTATAAAAACCCTTCAGTAATTTGAATGTCTCAATCATATCACCCCTCCTTCGCCTATCATCCAATTTCTGCAACCCACAAATCTTCAACCTATTCTCATAAGGTTCATTCCACAGACCTGCTATCATCTTGGTCACTCGTCTCTGGACCCTCTCCACTTCCTCCCCATCACAAAGAAACCCTGGTGCCCATAGCTGGGCACAGAAGTCCAGATGGGGTCTTATCAAGGCTCGATACAGAGGAACAACAACTTGTTTGTCTCTGCATGTTAAAGTATTTTTCAGAAGCCAAGTGATTTGGTGAGCTGTTTTAGTTACTTTTGCAATGTGCCCCCTAAACTTCAACTCCCTATCCACCGGCACTCCCAAATCCCTGGCCTCATCAATCTCCTGGAGTATGATTCCACCAATGCGATATACTGCTGCTATTCTTTTCACCCCAAAGTGCATAACCTTACACTTTGCCACATTAAATTGACATCCATTTTTCCTAGCTCAGTCCTCCAAACTATCCAAATCATCCTGTAAAATTTTGACATCTTGTGCACTCACAATTGCTCTACCCAACTTTGCATCATCAGCAAACAAGTGAACACTTCCTCTCAGATCCTTTCCAATATCATTGATGAACAAATTGAAAAGCAGTGGTCCAAGAATAGAGCCCTGTGGCACTCCACTAGTCACAAGACGTCTTTTAGACTCCACTCCTGAATAAACCACTCTTTGATATCTCTCCTTCAACCACCCTCTTATCCATCTCACCAACCCTATATCTATACCCATCTGCTCCAGTTTACTGATTAGGGTTCCATGTGGTATCCTATCAATTTGGCTGGATAAGAAAGGAAAATGTGGTGATTGAGTTCTGCTTATGATAAGTGATGACTTATGTAGTCTATGAGGCGAGGCTTTGGAAGGCAGTAACACTAATAGGTTTGAAAGCATATGGAGTGAGGTAGAAGTGGCCAAGACAGGATATTTAGTCGGGTGTTGCTACAAACCGAGGAGCACAAAGGGTGGGAAGCAGATGTTTAGGGAGTTGAGCTTGGCAAGTAAAAGAAGAATGATTGTTATAGGAGATTTTAACTACAGCAGTATAAGCTGGGAAGAGGAATGCATGTAGTAATAAGAGGATGGAATTTCTATAACTCTTGAGGGAAAAATGTCTTAGGCAACATGTAATAGAGGGAAAAAGAGGTTCAAGAGTTTTGGATTTGGTTATAGCATCAGAAGAGTTGATAATAACTGAGATGACATCTCTCCCACCAGTTGAAGCGAGTGACCATGTGGTTCTGACTTGGAAGATGAATAGACTTGTAGGAGTATTAAAGAAAAGGAAATGTATGTGAAATTATAAGGCAGGTGTTTATAATAGTCTTAGATATCAACTTGGGGCAATTCCATGGAGGCCAGATTGGAAGGCCAGGATATCATTAGTGTTTGGAAAATTGTGAGGAAATATTTGTTAGCAGCAATAGTAAGCCATAATCCATGAGTGAAGAAGAGGACACAATTTGGTGTAAAGTGGATGACAAACAATATCAAACAGGTAGAGATTATGGAAGAGATATAAGGAGAGCAGAAGAATGAAGAATATAAAACAGAGGCCAGGATAGTGTCTACTATGGTGAGGAAGGCAAAACTGGAATATGAGAAGATATTGGCACTTAGATCCAAAGAAAATCCTAGGGAATTTTTTAGCTACGTTGCTAGTAGAAGGAGAAATGATTATGGAAGAATGTCATTGCAGGATAAAAATGGGAATAGAGGGACTGATTGAGGGGGACATAGTGGAGTTGTTCAATGAGCACTTTATTGGAGTATTTCATCCTGGAGAAAAAGGTTTTAATACTACAGGGATAGGGCAGGTTCAGTGTTTGGAGGTGCAAGAGGAGAGAGTGTTCCAAATACTGATACTCAGGATGTTAGTAAAGCTTTCGGACTGGATGGTATTTCACCACGGGTTTTGAGAGAATGTGCTAAAGAACTGGCAGCTCTGCTGACCTGTCTTTTCAATGAAAATCTGGCTACATGAAAGGTACCCGAGCAATGGAGGGAAGGTAGTAGCAGACTGGAAGTGTCTAATTATAGGCCAGTTTGTGTGTCATCAGTATTTGTTAAAAATTAGTAAGGGACTAAATACAGCATTAGGCAGATGATGGTAATGTTATCTGTGAGAAGCAACATGGATTTGTTAATAAATATAATCATATGACTAAAGCATATACTGAGAAGGATGCTGACCTGCAGAGATAAAAGCGTTATGATTCCGTTGTATAAGACCCTGATCAGACAAAACTTGGACTATTGTTCTCAAATTTGGTCCCCAGGATTTGAAGGGGATAAATTAACTGTGGAAATGGTACAGAGGCAGATAACAAAGCTGGTTTCAGGACTGTACAATATCAGTTATGAGGATCGGCTGAGAGTTTGGTGAATAGAAGAAGGAGAGGTGATATGATCATGACTTTTAAACTGCTGAGAGGCAGTTACAGGGTGGACATTGAGGAGTTCTTTTGCTAGGTGGAAGCGGGAAGGAGCGATGACAAGGGGCCATCCCTGGAAGTTATGAAAGGAAGCCATGAGCAAGAGGGTGGGGAGTGGTTTTCTTTGCATGGAGGGTGGTTGAACCATGGAATGCATTGCCTGAGAGAGTGGTGAGAGCAAGAATGATCAATGAGTTCAAGGAGTGGTATGATAGACTTTGTGTTTACTAAGAAGGACCTCAATCATTAAATGAAGCACCTCATTAAATGAAGTGCAGCAGCCTGTTATTCCCATGCATAACCTCCCATGATGAGTCTCTTGACTCCATGAAGGCCTGAATAATAATAATAATAAGGCATAATTCAGTAGGCTTTTTCTTAACCTGATGTTGGATAAAATGGTCATTTAATTTTTTTATGTGTATTACTTTAATTCAATTTATTAATTATGTATATTATTTAATTATATGATAACTTTTTTTTTTAAATTTCAAATTTGATTACATTGAAGAACAATTCTGTATTTAAAAAACTAAATCTTAAAGAATTGTTGTATTTTTATCATTTTTTGTAATTTTAGAATTGTTAATACTTATAAATTATAACTAAACATGACATACCACTACAATTAAATACAGTACATAACACACATATTCAGGACAATTTAACACCAATATACCAAAAATGGTAAATATTTAGATTAACACTAAAAAATATTTAGATAAAGTATTTTAAAATTTTAAAATACTTTACTGCAGAAATGTATCCATCATCATTTATTCAAATGAATACGGGTACATATATATATATATATATATGTATGTATTTAAAATATGCAAATAACTCATGGAGATATCTATTAAACGAAAGCAAGCTAAGTTGCTCTGTTATGTGTGAATGGTAAATGTCAAATGGTTTGTGAATATCTTTTTTATTGTGAATATCTTGTTTGAAGAAAAGAAATTTGCTTATGTACTACAGTAAATATAGTTGAAGGTAGATTATTATTATTATTATTATTATTATTATTATTATTATTATTATTATTATTATTATTAATGTAATTATTATATGTATACAAGACATAATAAAGTGCTAAAAAAAAAAAAGTACAACATAAGCCCTACCATTAACTCCCCAACAAGAGAAGAAATACTCAATAACTCACTAACACAATCATGCATTGATCATATCAATATACGGGCTCCCATCCATACATATACATCATCAGTAATTAACATAAAAATTGCCGATCATTACTTTGTCTCAACTTCATTTAATTACGTTTCCTACCACCCACCACCACCACCACAAAAGTAGACAAAACTCGATCATACTAAAGAGCATTATCGATAACCAAGTAAAAAATACAGACTGGAATTCCTTACTTAAAACAAACGATCCTGTAATATTATACGAGAATTTTCAACTAAAGTTCACAGAAATATACAAAAAAGCAACAAAACCTACACAAACGAGGCGACAAACAGACGACAATCCATGGATAAATGAGGACATAATAATTGTATTATTGTAAAAGAAAATCTATGGAAAAAACTTAAAAAGTCACCCAGTAACACACATTTACAAACCTTATACAAAAACACAAGAAATAAACTAACAACAAAAATTTGTAGGGCAAAAAGATGCTACTACTTCCAAAAATTCATGGAATATAACGACAACATTAAGCAAACGTGGGCTACACTCAATGAATTAGTAACACGAAAAAAGAAAACTTCAGCACAAGATTTTATTGCAAAAAGCTTCGGTCAGGGCCCAAACCAAGAGGAACTAGCAGACTCATTCAACTATGCTTTCACAAACAACATCACACAACTCAAAAAAGACCAACTACCAACAATCAACAAAAAACTACCAACACAAAGTCAACAACAAACGATGTATTTTCCACCCATAACAAAACAGGAACTGAAAGAGGCTCTCCTAAAACTGAAATCAAAGACCACTCCAGGAATAGACAAAATAAGACTCACAGACCTTATAACACACTTTGAACAAGTAAATCCAACACTTTTGAAACTCGTGAACATAATATTCGACACAGGCATTATTCCACAACAACTAAAACCTGCAGTAATTATTACGCCAATATACAAACACGGCAAAAGAAACGTTACTCAGAACTACAGACCAATAGCTACACTACCAGTCATCTCAAAAATTCTAGAAAAAATAACACACACCAGACTACAGAACTATTTACAGATGTACAACATCATCTCACAAAACCAATATGGCTTTCAGAAAACAAAAAGCACCATTACTTTAATAGAAGACATCGCCGACACAATAAACAAAGCTCTCGACAAAAACAAGTACGCCGTCCTTATACTGCTGTACCTAACCAAAGCATTTGACACACTTGAACATGACATACTACTCACCAAACTATACTCAATAGGTATAAGAGGAACACTACATACATGGTTCAAGAACTACCTCTTAAACAGAACACAAGTAACAAAAATAGGTACATGTCACAGTCGGAGTATACAAGTAAAACACGGTGTACCTCAAGCTGACATATTATCACCCACTCTATTCAACATATACATCAACGATGTTCATAACATATCCATAAAAAGTCAAATATTTCAATACGCAGATGACACGGCACTACTAGCTATCCACACAGATATTAACAAAGCTCTCTGCAAAGCACAACAAGGCGTAAACGAAATCACAACATACTTCCACCAAAACGCAATTCTAATCAACGGCACCAAAACACAGATGTTGATAATACACAACCCAAGAATCATACGTGCCGCATCACTATTGATACATTGTCACACATACATTAACAACAAAAATACCCGCCAATGTTCCGAAATCAAACCTGTAACACACGCAAAATACATCGGTTTCTATATAGATTCCCACCTTAAATGGACAAAACATATAGAATACCTATACACCAAACTTCAGATCATTGCAGCAAAACTCTTCCAAGTTAAAGACATTATTCCACCCAACATAAAAAAAACTCCTATATCACGGTATCTGCGAATCCCTACTCAGATACGGAATAACAGTCTATACAAATAAATCAAACAGCCACCTAACAAAATTAGAAACACTACACAGGAAAATCGTGTCAACAGTGATCAGGACACCTTACACGCAGCAACCAATATCTGACAAGCACATGGCGATACACAGAATTCTGAGCATTAAAAACCTGAAACACTACATGACATTAACAAAGAATTACTTCAACATCACCTATCGAAACAACAGAGACACATATCGTATAACACGACCTACGACAACTCTCCACATCCCCACACCCTTCAACAACTCATACGGTTCTTTTGTGAGATCACATCAGATACCCACGCAACTCAACAACGTACCAAGAAAGTTAAAACACATAGATAACTACGGAACATTAAAAAACGAACTCTAGAAAATATAGTAAATAGCAAAGGCTAAATCCCACTTTCTTCATAAAACTAACCCAAGCTTCGAAGTAGGTGGGATTAACTTGTCTCACTCATCTACAAGTAATCCTTATAAGCAAATGCAGAAATCTGTATGTATATTCATTCTTTCTCTTTCTCAAACTTAAAAAAAAATAATAAAATAAAAATAAAATAAAAAAATAAAAATTATACAAAAATTCTGTATAATCTTCATTGTTAATATTAGAAGAACATGTGTTTAAATACATAATATAAAGGCAAAAAAATATTATTAAAAATTTTAATTGAAATCCATTGTAGGAATTGCAGCACTTAGTGTTGAACTCTGTAAAATTATAAGATGCAATGTCACACAAGATGTTTATTGTATATATAAATATTTTAGCAATCAATAAAAAATATTAATAATAATAAAAAATTATTATCATTATTATTATTATTATTATATGTACATAATTTTTAAATTTTGTAATTTCTATAATTTTATAATGTAATTATTATATGTATACAAGACATAATAAAGTGTTAAAAAAAAAAATTATTATTACCTCCCCAAGAACCTCATGGAGTTAAAGACTCATTTGGGAGGTCCTTTTATCACACATACATCTCATCATGCCGTATCTTAAACACACTCAAACTCTTTGCAGACACCACATTCTCAGGCAAGGCATTCCAATCATTCACAACTTTGCACGAAAAAAACCTGCCTCTCACTCCCCTATTCACACCATCTTTATACAGTTTCCAGGGATGACCTCTGGTTATAACCTGAAATCCCACTATTCTCTGTAAAACTTCTCCAACATTGATCTTATAACAACCCCTTATCAACTTGTAGGTCTCTATCATATCTCCTCCTCTTCCTCCTGTCCAGCAGAATCTGCAAATTACATCTTCTCAATCTTTCCTCATACTCAACATTCCAGAGGTCAGAAACTACCTTAGTCAGTCTCCGTTGGACCCTTTCCAACATCCCTTCATCCTTCTGAAAACCGGGTGACCAAATCTGGGCACAATAGTCCATGTGTGGCCTAAATCAATAGCCTTATACAACGAAACAAGACTCTCCCTACTTCTGCACATCAGTGTCCTCCGCATTATTCGCAGAAGCCTTTGTGTTGTCTTCACAATTTTGGCGATGTGTCCCCTAAATTTTAGATCCTTATCCACTATCACCCCCAGATCTCTTATTTCCTCTACCTGCAACAATATATTCTTGCCAAGCATAAATTCTGCATCCAATCTATGTTTTCAAAATTTTAAAACCTTACATTTTGCAACATTGAACTCACATCCCCATTTCCGTGCCCAATCACTCAATCTATTCAAGTCTTCCTGTAAGGCCACAACATCTTCAATACACTTCATGGTTCGTCCCAACTTTGTATCAACTGCAAACAACTTAATATCTCTATCCAAATCTTCACCTATATCATTAATATACAAGTTAAACAGTAATGGACCTAAAATAGACCCCTGAAGCACTCCACTAGTGACTTTCCTTTTCCTGAATATCGCTCCCACATACACAACTTGTTGATACCTATCAGATAGCCAGTCTACAATCCAATTCACATCTAATATCCGACCCCATCTGCTCTAGTTTGACTCTGAACCTATCATGAGATACTCTATCAAAAGCCTTTGCGAAATCCAAGTATATTATTCTGCATACTTTTCCTCTGTCCAAGAAAGCAGTCACTTCATTGTAATAAGTAAGTAGATTACTAAAACATGATCTCCCTTTAGCAAATCCATGCTGTCCATCAAAGAAAATACCATTGTTATTAACCCAACTCTGCATCCTAGTTCTCACAAGCTTCTCCAACAACTTAACCACAACACCTGACACACAAATAGGCCTATAGTTTGATGCTTGAGTTCGATCACCTCCATTATGAAGTGGCACAATCATGCCCTCCTTCCACTGCTTAGGTGACTGAGTGCAAGACTCCTATTAAAAAAATATGTCAAGGCAGGTGTCAACTCCCGGGCACATTCTTTCAGAATACATGGTGATATGTTATAAAGTCCCACAGCCTTATTAACATCTAGTTTACTCAACTCCCAATACACCTCTTGCTCACCTACAGTCAGTCTCTGCTCCCCATCATCAACTGCTCTCAATCCCTCCATGAAGTCACATTCACAAGATTGAAAGATCTTTATGAATTGCTCCTTAAATATCTCCACCACACATTCAGCATCAGCTGTCTTTATACCATTTTCTCCAACCAATGTCATCCTTCCATAATTATTCTTTCTTTTGCTGGCCACATATCGAATGAACTCCTTAGGATTCATTTTGGCTTCATTAGCTAACTGCTGTTCATACCTCTCTTTAGCTACCCTCACCAACCAAATCACCTTCCTTGCTTGGTCTTCGTAGACCTCATGGAATTGGTTACTTCCACTTCTCTTATGCTGCCTCCACAATGCCTTTTTTCTCTGTATCGCATGCTTAATCTCTTTATTTATCCATCTCACACCTACCTTATTTAACCTTCTCACCCTTGGAATACATTTAGACATTGCATCTACTAAACAGTTTTTGAAAATCCCCCAAGTTGCATTGATCTCTTTTCTGGCTAACTCCTCATTCCATACTACACCTGCAAGCTGTCTCCTGAGCTCTTCATAATAATCCCCCCTTGTAGTTCCACATATACCCTTTTCTCACTGGGGTCCTCGCACTGCTGGCAACCACCCAGGTAATCACCTCATGATCACTCTCACCAATTGGTGGATGATTTGATACCTCATTTATAATTACATCCTCTGATGAGATAACCAAATCCAAGACCCTTAATCTTCATGTACCCTCTGTTACATGCTGTTTGAGGTGGTTGTCCCTCAATATCTCAAGAAACTCATTTTCTTTACTTTCAGTTGCTATCTCATCATTCCAGTCTATATTGCCATAATTAAAATCACCCATAATGATTACCCTTTTCTTATTTGCTTGGCTAATTTGACTATACATTTCCCTATCACCACCACCCACATTACCTGGTCTATAACAACATTCCACCAAGTATTTGATCCCATTCACCTCTATCTCACACCATACTGCCTCAAAATCACTGGCACTATTTCCGTCTTGCATCTCTACTTAGTATGGACATAACTCTTTCTCTATCATCAATAGCACTCCCCCCCTCCCTTTTTACCCCTTCTATCTCCATGAAGCACATCATACCCTTCCATCTCTATTCCTGTCAGGATGTCGTCCTCTTCCAACCATGTCTCGCTTATTCCAACAATCTTTGGGTTAAGAGGCGCAATTGATGCAACCATTTCATCTTCCTTGTTTATTTGTTTACAAACACAACAGCTCATTTCTAGATCTACAGCTAGTTCCACTGATAACACTCAAATTTGGTAGGTGGAGGTGGGTGGATGGATGGAGAAAAGAGTGTTGGTGATTATTTTAAGGAGAAAGCCTTTGGCACAAAATGTATTCCCCCAAATGGGATTGATTTCATTGCAGAAAATAATGTGACCCTAACAGGCTGTAACTCTGTTTGCTAAGATTTTTATAACATCATACTGCTCCTGTGGTCCAGTTTGGGCTGCAGGAGCAGTATGGTATTATTATTATTATTATTATTATCACAGGCAACTCCAAGGAGTCCCTAGACTCATCGAGGGAGGCCCTAAACATCACGTCAAGAACAACTATTCAACATCCACACAGTATCTATCATTCTTTGGCTTGAACTCATACACAGTCATGGCACACACAACAGACTCTGGCAACTTATTCTACTCATTCACCACTCTACAAGTAAAAAACTTAGTTCTAACACACTTGCCCAGTTTCCATGGATGGCCCCTAGTCCTCCCACCACCACCACCAGTCCTGTTCTGAAACATATCCTCTGAATTAATCTTATAGAAACCCTTCAGTAATTTGAATGTCTCAATCACATCACCTCTTTTACGCCTATCAACCAATTTCTGCAACCCCCCCAACAAATCTTCAACCTGTTCTCATAAGGTTCATTCCATAGATCTGCTATCACCTTGGTCACCTGCCTCTGGATCCTCTCCATCTCCTCCCCATCAAGAAGAAACCCTGGCGCACGGATCTGGGCACAGTAGTCAAGACGGGGTCTTATCAAGGCTAGATACAGAGGAACAATAACCTGTTTGTCTCTGCTCGTCAAAGTTTTCTTCAGAAACCGAGTGATTTGGTGAGCTGATTTAGCTACTTTTGCAATGTGCGCCCTAAACTTTAACTCCCTATCCACTAACACTCCCAAATCACTGGCCTCGTCAATCTCCTAGAGTACAGTTCCACCAATGTGGTATACTGCTGTTAATCTCTTCACCCCAAAATGCATAGTCTTACACTTTGCCACATTAAATTGACATCCATTCTCCTTAGACCGGTCCTCCAAACTATCGAAATCATCCTGCCAAATTTTGACATTAGGCACATTCACTATTGCTCTACCCAACTTTGCATCATCAGCAAACAAATGAACAGTTCCTCTCAGATCCTTTCCTATATCGTTAATGAACAAATTAAACAGTAATGGTTGTAAGAACAGAACCCTGCAGCACTCCACTAGTCACAGGTTGTCTTTTGGACTCTACCAATGAATAAACTACTCTCTGATATCTCTCCATCAACCACTCTCCTATCCATCTCATGAACTCTATATCCATCCCCATATGCTGCAGTTTACTGATTAGAATTCAATGTGGTATCCTGTCAAAGGCCTTAACAAGGTCCAGTAGTATCACTGTATACCCATTACCCTTATCCAGTTCAGCCATCACTGTGTTATAAAACTTGAGCAAGTTAGTGAGGCATGATCTACCCTTCACAAAACCATGCTGTTCCCCCATACAGTATCCAATTTTCATCTATCCATTCCTGTATTTTTCTTTTGACTACTTTCTCCAAAACATTGACAGTGACTCCTGATATGCTGATCAATCGGTAATTTGCAACACCAATCTTGTAACCTCTTTTATGCAGTGAAACTATTTTCCCATCTTTCCACCCCCTTGGGATTATCCCAGACCCGAGACTCAAATTAAACAAAATGGTCATGGGTACTGACAATTCTTCAGCCACTTCATGTATGAGCCGAGCAGGGATACAATCCAATCCCACAGATGTATTCTCATAAAGGTTTTATAATATACTATTAACCTCCATTTCATTCACCTCAATTCCTGTATAAACTATTGGTTCTTTCATTCCTGCAATGTCACCACCTGGATGATATACTCTTGCAAGGGGCTTGCTCAGTAATTCCACTATATCAACTGATTCATTTACCTCCCTACCATCGGCATTCTTTAAAATCATTCTGTCATATACATTTTTTCTTTTACTTGCAGCATATCAAAAAAAAAAACTGTTTGAGATTCTCTTTTGTTTGCATTGCTAATTTCCTTTTGTAATCTGCTTTTACGTTTCTTACCACACTTGTTACCCTTCTGGCCTGTGCTTTATACTGTTCATGGACCTGAAGGTCACCTTTCTCCTTAAATTCCCTCCACAGTTATTTCTTTTTTTACAGCTCAAGCTTAATGGTGTTATTTATCCATTTAATTTCTACTTGATTTACTATCCGGACTCTAGGTACACAGTCAGCCATTACCTCCTTCAAACACTCCTTCACTATCAACCTCCAGCCCTTGCAGATGTACATGCCATGGTACTGAACCAAGCAATCTCCTAAGCTTGTCATACTTACCAGCACAGTAATTCCACATGTATCCTTTCTTAATTGAAAATTCCACACATTTAGCCGCCTCCCAGGTCAAGACCTTATGATCACTCTCACCAATTGGTGGCAACATGGTCATATTCATTACAGTCAAATTCTCAGATGCAATTACTAGGTCAAGCACTCTCGATCTCCTAGTATATTCCATTTCATGCTGTTTGGGGTAGTTATCCCTTAATAACTGCATAAAATCCAATTCCTTCCTCCCATGTGTACTCTCCTCCTTCCAATGAATGTTACCATAGCTGAAATCCCCATAATAATTACCCTCCTTCCACTCATTGCATCTATTTGTCTATGCATACTATCTCCACTGTCTATTCCATAACCTGGTCTATAGCAGCGCCCAACTGTATATTTTGTTCCACTAGTCACAATCTCACACCAAATAGCCTCAAATGTGCTGTCTTCACTATCCTGCAGTTCAACTTCAATTCTCCTTGTCTATAGTTCATCAGCTATCATCAATAACACTCCTCCCTCCATTCTTTTCTCTCTGTCCCTCCTGAACACACTATACTCTTCGCATTCTATCCCACTAGCTATATCATCTTCTGTCAGCCATGTCTCACTAATGCCAATAACCTGTGGCCAGGAAGAGCCAACCAAGGCCAAAAATTCTTCCTTCTTGTTCCTAATACTCCTGGCAGTAGTATACATGAAGTGCAGCAGCCTGTTATTCCCACCCCTATCTTGATGCCTTATACTAACTATCCCATTCTGATTTGTTGTCCTTCATACTAGCTCAGGCATGTTATACACATTCTTACACTCAACTGCCTCACCGATATCATATCGATATAGTGGATATACTCACCGATATCATATCGATATAGTGGATATATCTCTGCATATCCCCCCCCCCAATAGCTCTAGTTTCCCTGATTCTGCACATCTACTTTCACTTTATTCAGCAACATTTTTCCAGTCTCTGCACACCAAATCCATTCAGATGCAAACCATCCATCTTGTATAAGTCCTTTCGGCAATTGAACTCATTCCACACGTCCACAAACTCCACACCACTCCTCCTGCATAACCTGCGCATAAGGTCATTTGCAATTATGGCCCTCCTTCTCAACTCTTCTCTGTCGTACTGTGGCAACAGACTCACTATCTTAACTCTCTCACTCTTTTCTTTTGCTACCTCTAGTAATTCCTTCAGGTCCTCTCTCATAGCAAATTTATCACCTTTTAAATCATTTGTTCCTGCCACTGCTATCACTTCTTTCATCCTCTGCTTTTGCACTCTAATAACCTCATTTACATCATTAATTTTTACACCCGGTAAGTATGATTTTATAAAACTCTTATCTATTACATCACTTACTAGTGAATCACCGTACAACACTCACCTCCTTCATTCTCCTTTCACTTCCGATCATGCTGTCATGGTATGAAGTAGAATATCTCTCCTATCAGTAGGAGAGAATATTCAGTCCTTTTTAAGACCGTACCAAAAAATAGCTATTCTGCTCTTCATCATCTGAATCATCCATCCAGTATCTACAGTATCCCTTACTCCTGCAAGCTTAAGTGCTTTAGACAAATGGGAAGAACTGCCAATATTCTTCTAGAAGAACACAGAAAATACATCATTCTTCTATTACAATCATTCCAGGATAGCAGACTATGCCATGGATCCAAATCACCAGATCCAATGAGGAAACCTCCCTTCTATACAGAAGTAGATTTAAATCAGACAGACTCTTATCGGAATCCACTACAACATTCCACAAACATAAATAAATTTGGTTGCTTCACACCAAAAATCATTTTTGAGGCCTTCAGCAGTCTATAGTACTGTATAGTCTTAGGACTGTAGGAGCCAGCCTTTTACAATCTGTTAGTCTGTGTTTGCCTGTGCTACTTGCACAGATGACTTCACATCAAATTGTTGTAATGTCTCATAATGCACATCACACTTATTTTCAAGCATATATTATTATTATGATTATACATGACACCTCCAAAGACTCATTGCAGGAATGTACTCTACCCCACACCACCACACACATCTTACCATCTCTCTTCTACTTTAATTCTACTACTATGCACAACAGCCATCAATGCCATCTACTACCCATCACCACCAACAGTTTGTTTTTTGGGCTAATTTGCATATTGTGATGGCCAATTTGCTCATGCGCACAATGAAAAAATCCTACTACCTCTGTATGAGATCGGCTAACTCACCTTCAGATGAAAAAAGCCCACATAAAGATTCCTCTCATCACCACAAGAATCAAGCTCAGGCATTTTCTAATTAAAGGGTGCCATTGATAATGAAAAACAGGCCACTACCAGGACTGGTTTCAAACTTTATTGAGGTCTCATCAGTGGGAGCTAGACCTGTAATTAGGCTGAGAAATAAATCAGTGCAGAAGTTATTTTTCATGCATTTAACAAATGGTGTATTGTATTACCAGACTAAAGAAAAAAAATTTCCTTGATCTTTTTCCTGTACCCAAAACAGACATCTGAGTGCTGTCAAAAGAAAAACTGGATGAGAATGGATTTTATGTTATTTTTTAATTTTTGTGAAAAATTAGGTAAGATTGTTTTTTTTTTTAGCATTTAAACTGACAAAGTGTTGTCATAATCTGACTAAAATTTTAGATGGAAGATGAATTTCATCGCCCGGTGTGAAACCACCTCCCTGCTTATTAAAGGTCTGTAGTGGCTGAAAAAGTTCAATGTTTATCTCTAGAGCAGGGTTTCTAGACAATTTGAAAATAAATAAAAAATTACAAAAAAAATAGATAAAATTGACAAAAATGACAAAAAAAAAAAAAAAATCCTTGCCCCACCCACTGTACAAATATACTGTAAGTTTAGTAATAACTTTCATGAGTGGTAACAAAAAAAAAAGAAAATGAAAAAAGAAAGTGCTTTGGGAATTTGAATTTAGGGTTGTAGATGTTCTAGAGGTTTTAGTGATTTGTGTATCGTAAAATTTTGTCATATCATAATGGAGTAATGTATTGTCATATAATCAAAATGGTGGATTGAACATGCACTCAACTAGAGGAATTTCATTGATATAACAAAAGGAAGAGACTGGATGAAAGAAAGATGTCCTGTGGAACTTCATCATTAGTTGCAAAATATGATCTAACTCGCACGTGTAATGTGCTACAAGCAGTGGTATACAGTGGGTATTCCAGGGGATAGGGGGATTGTTGTAGTAAAACAACACATAATCATTAAATTTGTATAAAAAACTTACTTTATTAAGAAAAAAGCTGTTATATTATACATCTGTTAAGTCCTTTTCTGAGTTGTAAATACAACATAAATTTAGATGAGGTGGAGCGACTTACTGTCTTTAACAGTTTTTAACTTGACTTCATATTCCTGTTTTGAAAAAAGTGTGCATAAAATATCTTCAATGCTGTTTTCCATTGTCAAGAAGGATAAAAATAAATACTAATAAAAAAAAAATAACAAGAAACCAGAAGGAATAATTAACTACATTTCACTTCCCAGTTTCACATAATAATATATCACCTGATATCACACTTGATTATATATCACGGCATATTCTGAAGGAATCTGCCAGGGAGTTGACAACTGCCTTGACATTTTTTTTAATACGAGTCTTGCACTTGGTCAAGTTCCTATACAGTGGAAGGAGGTCAAGATTGTGCCACTTCATAAAGGAGGTGATCGAACTCAAGCATGAAACTATAGGCCTATCTGTGTGTCAGGTGTTGTGGTTAAGTTATTGGAGAAGCTTGTGAGAACTAGGATCCAGAGATGGGTTGACAACAATGGTATTATCTTTGATGGACAGCATGGATTTGCTAAAGGGAGGTCATGTTTTAGTAATCTACTTACTTATTACAATAAAGTGACTACTTCCTTGGACAGAGAAAAAGGATACACAGTAATATACTTGGATTTTGCAAAGACTTTTAATAGAGTACCTCATGATAGGTTGACAGTCAAACTAGAGCAGATGGGGTTGGATATTAGATTGGTGCATTAGATTGGAGACTGGCTATCTGATAGGTTGTGTATGGGTGAGCAATATCCAGGAAAAGAAAAGTCACTAGTGGAGTGCCTCAGGGGTCTGTTTTAGGTTCATTGCTGTTTAACTTGTATATCAATGATATAGGTGAAGATTTGGATGGAGATATTCAGTTGTTTGCAGATGATGCAAAGTTGGGATGAACCATGAAGTGTAGTGAAGATGTTGCCTTACAGGAAGACTTGAATAGATTGAGTGATTTGGCACGGAAATGGGGATGTGAGTTCAATGTTGCAAAATGTAAGGTTTTAAAATTTGGAAAACAAAGATGGGATGCAGAATTTATGCTTGGTGAGAATATATTGTTGGAGGTAGAGCAAATAAGAGATCTGAGAGTGATAGTGGATAAGGATCTAAAATTTAAGGAACACATTGCCAAAATTGTGAAGACACCACAAAGGCTTCTGGAAATGATGCGGAGAACACTGACGTGTAGAAGTAGGGAGATTCTTGTTCCGTTGTATAAGGCTTTGATTAGGCCACACATGGACTATTGTGCCCAGATTTGGTCACCGGTTTTCAGAAGGATGAATAGATTTTGGAAAGGGTCCAAAGGCGACTGACTAAGGTAGTTTCTGACCTCTGGAATGTCGAGTATGAGGAAAGATTGAGAAGATGTAATTTGCAGGGTCTGGTAGACAGGAGGAAGAGAGGAGATATGATAGAGACCTACAAGTTGGTAAGCGGTTGTTATAGGATCAATGGTGGGGAAGTTCTACACTGAATAGTGGGAGATCAGGGGAGAACCAGAGGTCATCCCTGGAAACTGTATAAAGAGGGTGTGAGTAGGGGAGTGAGAGGCAGGTTTTTTTTGTGCAGAGTTGTGAATGATTGGAATTCCCTGCCCGAGAGTGTGGTGTCTGCAAAGAGTTTGAGTGTGTTTAAGACACGGTATGATGAGGTGATAAAAGGACCTCCCAGATGAGTCTTTGACTCCATGAGGTCTTGGGGTAATAATAATAATAAACTACTGAGTAAAACTAAGCTACTTGTGTTGTTGAGAGAGCCTGCATGCCTTTAATTCCCATGCAAATTTTGGTCAGTGTGCATGCAACCAGCATTTGTGTGTGTGTGTGTGTGTGTGTGTGTGTGTGTGTGTGTGTGTGTGTGTGTGTGTGTGTGTGTGTGTGTGTGTGTGTGTGTGTGTGTGTGTGTGTGTGTGTGTGTGTGTGTGTGTGTGTGTGTGTGTGTGTGTGTGTGTTGCTCAGTGTCTACTAACTTTTAGTCATTAAAAATGCATGTTGATCTCTTGTTACAGACTCTGCAGAGGAAACTACATTTCTCACACTTCATATATTACTAATCAATGGGTGCTTTGATAGTGATGCTTGCCTTATCTGATTTACAGTCACACTGTGAATATCTTGATATTTGCAACAGTTTATAACTATCTATTTCAAATAAATAACTGCTCAAAAATTGTTTCTTCATGTAATCCCAGGGTGTGTGGCCACACATAGCTCACTCTTAATATACAAACCACAATAAGAGAAAAAAACTAACACCTCATCCTGTGTTAGAAGTGTGAAGACTAAGCCCATTGTTGGGATATCTTGAATAACACTGATAAACATTTTCATCCTCTATGTAATGTGCCAGGTTCAGTTCACTGTCATAACCAAGTAAGTTGCCATTATAGAAACCTAATTAAAGTAGTGCTAGGATGGTTCCTCCTGTCTGCTTAATGTCCTATGTTTGTCAGTGCAGTCTGTCTTGCAGGATGAAACACTTGAGTTTCTGGGGAAGAAAACCACTGCTTTCTCCATAGAAGGCTGGCTAGCTCATCATTAATTTTTTTTTTTTAAAAAAAAAGCCCTTATGAAAATTATTTGCATTTAAAAAAAATTTAATCCAGGTTTCTCCAATGGGCATCACTGTTTATAACTATGCAATGGAGGATTCTTCAATAAAACATTAAGAACACTTTGTGATGCAGTCTTTATGAGGAGGGGGGGGTCTGGAAAGTTCTGATAAACAACTAGAACAAAAATATTTTTTCATATAAAAATTTTTCATGAAAAAAAATTGTTTTCATAAAATATCTTTTCTTTCAGGATATATAAGAAGACATAAAATTAATTAATTTTTGTTCTAGGTGTTTATCAGAACTTTCCAGACCAACTCCTCGTATCTGCACTCATAAAGAATGCTCTATGATGTAGCTTACTTTGTAAACAATGCCAGAACTCCAATAGAAACTCAGTGAAACAAGAAAGAACTTTCTGAACTTGAAAAAAACAGTGACATCACAAAACTATTAGACTTCTTAAGTTTTCTTTCAGGCTACCATTCATAAAAATCATAAAAAGCTTAAACCATTTTCAGAATGATCTCTTTGATCTACATACTCCCAACACCATACACTGAGCATTCAGAGTCATTATACTTATTGGAGTCCTGAAGTGGCTTGAAAAAGTCTGTGGTTACTGAATTATTATTATTATGATGATGATATGGGCACCTTCATGGAGTCTGAAGATTCATTGTGGGAGACCCAATCTATCATACCTCTCCTTGAATCTATTAACAGAAAAAGCACTCACAACTGACTATGGCAACCTATTCCACTCTCCAAGCAAAAAATCTAGTCCTCACAAGCCTACTGACCACACTTTTATTCAACTTCCAGGGATGACCCATTGTTCTGGTCCCTCTAGCCAAATGCTGAAACATTTCCCCTGCATCTATCCTATAAAACCCTTTAAGCAACTTAAATGTTTCTATCATATCCTCTCTTTTTCTCCTATCAGCCAATTTATGCAATCCACATAACTTCAATCTATCCTCATAGGATACATTCCACGGGCCACTCACTGTCTTAGTCACTTGTCTCTGAATCCTCTCTGCTGCTTCCACATCCCCCCCAAGAAACCCGCAGGACCAGATTTGAGCACAGTAATCCAGATGGGCATACAAGGCCTTATAAAGAGGAATTACAACTTCCTTATCTCTATTTGCTAAAGTGTTCTTCATTAGCCAAGTAATCTTATGTGCTACCTTAGCAATATGTCCTCTAAACATTAACTCTCTGTCTATCACCACCCCTAAATCTCTAGCTTCATCTGTTTCCTGGAGTGCAGTGCCATCAATGTGATAAACAGCTTGTAATCTATTTATCCCAAAGTGCATAACTTTACATTTCTCGACATTAAACTGACACCCATTAACTTTTGCCCATACTGAAAGCCTATTTAAATTCATCCCCCCCCCCATGAATCGCCCTGCAAGCTCTCCACTTTGCCTTGATTAACTATTACAGGAAAACCTTGCTTAACACATATTCGATATGTGCGATAATCAGTTAGCATGATTGAGTCAAATGATACTATTTCCCACTTTAAGCGAGTGATTAATCAGTTAACATAATTTTTTTATGTTATGCAAAATTTTACATTACACGAAATATTTTGTTGCCAATCTGCAGTGAGCAGTGGCACTTGTCAATATAGCAGCCAGTTGGCAGCAAGGAGGTGTTGTTACCTTATTGAAAGTTTTGAAATTTGCAGCAAAGAATACCATCCACATTTTGGATGACATTCTTAGCTGTTATCTGAAATTTGGATGGTAGAGGTGGCAAAGCTTTGAGCATCTGTTTTATTTTTAGGTGCTTCTGTTCCATACTGGCATTGAAAATGGCTTGGAACAGCTACAACTGACTTGAAATGAGCATGCCAAAGCAAGCACTGAAATATAACTACTGAATCAAATCACACCTGTACTACTGTGTGCAGATTTTCTTACTTTTCATCATTATACAGAAATTTTATAAAGGATGCAATAGCAAGTAAGATAATTTCTGAGCCGTGTAACGTAATTTCTGAGGTAGACCGAGGAAGTGTAAATTGCAGAACCTAGTAAATAAGAGAAGGAGTGGAGTGATATGATTGAGTCATATAAATTATTGCAAAGAATGAATGAATAAAAATGAGGTGTCATTCCTATAAATTGAACAGAGGTGTTAAGAGTAGTTTTTTTTTTCCACAGAAAGTAGTGGGTAATTTGAATGTGCATTGCCAGAGAGTGTGTATGGGTGCAAATACTAAGAATCCATTTCAGACATTACAGGTATTGTGGCATTTAGAATGAACTTTTCATGTTGAGTTTTTTTGACTTCATGGAGGGCTAATTAGTAATAATAATAATAGCATGCAGTTTTAATTTTTACAGATATGATCGAGAAGTATTTCCTTGGTCATTCATGTGCCATATTCTCATCTAATGATTCTTCATTTAAAGATAACAATGGATTTTCCAAGAACTTTACTAGGGACATGTCAATTCAGAAACCAAAAGCAGCATGAAGAATATCAATTTGTACATTCAAATGGTTTATGTATTAAATGTTTGTATTACTATACACATTATACTTGTCATATTCATTTTATGTCTATTTTGCTAATTTTATTTATGTAAATATTGATCACAATGACTGCTTCTGATATTTTTAGAGATGTCCAAACAAGTCCAAAATATATTGGATTAATGATGTTTTATTGGGAGCATCTAAGAGGTTGTTTCTGAATGTAGCATTTTATATCAAAATTGTTTGGACACTGTACACAGTCTTGTCATAAATATTCTTACAACTTCCACACACTCCTGCACTGGGCATGAATTATGCAAACCCAGTTCAATTGCACAGCCAACATTCACATATTTATCAGTAGAGAGAATTGTCTAGCTGTAAGGAATGCAGCCACCAGTTATTTTCAAAATGCTAAAAACATTCGAGATCAGTAGGATGTTTGCGTATTGGACTATTAACTGTTATAATGATAAAGAAGATGTATCTGACTGCAAAAGAAAGGTTGACCACACTGCATTAGGACACAACAGTTTGTGAGAGCTGTGAAGGCATGCTTCTGCCATAATCCTGTGAGAGTGAAGAAAGTGATATCACAAGTGATGAACATTTTGCAGAGAATGATGTCATATGTACTAACTGATGACCTGGGGTTGAGAGTGTCATTGTTCTAATGGACACTTCCTAACACCACAACCGCAGAAGGTGATAAAATCAAAAGCACTTCTCTGGCAGTACACAAACAACAGACATGGATATCTCTTCTTCACAGATGAGAAGATTTTCACTATTGAAGAGTCATTTAATTGCCAAAATGATAAGGTATATGTCCTGGATGGTCACACAACACATGCCATAGCACTGAGGATTCAGAGAGATCCTATATGTCGGGGGAGGGGGTTATCAAAAGATACCAAGTCACAATTCTGCTAGAAAGGGGTCAGAACCTCTGCTACTGCTGGAACCTGGCATCTGAACAACACCTCGTTTCATGATAGGAAGTGGACCTATCATGAAACGAGGAAGTGGACAGGAGACTCAGTGCCTGCAGACAAGGAGAAGACCACACAACCACAACAGTGGTTGGAGGTGAATGTGCCTGACCACATATCACCATCTGATTGGCTGCTTAGAAGTCCTGATATGAATTCATTGGTCTTGAAATTGTGGTCAGAGCTAGAGAGAGAGTAGCCAGCAAGAAATGACATCCCAGCATCGCCAGCCTGAAGTTGGATTTGGGGTCAGCAGTGGCAGCATTTCCATTGGATATTGTGCATACCACCATCAATATGTGGCCTCACAGACTTCTTGGCATGTGTGATGGCAAAAGAGGGACATTTCAAACATTGAGTGCTGCTATATGCATTTTATACATGTGGTTTGCATGTACCGAAAGCTATAAATGATTTACTGATAGATTGAAGTTCATGCACTGTTCAAGTTGATCATGCCGGCCTGGTTGGCCGAGTGGTAAGCATATTCACTCCCCAGTCAAAAGGCTGTGGGTTTGAATCCTGCCATGGGTGTGGATGTTTGTGATTGTCCGTGAAAATACTAGTGGTGGTGGTGGTCAGCGATAGATGGCATTAGTGTAGATGATGAAGGTAGCTGCGGTGGAGACAGAGAGTTGTAGGTGTCCTCCCTCGATGAGTCTTAGGACTCCCTGGAGGTGTTACGTAATAATAATAATAATTATAATTCAATGATAAAAGACATGTCCATTACAAATCAATTTTGACGACAACTGAAGCTTCAAGCCTTTGGTCCTCTATCACTTTCTGGTTTGCCACTAGCAGAATGTTCCTTCATTATTCTGCAAGATGGTTTTCATCTTTCTCAAAAACAATCAGTGGTATTCTGGCTGAATTTTATTTTAATTAAGCATAACCATGTCATTATCTCCATTTCTCCAATATGACATATTTTTGCTACATTATTGAAAAAAAAATCCTTGCTTTGTAGAACTCCTCTAGGACATGTGCCAAAGTTAATAGGTAACATTCCACACTAGTATTCTTGTTGACAAGAACAACAAATAGTGCATCTGTACTATAGCAGTTATTTGTGATGTAATAGTTATCACATTCGCCTAATATGGGAAGATTCTAGGTTTAATCTGCGGCTTGCACAGCTTGTTTTTTCCATGATGAGTCTTGGGACACCATGGAGGTCAGGAAAATAATATAAAATTTTCCTATAATGAAAATGCATTTTGGTTGAAACTGTTCAGCATTCATTATCCAGCCATCATATTCCATTCTGGATTGATGATTCATGAAAGATCATAAGTCATCAATCTATCAAACATTTTCCAGGAATTGTGGACTAGAAAAATCTAGCATCAAGACAATTTGGCAATGATAGGATTGCTACAGGCTATTTAATCCTAGGAATTTGTATATAAATTCCTAGGATTAAATACTAATCCTAGGTCTTCAAATTAGCTGACCTTCAAATTAATGAACCTTCGATTAACTAACCTGTGTATTGCTTAGCATGTTAACTGACTCCTGGTAGCATCGTGTAATTTTATCTTCAGTTATCCAACCAGCAAATCCCTTCCTTCTGTGGTTGGATAATTGACGAATTACTGTATTTTCATGTATATAATGAATAAATTTTAATAAAAATTGGACTTTATGTTTAATGAATATAAATACATGACAGACATAAATATTAGACATTAATTCCAAAATGGATCATATAGTATTATTATTATAATTATTATTCAGGCTTCCATGGAGTCAAAAGACTCATCGTGGGAGGTCCTTTCTAAGAAACACAAGTCTATCAAGACTCATCGAGGGAGGTCCCTCCTAGGAAACACAAAGTCTATCATACCACTCCTTAAATGCATTGACCGTTCTCGCTCTCACCACTCTATCAGGCAATGCATTCCATGGTTCAACCAAGGAATGCATGGAACCATGGGTTCCATGGCATAGAGAGAGAGAGAGGGAGAGAGAGATAATGTGTTGAAAGAGAGTTCTGGGATATGTAGATACTTGCAGTGTATTTGATGACAGAAGAAGCGTCTCCATAGCGCAATTGGAAGAACAACGGTATTTTGCGCCCTTCGATTGGAATAGGCCTAAGTTTGATTCTCGTCGCGACAGGAGGAATCTTTATCTGGACGATTTCAATCGAAGGTGAGTTAGCCGATCTCTTACGAAGGTAGCAGGTTTTTTCTCCTGGAAACTCGGGTTTTTCATCTTGCATACAGACAAATTGGCCCATCAGAACACATGCAATTTACAGACAAAAAATACTAGTTGTGGTAGTGGTTGAGATGGGGGGATAGATGGCGTTGATGGAGATGATCCATAGTAGAGGTTCGGTGTAGTGGTTGAGACAGTTGTAGGTGTCCTCCCGCAATGAGTCTTTGGACTCCTTGGAGGCGTCACGAATAATAATAATAATAGTAGTAATAGCTCTGTGCAAGAGTTGAGTTGCATTTGAAAACAGATGGAAGCAGACATTTGGAGAGGTTGTTCTCTGGTTGAGCAAAAATGTGCAAGGAAACTAGAGTTCCCAAGGTGAAAAGCAAGGATGGCCTTGTGTGGGGCTATGTGGGATGAATATGAGAGAATGAATAGTATCTTGTAGAGTCTGAAGAAGAGAGTAACAATAGGTATTGGAATACCAATAATGCACCAATGTTTCTCTGTACAAATGCCAACAGCATCAGAAATAAAAGGAATGAGTTTGGGGACCTCAGCCTATCCAAAGATTATTGGTATTAATGAAATGTAGTTGACTGAAGATAATATCTTTACAGAAATAGAAGTGCTTAGCATATTGCAGCAAGATAGAAAGGATTATTTGCTTAATTTGTACATAAATGATATAGGAAATGGCTTAAAAGGAGATATTCAGTTGTTTGCAAGTTGTGTAGTGCAATAAAAAATCAAGCTGATGTTGAGAGTTTGCAGGATGATTTAAATAAGCTGGCAAAATGGGCAAAGGGCAATGGATGTCGGTTCAACGTGGAAAAGTGTAAGGTTATGCACTTTGGGATTAAAAGATTACCAGCTGTGTACTACATTGATGGAACGGTACTCCAAGAGATTGATGAGGCCAGGGACTTAGGGGTGTTGTGGATAGGGAGATGAAGTTCAGGGGATACATTGCTAAGGTGTCCAAGATTACACATAGGATTACGTGGTTATTGAGGAACACACTAACATCCAGAGATAAAGAGGTTATTATTCCTCTTTATAAAGCGTTGATACTTCCGCATTTGGATTACTGTGCTCAGGTCTGGTCGCCTGGATTCCTTAGAGATGAGGAGGTTGTGGAGAGGGTTCAGAGGAGAATGACTAGGTTGGTGAGTGATGTAAAAAATGCTCCCTACATTGATAGATTGAGAGCTTGTGGATTGCAGAGGTTGGTTGATAGGTGGAGAAGAGGGAATATGATAGAAACATTTAAATTACTAAAAGGTTTTTATAAGATTGATGCAGGGGAAATATTTCAGCTGTGTGATAGTGATGGAAGAACAAGAGGTCATCCCTAGATATTAAAAAAAAGTGTGGTTAACAAAGGTGAGGTTTTTACACCTGGAGGGTGGTGAATGAGTGGAATTCATTGCCAGACACAGTTGTGAGTTCTTCATCTGTAAATGAATTCAAGAAGAGATATGATAGATATTGTTTTGCTAGTTTGGGTCTCCCACAATGAGTCTACTGACTCCATGGAGATACCCGTAATGATAATAATAATAAATAATAATAAACAGGATTGCAGAGTGTTACTAATGACAAGTATATGCACCCTCTCACAGTATAGAATTTGGAAGGAAATGGCATGGTTTTGAGAGTTTATGATGTGAGGAAGAGGTAAGAAGAATAGGATATTTAGTAGAATATCCCACTGCATTTCCTGGATATACCAGGGAATGCACATGAAGATGATCTGGAAATGTTTAAACAAACTAGTTTGTAAAAGTGCAAAGCAAGTGATCATTATGCATTCTCTTGATACAGGCTAGGGAATGGAGAGGAAGATGAGCAGGAAATGTTTAGTCAAACGTTTTTTGGCGAAGTGAGTGAGTGCTTGTTATGAGAAATTTTAATAAGCACTATAAACTAGACAGAGGAAACAGCATACAATAATAACAGACTTAATTTCTCGAGTTTTTGAGGAACAGATGTCTTAGGTAGCAGTAGCAGATGGAACACAAGGATCAAAAGTTTTAGATTTAGTCAAAGCACCAGAAGATCTGATCATGACTGAAATGTCATACTTGCCCCCAGTTGGTGAGAGTGATTATATAGTCCTGGCATGGAGGATGAACAGGAAGCATTCATAAGTATCAAGGAAGAAGGGGTTTATCCGGAATTATAAAGCAAGTGATTAAAATAGCTATAAAAACCCATCACCAAAAAAATTACAAATTTTGTATGGAAAACTAATTCAGAATATAAAAAGAAACTTGCTGTGCAAACTAAATACAACCCACAAGAATTTTATTGCTGTGATGCAAGTAAAAGAAACACCGAATGTGGAAGAATAACTTTAGTGAATAATGATTGTTGCCTTTGTGTCAGAAGAGTCTTTGTATTAGAGTGTACCAGCCAATAATAAAAAGTATGGTAGGAAAAATAAGCATATCAGTGTGAACGTAAACAAAATGAAGGAGAGAGAGTGCTGTATGGAGACTCGTTAGTACAAGGTGTGTTAGGAGAGGATTTGACAAAATCGTACCAACCTGGTGTGACCATAAAGGATATAACTGAGTCTATTAGAGAACAAAAGGAAAGGGTGAAAGAAATTATTATTGTGGCAGGTACGAATGATTTGAAAGGAAATAAAATGGAAATGATAGAGGAGCTGAATGAATTGTTTGATGTAGCAAAAGAAAAGAGTGAGAGAGTTAGAATGATTAGTCTATTGCCACGGTATGACAGTGAAATATTTAAAAGGAGGGCCATAATTGCAAATGACTTTATGCGTGGGTTATGTATGACGAGCGGTGTGGAATTTGTGGACGTGTGGAGTGAGTTCGATGGGCGAAAGGATCTATATAAGATGGATGGCTTGCATTTGAATGGATACGGTGTAAGGAGACTTGAAAAAGTGTTGCTGAATGTAGTGAATGTGCAAATTCAGGGAAACTAGATTTATTAAGGGGGATGGGTAGATATACAGTCCTTAGGGAGGCAGTTGAATGTATAAATGAATATAATATGCCCGAGTGAATAAGGACAACAAATCAGAGTGGGATAGTTAATATAAGGCATCAAGTCAGGGTTGAGGCTAATGGGGGTCTTAAATTCATGTACACTAATGCTAGGAGTATTAGGAACGAGAAGGAAGAGTTTTTGGCCATGGTTGGCACTTCCAGACCACAGGTTATTGGCATTAGTGAATCATGGCTAACTGTAGATGATATAGCGCCTCCATAGCACAATTGGAAGAATGACGGTACATTGCGTCTTTCGATTGGAATAGGCCTAAGTTTGATTCTCATCGCGACGGGAGGAATCTTTATATGGATGATTTCAATCGAAGGTGAGTTAGCCGATCTCATACGGAGGTAGTAGGGTTTTTTCTCCCAGAAACTCGGGTTTTTCATCCCGCATACAGACAAATTGGCCCTTAAGAACACACGCAATACGCAATTTACAGACAAAAAATACTAGTTGTTGTGGTGGTGGAGGTGGGCGGTAGATGGCGTTGATGGAGATGATTCGTAGTAGAGGCTCAGTGTAGTGGTTGAGACAGTTGTAGGTGTCCTCCCGCGATGAGTTTTTGAACTCCTTGGAGGTATCAGGAATAATAATAATAATAATAATAATAATAATAATAATAATAATATAGCTAGTGGGATTGAATGTGATGGGTATAGTGTGTTCAGGAATGACAGGGAGAATAAAATAGTGGGAGGAGTATTGTTGATGAGCTGATGAGCTGCAGCCAAGGAGTATAGAAGTTGAATTGCAGGATAGAGAAAAGAGCACATTTGAGGACATTTGGTGTGAGATTGTGGCTAGCAGAACAAAATATACAATTTGGTGCTGCTATAGACCAGGTGATGGAAAGGTTGGTGGAGACAGTATGCACAAGCAAATAGAGGAAATGAGTGGAAGGAGGGTAATTATTATGAGATATTTCAACTATGGTTGTATTGATTGGAGTGAGGAGAGGACATACGAGAGGAAGGAATTGGATTTTTTTGCGGTTATTAAGGGATAACTATCTGCGACAGTATGTAATGGAAAATACTAGGGGTCAGAGAGTCCTTGACATAGTAATTACATCTGAGGATTTGGCTGTAACAAATATGATTACATTGCCACCAATCGGTGAGAGTGATCATAGGGTCTTTACTTAGGAGGAATTATCGGTCTGAAAAGTATCACAAGCTTAGGAGTTTGATAAGTTCAGTGCCATGGCATGTACAACTACAAGGACTAGAAGTTGATAGTGCGTGGGAGGTAGTTAAGAAGTGTTTGCATGAAGCAATGACTGACTAGAGTCAGAATGATAAATCAAGTAGTGGTTAAATGGATGAATAACACCATTAAGCTTGAGCAGCAAAAAATGAAACAACTATGGAGGGAATTTAAGGAGAAAGGTGACCGGCAGGCACATGAACAGTACAAAGTGCAGGCCAGAAGGGTAACAAGTGTGGTATGAAAAGAAAAAAGGATTACGAAAGAACATTGACCATGCAGGCTAAAGAGAATCCTAAACAGTTTTTTCGATGTGTTGCTAGTAAAAGGAAAAATGTATATGGCAGAATGATTTTAAAGAATGCTGATGGTAGGGAGGTAACTGAATCAGTTGATATAGTTGAGTTACTGAGTGAGCACTTTTCAAGAATATATCATCCAGGTGGTTACATTGCAGAAATGAATGAACCAGTAGATTATATGGGAATTGTTGTGAATGAAGTGGAGGTGTGTAATCTATTGCATAACCTCAATGTCAATACATCTGTGGGATTGGATGGTATACAATCTCGTGTCGTACGAGAAGCGGCTAAAGAATTGTCAGTACCCTTGACCATTTTGTTTAATTTGAATCTCGGGTCTGGGTTAGTCCCGTGGGGATGGAAAGAAGAGAAAATAGTTCCACTGCATAAAGGTGGTTCCAAGACTGCTGTTGTAAATTACCAACCGATTAGCATTTCAGGAATCATTGTCAAGGTCTTAGAGAAATTAGTCAAGAAAAGAATACGGGATTGGATAGATGAAAATGGGATATTGTATGGGGGCAACATAGTTTTGTGAAGGGTAGATCATGCCTCAGTAACTTGCTCACGTTTTATAACATAGTGATGGCTGAACCGGATAAGGGTAGTGGGTTTACAGTGATTCTACTGAGCCTTGCCAAGATCTTTGACAGGATACCACATGGAACCCTAATCAGCAAACTGGAGCAGATGGGGATGGATATAGGGTTGGTGAGATGGATAGGAGGGTGGTTAAATGAGAGATACCAGAGAGTGGTTTATTCAGGAGTTGAGTCTAAAAGATGGCTTGTGACTAGTGGTGTGCTGCAGGGCTCTGTTCTTGGACCACTACTTTTCAATTTGTTCATCAATGATATAGAAAAGGATCTGAGAGGAAGTGTTCACTTGTTTGCTGATGATGCAAAGTTGGGTAGAGCAATTGTGAGTGCACAGGATGTCAAAATTTTATAGGATGATTTGGATAGTTTGGAGGACTGGGCTAAGAAAAATGGATGTCAATTTAATGTGGCAAAGTGTAAGGTTATGCATTTTGGGGTGAAAAGAATAGCAGCAGTATATCACATTGGTTGAACCATACTCCAGGAGATTGATGAGGCCAGGGATTTGGGAGTGTTGGTGGATAGGGAATTGAAATTTAGTGGGCACATTGCAAAAGTGGTTAAATCAGCTCATGAAATCACTTGGCTTCTGAAAATTACTTTAACAAGCAGAGACAAACAAGTTATTGTTCCTCTGTGTCGAACCTTGATAAGACCCCATCGCACTACTGTGCCCAGTTATGGGCGCAGGGTTTCTTTGTGATGGGGAGGAAGTGCAGAGGATCCAGAGACGAATGACCAAGATGATAACAGGTCTGTGGAATGAACCTTATGAGAATAGGTTGAAGATTTGTGGTTTGCAAAAATTGGTTGATAGGCGAAAAAGGGAGTGATATGATTGAGACATTAAAATTACTGAAGGGTTACTATAAGATTAATCCAGAAGATGTTTTTGAAAATAGGACTGGTGGTGGGAGGACTAGGGGCCATGCATGGAAGCTGGGCAAGAATGTGGTTAACAAGGGTGTTACTTGGAGAGTGGTGAATTTGTGGAATAAGCTTCCAGAGTCTGTTGTGGGTGCTACGACCGTGAAGGAGTTCAAGGCAAGGTATGATAGATACTGTGCGAATGTCGAATAGTTGTTCTTGACATGATCTTAGGGCCTCCCTCGATGAGTCTGTCAACTTCTTGGAGTTGCCCGGAATAATAATAATAATAATAATAATAATAATAAAAACGATGAGATCATTCAAATAATAAGTGCTCACTTCACTGAGATCTATCAACCAGGTGTATGCAACACGCTGTATAATGCTACTATTACACTGGAGGAAGAGACAGAGATGCAGAAAAATGAGATCCAAAAGCTGTTGCATAACCTGCATATCAATTCAGCAGTAAGGTCAATTCGGGTATCAGCATGTGCTCAAGGAATATTCAGCCAAAATGGCTTTCCCATTGACATGTTTCTGTAACTAAAGTCACAGCTCAGAAAAGATTCCACAGAAATGGAAAGAATGGATGATAATTCTGTTATACAAGGGTGATGCAAAAGCAGATGTGTCTAGTAGGTGTGTTTACATTTTAGAAAAATGTTTTTCTCTGCAAAGTAGATCATTATTATTATTATTATTATTATTATTCAGGCCTCCAAGGAGTCAAAAGACTCATCGAGGGAGGTCCATCCTAAGACATAAAGTCTGTCAAGACTCATCGAGTAGGAGGTCTCCCCCCTGAGAAACACAAAGTCTATCATACCACTCTTTAAACTCACTGACCGTTCTTGCTCCCACCACTCCATCAGGCAATGCATTCCACGGCTCAACCTACCCTCCACACAAAGAAACCACTCCTTACCCTCTTGCTCACAGTTTCCTTTCGTAACTTCCAGGGATGGCCTCTTGTCATCACTCCTTCCCACTGTTCAACCAAGCGAAAGAACCCCTCAGTGTCAACCCTGTAACCACCTCTCAACAGTTTAAAAGTCTCAATCATATCACCTCTCCTTCTTCTATCCACCAAACTCTGCAGTCCACATTCTCTCAGCAGATCCTCATAACTATCCTTGTACAGTCCTGAAACTATCTTTGTCATCCGTCTTTGTATCCTTTCGACAATTAATTTATCCCCTTCAAATCCTGGGGACCAAATATGAGAACAATAGTCCAAGTGTCGTCTGATCAGAGACTTATACAACGGAATGATAACCCTCTTATCTCTGCAGGTCAGTGTCCTTCTCATAATAGCAGCAATCCTCTGTGTTATCTTCACCACCTTTGCAATATGTCCCCTAAACTTCAGGTTTCTATCAATCATCAACCCCAGATCTCTTGTCTCCCTTACTTCCTCCAGTATAACTCCTCCAATAGAGTATGCAGCATCCCATCGATGTTTCCCAAACCTCAAGACCTTACATTTTGCTGCATTAAACTGAAACCCCCATTCATTTGCCCATCTATCTAGCTTCTTTAAATCCTCTTGCAGGGTTACCACATCTGCACTATTACTAATAATCCTTCCCAGCTTCGCATCATCTGCAAACAACTGAATATCCCCCTGCAATCCACTGGCTATGTCATTGATATAAAGGTTAAACAATATAGGTCCCAGTACTGAGCCCTGTGGGACCCCACTTGTAACCCTCTGCCTCCTGGAAACTGCTCCACCATACACAACTCTCTGATACCTATCAGACAGCCAATCCTGAATCCAGTTGACCAATCTGGCATCCAGACCCATGTGCTGATACTTAAATTTCAGCTTATCATGTGGCACCCTGTCAAATGCCTTCGCCAAGTCTAAGAAAATTGCAGTATATATGCCTTTCCCTCATCTAATGTTCTTGTAACTTTATTATAAAAGGCTAGCATATTGCTAAAACAAGAGCGTCCTTTCACAAATCCATTTTGATTCTCACAGATAACATTACCCTCATCTGCCCAATGCTGTATACGGTCCCTCACTACTTTCTCCAAGATCTTAACAACTACTGATGACACACAGACCAGCCTATAATTAGACACTTCCAGTCTCTTACCACCCTTATGCAATGGCACTATCTTACCTTCCTTCCATTTCCTGGGCACCTTTGCCGAAGCCAGACTTTCATTGAAAAGCCAGGTTAAATGTATTTGTGAGTTCCCTAGCACATTCTCTCAAAACTCGTGGTGAAATACCATCCAGTCCCACAGCTTTACTGACATCCAGAGTACTCAGTATCTGAAACACACTCTCCTCCTGTACCTCCAGACCTCGAACCAGTCCTATCCCACTAGCATTAAAACTGACTCCTCCAGGATGAAATACTCCAATAAAGTGTTCATTGAGCAATTCCACTATGTCCCCTGCATCAGTCACTCTATTCCCATTTTTATCCCACAATCTCATTCTTCCACAGTCATTTCTCCTCCTACTGGGCACATAGCTAAAAAATTCCCTAGGAATTTCTTTGGATCTTAGGGCCAATCTCCTCTCATATTCCAGTTTCGCTTTCCTTACCACACTAGTCACTCTTCTGGCCTGTGTCTTATATTCCTCATGCATCTCTTCACCTGTCTCCTTATATCTCTTCCATAGCCTCTTTTTTGCATACAATTCCTGTTTAATATTGTTTGTCATCCACTTTACTACAAATTGCATCCTCTTCTTCACTCGTGGTATACAACTTACAATTGCTGATAACAAATATTCTTTCACAATTTCCCACGCACTAGTGATATCCCAGCCTTCCAATTCCTCCCTCCATCATACTTCCCGAAGTTGACGTCTAAGACTATTATAATCACCTGCATTATAATTCCACATAAGTTCCCGTCTCTTTGATACTTCTGCATGTCTATTCATTTTCCAAGTCAACACCATATGGTCACTCTCTCCAACTGGTGGGAGAGACGTCAACTCAGTTATTATCAACTCTTCTGATGCTATAACCAAATCCAAAACTTTTGAACCTCTTGTTCCCTCTGTTACATGTTGCCTAAGACATTTGTCCCTCAGAAATTCTAGAAATTCCATTCCCCTATTGCCACATGCATCTTCCTCTCTCCAATTTATACTACTGAAATTAAAATCTCCCATAACAATCATTCTTCTTGCACTTGCCAAACTTAGCTGTCTAAACATCTCCTGGTGCCCATCCTCTGTGCTCCTGGGTCTGTAGCAACACCCCACTAAATATACTGTCTTGCCTACCTCTACCTCACACCATATGCTCTCAAAATCATTTGTCTCACTTCCTTCCAAATTCTCCACTCTTAGAGGACATAGATCATCACTTATCATAAGCAATACCCCACCACCACGCTTTCCCCTCCTATCCTGACGAAAAATGCTATACCCAGCGACTTCTATTCCTGTTGTTATATCCCCTTCTGTCAACCACGTCTCAGTGATTGCAATAATTTTTGGCCAGGCTGATGCTATCTGCGCCACCAATTCCTCTCCCTTATTCCGGATACTCCTGGCATTAGTATAAAGCATATAAATGCCATTGTTTCTATACCCAGCATTATCCCTTCTAGACTCCACTGGGCTCAGTGTTACCTGACATTGTCTCCCTTCTTCCAAGTATCCATTCCCACAAGAGGCCACCCCTGCTATCATCCTCCCTGGGACACACTGACTCGTTCAGAACAGCAATCTCTCCAGATGCCTACGTCCTTCCTCATTCAAATGTAAATGGTCTCTCGCATACAATTCCTTTCTTTCCTCAAACGCACTTTAAGCATCCATATATACCAGTCCTCTCTTGTCACACATTCTCGCTATTATGCCATTCAATATCACCGCTCTTCTGCTCAGCTCATCATTATCATACCTAGGCAACACACACACTATTTTTCCTCTCTCTGTCTTCTTCCATACAATCTCAAGCAAAAAATCTCATATCTCTCGCTTCCCGACTTACATTACCGCTCAAGTCATTCGTTACTACCATCACAATCATCTCATCCACCCTTTCACCTCTCTTAATTGCCATAGCCACCCTTTCTATTGTTCCTCCTGGCAAACACTCCTCACGCATCCTATCTTGAACACCACGGATCATTGAGTCGCCATACATTATACCTCTTACAATTCCCTCGCTCCTATTGTTTCCATTCTCTCCTCTTCTTTCATTCCCATACCTCTCTCTTCTACTGTTTCCATTCTCTCCTCTTCTAGCACTCCCATACATCTCTCTCATTCCCTCTTAGGGGATGAGAGAGAGGTTAGAGCAAGAACAGTCAACGAGTTCAAGGAGTGGTCCTTCTTAGGAAATACAGTCTATCATACCACTCCTTGAACTCGTTGACTGTTCTTGCTCTAACCTCTCTCTCAGGCAATGCATTCTACGGTTCAACCACCCTCCACGCAAAGAAACCACTCCTCCTCTCCTCACAGCTTCCTTTCATAACTTCCGGGGATGGCCCCTTGTCATCACTCCTTCCCACCCTTTAACAAATCTATGTTGATTCTCACAGATAACATTACCCTGAACTGTCCAATGCTGTATATAGTCCCTCACTAATTTCTTCCAGACATTATCAGCTACTGATGACACACAAACTGGCCTATAATTAGACACTTCCAGTCTGCTTCCGCCCATGTGCAGTGTTACTATTTTACCTTCCTTCCATTCCTTGAGTACCTTTCCCACAAATATTTATCGAGGAGCCAAGTCAATGTCAGTTCTTTAGCACATTCTCTCAAAACCCGTGGTGTAATACCATCCAGTCCCACAGCTTTACTGATATCCAGAGTACTCAGTATTTGGAACACACCTTCCTCTTACACCTCTAAACACTGAACCTGTCCCTATCCCTCTAGTATTAAAACCTTCTTCTTCAGGATGAAATACTCCAAGAAAGTGCTCATCGAACAACTCCACTATGTCCTCTGCATCAGTCACTCTATTTCCATTTTTTATCCTGCAATGTCATTCTTCCACAATTTTTTCTCCTCTTACTGTCCACATAGCTAAAAAATTCCCTAGTATTTTCTTTGGATCTTAGTGCAAATCACTTCTCATATTCCAGTTTTGCCTTCCTCACCATACTACTCACTCTTCTGGCCTGTGTCTTATATTCTTCATGCATCTTCTCTTCAACTGTTTCCTTATATCTCTTCCATAGCCTCTTTTTCAACTGCACTTCCTGTTTGATATTGTTTGTGATCCACTTTACACCAAATTGTGTCCTCTTCTTCACACGTGGAATGCAGCTTATTATTACTGCTAACAAATATTTCTTCACAATTTCCCAAGCACTAATGATATCTTGGCCTTCAAATTCTGCCCTCCATGGAACTGCCCCAAGTTGATATCTAAGACTATTATAAACACCTGCCTTATAATTCCATATATGTTCCCTTTTCTTTGATACTCCTGCATGTCTATTCATCTTCCAAGTCAAAACCACATTATCATGCTTTCCCACTGGTGGGAGAGATTTCATCTTATTTATTATCAGCTCTTCTGATGCCATGACCAAATCCAAAACTCCTGAACCTCTTGTTCCCTCTATTACATGTTGCCTAAGACATTTGTTCCTCAGGAATTTTAGAAATTCCATCCCCTTATTACAACATGCATTTTCCTCTTCCCAGCTTATACTGCTGTAGTTAAAATCTCCTATAACAATCATTCTTCTTGCACTTGCCAAGCTCAACTGCCTAAACATCTCCTGCTTCCCACCCTCTGTGCTCCTTGGTTTGTAACAACACCCCACTAAATATCCTGTCTTGGCCACTTCTACCTCACACCATATGCTTTCAAAACCATTAATGTCACTGCCTTCCAAAGCCTCCACTCGTAGGAGGACATAAGTCACCACTTATCATAAGCAGTACTCCACCATCACGTTTTCCTTTCCTATCCAGCCAAAAAATGCTGTACGCTGCTACTTCAATCCCTGTTGTTATATCATCCTCCGTCAACCACATCTCAAAGATCCCAATGATCTTTGCCCAGTCTGATGCTATCAACACCACCAATTCATCTCCTTTATTTTGGATACTCCTGGCATTAGCATAAAGCATAAAAATGTCACTGCTTCTATACCTATCATTATCCCCTCTAGATCCCACTGGACCCAGTGTTACCTGTTGTCATCCCTCCCACCCCTGCTACCATCCTCCCCCCCTGGGAATTCTAGTTTCCCTGCATTGACACTCTGACTTGTTCAGAAAACACCAATCTCTCCAGATGCCGTCATCCTTCCTCATTCAAATGCAAGCAGTCTCTCGCATACAGTTCTGCCTCAAATGCCCTCCAAGCATCCACATATTTCAGTCCTCTCTTCTAACACATTCTGGCTATTATGCTATTCAGTATTACTGCTCTTCTGCTCAGCTCGTCACTATCATACCTCGGCAACACACACACACACACACACAGTCTTTCCTCTTTGTGTTTTCTTTTACACAACCTCAAGGAAGAATCTGAGATCTCTTGCCACCTGATTTACATTGCCTTCCAAGTCATTTGTGTCCTCCATCACAATCATTTCATCCATCCTTCCATCCCTCTTAATTGCAATAGGCACACTTTCTATTGTCTCTCTGGGCAAATCACAGATCATCAAATCTCCATACATCACACTTCTTACTATTCTGTTCCTTGATTGCTCCTGAATCTCCTCTAACCTTTTCTCTCTGTGTTCCCCTACTTATCTGCTGTCCTGGCATCACTCTATCTCTGGTTCCAGCATTCCCTTGCATTCTTCTCATTTCCTCTTTCTCTCTACCTGTTTCCATTCTCCCCTCTTCTATAATTCCCATAACTCTCTCTCACTCCCTCTCTTCTACTGTTTCTATTCTCTCCTCTTCTATCATTCCCAAAACTTTTGTTTTTTACTGACTAAGTCACTTTCCTGGCTTGTTCTTTATACTCTTCATGTAACCGTTATTACATAAACTGTTGTTACCATTATTCATCAAGTACTTCTTTCAAATCTATGTATGCAAATGTTTGTTATGTATTTCTTTGTCCGTTCCCATGCAACATTTATTTCCTTACCGCTTAACTCCTCATTCCATGTTATAGCTCCCAGCTGTCTCCTGAGCTTGTCATAATCACCAGCCTTATAATTCCACATAATATCCTTTCCTCACAAAAGTCTGCATATGGCTAGCCACAACCCAGGTGATCACTTCATGATCACTACATGGAGGAAAGTGTGAAACAACCTCTCACAGTTACATCCTCTGATGAAATGACATGTTATTGAAATGAATGAAATGTTATCACGATACTCTTGTATCGTGATAACATTGTTTTGACTGTTTGATATATCTTTATCTTTTGGGCATTTATTAATTTTTTCAGTCTTTCAATGTTTGCTCCGTATCAAAATGTATTTAGAGAAAGTGTTATCCACAGAAGGGACATAATAGAAGTGGAAATAATGGTTTTCAGGCAGTATGGTATGAGATAGAGGTGAATGGAATTGAATACTTGGTTGGATGTTGTTGTAGACCAGGTAATGTAGATGGTGGTGATAATGAAATGTATGATCAAATTAGCCAAGCAAATAAGAAAAGGGTGATCATTATGGACAATTTTAATTATAGCAATATAGACTGTGATGATGAAATAACAACTGGAAGTAAAGAAAATGATTTTTTTTGTGTTTTGAGGGACAACTATCTCAGGCAATAATTAACAGAGGACACATGAGGATTCAGGGTCTTAGAATTAATCATCTCATCAGAGTATTTGATTTTAAATGAGGTGTCAAATCATCCTCTAATTGTTGAGAGTCGCCATGAAGTGATTACCTGGGTAGTTGCCAGCAGTGTGAGGACTTCTGCGAGGAAAGGATATATGTGGAACTATGAATTTGGTGATTATGAGAAGCTCAGGAGAAGCTTGCAGCTCCGGCATGGAATGAGGAAATGGGTGAAAAGGAGATCAGTCCAGCTTGGATGTCTAGTAGAAGCAATGTCTAAATGTATTCCAAGGGTCAGAAGGTTAAATAAAGTAGGTGTGAAATGGATCGATGAATGAATGAAGAGATTAAGCAAGCAATACAGAGGAAAAAGGCATTATGGAGCCAGAATAAGAGGAGTAGTAATAATCAAGTCTACAAGGATTACAAAGAACAGGCAAGGCAGGTGACTTAGTTGGCAGGTGCGAATGCTTGAAATTCACGCTTGCTCTTGTTATCGTTGAGGGAGTGAGAGGTGTGATTGAAGTCTGATTAGCGGAATAATGAATTACTGACCATTTAAAACTATATATTTAGAAATTTATGTGCATTTAATCATACAAATATAACATTTATTTTATAAATGATATTCTATCTTTTTTAATTTAGCTACTTGAATACAAATTCTACCCTACGGTTCTTCTTTATGAACTGGTCAATAACATCGTCATAAAAAGTTGGTTGTAACTTAATTTTCCCAAGCAATACGCACATTTGTAAAGGCTGACTGAAGCTCACTGGCTAGAGCTACTTTGACTGTGTATCGCCTTGTGTTTAAGACGATGTGAACGGAGCGGAAATGGCAATGCGCACACATGAAATCACAGTGCCGCAGCGAGGACCTGGAAGAACCTACAACCGAGCAAGCCAAGGTAGCTTTGACTAGACAAGCAAGCATGGGCCTTTGATACGCAATGCAAAGTTCAGTTATTGCCACGCAAGCTTAAGACGTCTTCTCTCTCTACAAAAATAAAAGCCTAAATGGAATGCCTAAATGGAAGACAGAAGTAGCAAATTACACACCGATTAATCTCTCGAGTAGTGGTTATAAAATTGGAAAAGTTGATTAAAATAAAATTTGGGAATGGGTGCATTGGAATATGATACCAGTAGTACAGGGGTCACTTCTGACCAGATCAAGATCAAGATCAGGATAAGATAAGGAATCATGACGTGATTGGTTGTTGAGATGATGACGTCATTGTGTGTGTGATGTGATGAGTTTGGAATGTTTGGAATTTCCCTTTGGGCATATGTGTCAGTGGTTTCAGTTCTTGCGTTTTGGTTCACATATGGAATTATGGGTGATGGTAGAGATAAGGATTCGTGTCGTGGTTGGTGGGACACTTCTGACCAGATCAAGATCAAGATAAGATAAGGAATTGTGACGTGGGTGTGTGTTGTTATGACATGTAGATAAGTGAAGTAATTTGTTAGTTGTAAATAAGTGACGTTATTGTTTAGAATGGAAAGGAAGATATAGTAGTGGATAAGGAATCGTGTCGTGATTGGTGGGACACTTTTAACCACATCAAGATAAGATAAGGAATCATGACGTGAATGTTTGTTATTATCAGATGCAGATAAGTGATGTAATTTGTTAGTTGTAAATAAGTTTATTTCCAGTATTAGTCTGTAGTTTAGTCTGTTTGTATTAATCACATCCTGTAATATATGCATTACAGTATTGTTCAAAAGGTATAATTTTCCCATGGTTGGATTTTCTCAAACACTTACAGATGCATAAGTGATTAGCATTCACATGATTGTGATGACACATATCCTAAAATTATTCATTCCTGATTAAGGATTTTATATGCTTATTGTTTTCAAAGAGGTTGCTAGTGAGCCAAGCGCTGTGGACATACCTAAGAAGAGCTCCTGATTCAGATAAGTTATTCTGGGAATACTTAATTATATATGCGTAATTGTTTGAGTAAGAGCGGCTGTAAACGTTGTGCGCTACCAGTATTATTAGTGTGGGGGATTTTTCTTGCCTAAACTTAATTACGAAATCGTTATTATTAGATCTAGTAACCTGCAGAGAAAAAAAAAAAAAAAAAAGGGCGGCAGCATTGTCATTCCATGATTTTAATTTAGATTTCAGTCGTTTCATTAAGTGTGAGGTCTGTTATATGTATTCCTTCGATTACATAAATGATTTGTGGATGTTTACCGCAGATGGAAGAAGGGTGTGTGTCCGAAGTGTGACCTGAATGAGGAACTGTTGAAGGCAAATATGAAATGTTAAAAAATCAAGCAAAAAGAAAAAGAGCAATTTGAAAACCATAACGGATGTTAAAAGGGATGAAAGTGAAGCGAGAGTGGCAGAAAGAAACGAAATTGAGAAAACGAATGAAAGTAGAAATGGCATGATGCAGAAATCGCAAGTGAAAAAAATCGAAAGAATAAATGATAGCGAAAAAAGAATGAATGATGGCAAAAGTTGGACACATGTTGGACTGAAAGTACTGAAACAAAGAAGGATGAATGAGAGGGGAAAGTGAGAAGAGGGGGGGGTCGAGAGTTAGAAAGTTAGAAAGATTTAATGATAGAGAGAATGTGTCATGGGATTCAGAAAGTGAATTGGATTGGATAAGGCAAGAAATGAAATGGATGCGGAATGAAATTAAGAGAATTCAGGTCAAAACTATTAAAATAAATCATGATAGCATGGAAGAGTTAACAAAAGATGAGTGAGTGAGTGGCGTTGTATGGTGACTCCATTATTAAAGGTGTACTAGAGGATAAAATGCACAAGATATGTTTTCCAGGCGGTAAAATGAGTAGAGTGATTGAGGCATTGGAAATGAGGCGGGAGCGAGCAAGAGTTAATTGTATTAATTGGTACAAATGATTTGAGAGAGAACAAAGAGCATGTCAAAATGAATATCAGGAGGCTGCTTAGAAAGATAAAAGAGAATAGTGTGACAGGAAGAGTAGTCAGTTTGTTGCCTAGGTATGATTGTAGTAAAATGAGGCGGAGAGCAAGGATTATGAATCATATTATGGCTGAAATGAGTGAGGAGATGGGAGTATAGTTTGTTAATGTGTGGAATAAGTTTGAGGGATGAAGTGAGCTGTATGAGAGTGATGGACTGCATTTGACTGGTTATGGTATGAGTTGCTTGGAGAGATTGCTGCTGGAAGGTAGAGAAGTGAATAGAGAGAATGAATCAGATCGAGAGGGGGGGGAGTGATGTGGAAGGGCAGGAGAGTGAGACAGGAGAGATTGAAGAAGTGGAAATGAATGGAGAAGTGAGTGGTATGAGTATAGAAAATGAGAGAATGGGTGTGCAAGAGGAGTGGGGAGACGATGAGTCTCAGGGTGGACAGGGGTACAGGTACACAGCGTGAGAAAGGAGGATGCTTCAAGAGGAGGTGAGAGCATGTGTAGGCAGAAAAGAAATGGGATGACCAGGGATCAAGAGGAAACAGATGAAATTCAAAATGGTTCTAAAATGAAGAAGCAGAAAGGGAAATGGTCCCGGTCCACCATGGAGAGATCACATCGAGTGAGTGGTATCAGTGGAACTAGCTGTAGATCCAGAAATGAGCTGTGGTGTTTGTATACCAGTGCTAGAAGTATAAGAAACAAGGCGGATGAAATGGTTGGATTAAATTGCGTCTGTTCACCCAAAGATTGTCGGAATAAGTGAGACATGGTTAGATGAGGACGACATCCTAACAGGAATAGAGATGGAAGGGTATGATATGTTTCGTGAGGAGAGAATGGGTAAAAATGGAGGGGGGGAGTGCTATTGATGATAGAGAAAGAGTTATGTCTATACGAGGTAGAGATGTAAAAGGGAAATAGGGCCAGTGGTTTTGAGGCAGTATGGTGTGAGAGAGAGGTCTATTGAATTAAATACTTGGTGGGATGTTGTTTTAGACCTGGTAATGTAGATTGCAGTGATAGTGAAATGTACAAATAAGTCAAATAAGCCAAGCAAATAAGAAAAGGGTGATCATTATGGGTGATTTTAATTATGGCAACATAGAATGGAATGATGAGATAGCAACTGGAAGTAAAGAAAAGAGTTTCTTGAGTTTTTGAGGGATAACTACCTCAGACAGTATGTAACAGAGGGCACACGAGGATTGAAGGTCTTGGATTTGGTCATCTCATCAGAGGATGTAATTATAAACGAGGTGTCAGATCAACCACCAATTGGTGAAAGTGACCCGGGTGGTTGCCAGCAGTGCAAGGACCCTTGTGAAAAAAAGGTATATGTGGAACTAAAAGGGGGTGATTATGAAGAGCTCAAGAGACAGCTTGCAGGTGTAACATGAAATGAAGAGTTAGCCAGAAAAGAGATCAATGCAGCTTGGGGAATTTTCAAAAACTATTTAGTAGATGCAATGTCTAAATGTATTCCAAGGGTGAGAAGGTTAAATAAGGTAGGTGTGAGAATAAAGAGATTAAGCATGCGACAGAGAAAAACAGCATTTGTGGAGGCAGCATAAGAGAAGTGGAAGTAATCAATTTCATGAGGTCTACAAAGACCAGGCAAGAAGGGTGACTTGGTTGGTGAGAGTAGCTAAAGAGAGGTATGAATAGCTGTTAGCTAATGAAGCCAAAAAGAATCTAGGGAGTTCTTTCTATATGTAGCCAGAAAAAGAAAGAATAATTATGGAAGGATGACATTGATTGGAGGAAATGGCATAAAGGCAGCTGTTGCAGAATGTGTGGATGAGATACTTAATGAGCAGTTCATAAAGATCTTTCAATCTTGTGAATGTGACTTTATAGAGAGATTGAGAGCAGATGATGATGGGGAGGAGAGACTGACTGTAAGTGAGCAAGAGGTGTTTGGAGAGTTGAACAAACTAGATGTAAATAAGGCTATGGGACTTGAAAATGTATCACTGTGTATTCTAAAGGAATGTGCCAGAGAGTTGACACCTGCCTTGACATATTTTTTAATATGAGTCTTGCACTTGGTCAAGTTCCTAAACAGTGGAAGGAAGGCAAGATTGTGCCATTTCATAAAGGAGGTGATCGAACTCAAAGTGTTGTGGTTAAGTTGTTGGAGAAGCTTGTGAGAACTAGAATCCAGAGTTGGGTTGACAACAATGGTATAATCTTTGATGGACAGCATGGATTTGCTAAAGGGAGGTCATGTTTTAGTAATCTACTTAATTATTACAATAAAGTGACTGCTTTCTTGCACAGAGGAGAAGGATACACAGTTATATACTTGGATTTCGCAAAGGCTTTTGATAGAGTACGTCATGATAAGTTGATAGTCAAACTAGAGCATATGGGGATGGATATTAAATTAGTGCATTGGATTGGAGAGTGGCTATCTGATATGTATCAACTAGATGTGTATGGGGATGCGATATCCTGGAAAAGGAAAATCACTAGTGGAGTGCCTCAGGGGTCTGTTTTAGAGCCATTACTATTTAACTTGTATATTAATGATATTGGCGAAGATTTGGATGGAGATATTCAGTTGTTTGCAGGTGATGCAAAGTTGGGATAACCCTAAAGAGTAATGAAGATGTTGTGGCCTTGCAAGAAGACTTGAATAAATTGAGTGATTGGGCAAGCAAATGGGAATATGAGTGCAATGTTGCAAAATGTAAGGTTTTAAAATTTGGAAAACAAAGATGGGATGCAGAATTTATGCTTGGTGAGAACATATTGTTGGAAGTAGAGGAAAAAGAGATTGGGGGAGGGGTGATAGTGGATAAGAATCTAAAATTTAGGGGACACATCACCAAAATTGTAAAGACATCACAAAGACTTCTGGGAATGATGCAGAGGACAATGACGTGTAGAGGTAGGGAGATTCTTGTTCCATTGTATGTCTTTGATTAGGCCACACATGGACTATTGTACCCAGATTTATTCACCGGGTTTTCAGAAGGATGAAGAGATGTTGGAAAGGGTCAAGGTGACTGACTAAGGTTGTTTTTGACCTCTGGAATGTTGAGTATGAGGAAAGATTGAGAAGATGTAATTTGCAGAGTCTGGTGGAGAGAAGGAAGAGGGGAGATATGCTAGAGACCTACAAGTTGGTAAGAGGTTGGTATAAGATCAATGGTGGAGAAGTTTTACAGAGAATAGTGGGAGATCAGGGGAGAACCAGAGGTCATCTCTGGAAACTGTATAAAGAGGGTGTGAGTAGGGGAGTGAGAGGCAGGTATTTTTCGTGATTCCAATCTTTGAGTTTCTTATTCGGTTTTAAAACTATGTGGGATTTAATATCCCCTTAATTTAAATAAAGTGAAAAATGCAATCTATTTTTTTTGTTCCTTAATCTTCTTATTGTTAATTTTGCACTGTTGTTCAAAGATTCTTCCCCTGCTTGTGGAATTGCCATCATGTGGTTTTTGACAGTGTGACTCTCATCTGAAAGTTAATTTTCATTTGGTGAGCGTTGGGAATTTATTACTGTAGTAAAATTAAAGCTTGCGTAATAATTTTTTTGAAACCAATACATATATTTCTGAGAATTATTAAAAACACAGAATGTTTCGTTATGTTTCCAAAAGCATTTAAAAGTACAAATTATGTTTTCACGTTTTGGACATCCAATTTCATTTAAATCAAGAACAGGCCTCCCTATTAACCTTGTTAATGTTTTTCATTTTTCTCTTCCTTTGGTGAGTAATATTTGATATTTGCATGTTGATTCTATCATCCAATTTCTTAGTTTGTCCAGAGATTGTGAACCATTTTCCCACTTCAGCTGATGGTTATATTTTATTAAGAAAGAATTCTGTTTTTTAACTCTTTCAGGTAATTCTTTCCAACTACAAGGTGATTTTGTCAATGCATATTTTACAATAATTCCATTAGAAATACAAATTTCTTTAGGATATAAATTTGACCTCTTATTCAAAAGAAATTGTACATCCATTACAGCAATCATAAATGAAAATTCGTCGTATTTTTCCCCCACTGTAGAGTTTGCATATTCGTTTTCCTTCATTCTTCTTCTTACATTACTTTATTTGGCACCACAAATAAATAATTATTTATTATAATTATTATTATTATTTCTCTGATTATTAGCTCTGATCTTATATTTTATGTTAACTTTCTGTTACAAAATTCTGAACAATTAGGACTTTTCACAAAGTCCTAATTCAAACAATCAATAGGTAGCATTAGACAATTTATAAAATAATCAATTAATTGGATATCAGTTTTCAACACTTTTTCGCCCGTTCCTGGCATTAATTTCACAGTAGTGATTTTTTTTACAATAATTAAACAGAATTGCATTAGGTATAAAGTTGTGGATTTAAACATCAATTTCTAATCAGAATAACTGAGTAAAAAATTCACTCTGGAAAAACACAAGAAAAGCACATTTCATTTAAGTTAAATGCATAATTTATATTTTATACGGATGGTGAGTATTTTACCGCGGTATGGCAGTAAAGTGTTTAGAAGGAGGACCGTAATTACCAATGACTTATGCATGGAGAGTGGTGTGGAATTTGTGGATGTGTGGAATGAGTTTGATGGGCGAAAGGACTTATATAAGATGCATGGGTTATATTTGAATGGAGTTGGTTTACGGAGGCTTGAAAAAGTGTTGATGAATGATGTGGAAGTGGATGTACAGACTCAGGGAAACTAGATTTATTAAGAGGGGGGGAGTAGATATGCAGACTTTAGGGAGACAGTTGAGTGTATCAATGAGTATATTATGCCCGAGCAAGTACGACGGACAACAAAGCAGAATGGGATAGTTAGTATAAGGCATCAAAGTAGTGATGGGACAAATGGGCTTCTGCAATTCATGTATACTAATGCCAGGAGTATTAGGAACAAGAAGGAAGAGTTTTTGGCCTTGGTTGGCACTTCCAGGCCACAGGCTGTTGCTATTAGTGAAACATGGCTGACAGAAGATGATAAAGCTAGTAGCATAGAATGCGACGGGTATAGCGTGTTCAGGAGTGACAGGGTGGATAAAAAGGGAGAAGGAGTGTTATTGATGATAGCTGATGAGTTGCAGCCAAGGAGTATAGAAGTTAAACTGCAGGATAGAGAAAATAGCACATTTGAGGCTGTTTGGTGTAAGATAGAATCCAGCAGAACAAAATATACAATTGGGTGTTGCTATAGACAAGGTGATGGAATAGATGGTGGGGATAGTATGCATAGGCAAATAGAAGAAATGAGTGGAAGGAGGGTAATTATTATGGGTGATTTCAATTATGGTAACATTGACTGGAAAGAGCAGAGGGCACATGGAGGAAGGAATTGGATTTTATGCAGTTATTAAGGGACAACTGTCTGCGGAAGCATGTAGTGCAAAATACCAGGGAGCAGAGAGTGCTTGACCTAGTAATTGCAACTGAGAATGTGACTGTAACGAACATGACCATGTTGCCACCAATTGGTGAGAGTGACCATAAGGTCATGACTTGGGAGGTGGCTAAAGGAGTGGAATTTACAATTAAGACAGGGTACATGTGGAATTACCGGGCTGGTAAGTATGACAAGTTTAGGTGTGTGCTTGGCTCAGTGCCATGGCATGTAAAACTGCAAGGGCTGGATGTTGATAGTGCATGGGAGGTGATTAAGAAGTGTTTGCAGGAGGCAATGGTTGACTGTATACCAAGAGTCCGAATAATAAATCAAGTAGGAGTTAAATGGATGAATAACACTATTAAGCTTGAGCTGCAAAAAAAGAAACAATTGTGAAGGGAATTTAAGAAGAAAGGTGACCAGCAGGTGCAGAAACAATATAAAGCTCAGGCCAGGATGGTATCAAGGGTGGTAAGAAAAGCAAAAGCGGATTATGAAAGAAAATTGGCCATGCAAGCTAAAGAGAATCCCAAACAGTTTTTTCAATATGTTGCAAGTAAAAGGAAAAATGTTCATGGTAGAATGATCTTAAAAAATGCTGAGGGTAGGGATGTAACTGAATCAGTCGATATAGTGGAATTACTGAGGGAGCAATTTGCAAGAGTATATCATCCAGGTGGTGACATTGCAGGAATGGAAGAAACAAAAGCTTATACTGGAATTGTGATGAATGAAGTAGACGTAACCAGTCTATTACAGAACCTCAACGTCAATACATCTGTGGGATTGGATGGTATACCAGCTCGTATCGTACGTGAAGCGGCTAAAGAATTGTCAGTGCCCTTGACCATTTTGTTTAATTTGAGCCTCGTGTCTGAGTCAGTCCCAAGGGGGTGGAAAATAGTTCCAAGGGGGTGGAAAATAAGAGGGGAAAATAGTTCCGCTGCATAAAGGTTAGATAGAAGAAAATTGGATACTGTATCGGGGACAGCATGGTTTTGTGAAGGATAGGTCATGCCTCAGTAACTTGCTCACATATTATAACACAGTGACGGCTGAACTGGATAAGGGTGATGGGTTTACCCTTATTCTACTGGACCTTGCTAAGGCCTTTGACAGGACACCACATGGAATTCTAATCAGTAAATTGCAGCATATGGGGATGGATATACGATTGGTGAGATGGATAGGAGGGTGGTTAATGGAGAGATATCAGAGAATGGTTTATTCAGGAGTAGAGTCCACAAGACGGCCTGTGACTAGTGGTGTGCCGCAAGGATCTGGTCTTGGACCTTTGCTGTTTAATTTGTTCATTAATGATATTGGAAAGGATCTGAGAGGAACAGTTCATTTGTTTGCTGATGATGCAAAGTTGGGTAGGGAAATAGTGAATGCAGATGACGTTAAAATTTTGCAAGATGATTTGGTTAGATTGGAGGTCTGGGCTAAAGAGAATGGATGTCAATTTAATGGGGCAAAATGTAAGGTTATACATTTTGAGGTGAAAAGATTAGCAGCAGTTAACTACATTGGTGGAACTGTACTCCAGGAAATTGATGAGCCACGAGATTTAGGAGTATTGGTGGATAAGGAGTTGAAATTTAGGGGACATATTGCAAAAGTGGCCAAATCAGCTCATCAAATCACTTGGTTGCTGAAGAATACGTTGACAAGCAGGTTATTGTTTCTCTGTATCGAGCCTTGATAAGACCCCATCTCGATTACTGTGCCCAGATTTGGTCACCTAGGTTTCTTCATGATGGGGAGGAGGTGGAGATGATCCAGAGGCGAGTGACCAAGATGATAGCAGGTCTGTGGAATGAACCTTATGAGAACAGGTTGAGGATTTGTGGGTTGCAAAAATTGGTAAATAGGTGGAGGAGCGGAGATATGATTGAGACATTCAAATTACTGAAGGGTTTCTATAAAATTAATTCAGAAGATATTTTTGAGAACAGGGTTGGTTGTGGGAGGACTAGGGGACATCCATGGAAACTGGGCAAAAGTGTGGTTAGTAAAGGTGTTAGAGCTGGGTCCTGTACATTTAGAGTGGTGAATGAGTGGAATGCGCTTCCAGAGTCTGTGGTGGATACTGTGACAATGAATGAGGTTAAGGCGAGGTATGATAGATACTGTATGAATGTCGAATAGTTGTGATGAATATGATTTGGGGGTCTCCCTCAATGAGTCTAATGACTCCCTGCATTTGCCCGTAATAATAATAATAATAATAATAATAATAATAATAATATTGCTGAAATACTATTTACAAATATATTCACAGAGAAAAATTTGAAACATGTAATTACCTAAAAATATTTCACAATATTTAGTTTACACTCTTAACAATTGCCAAAGAGTTCAGTGAATAAAATTTTTGTTACTCACTGTTTCTTGGTTACATTACATCAAAATAGCTGGTCGTGCAAAAGAATTTTTAAACCAGACACCATGATAAGCACAGCTCCATACATTTGATATTGTGTCAGTCTGGAAATGACACCATGCCTCTCTAAACATTCTGTGTATTATTTTGTCACCAAATATACACAAATAGTTTTCATAAAATGTTTGTAAATGTTCCAAAATAAAGAATCTTTATCAAAATGGATAAATTCTTGAAAGTCTAATTGTATTGATGAATTAAAATGATTAGCGATAATTTTCCCCATGATACTAATATCTCGTGATTAAGTTTCCAAAAATAGTAAATGATTATCAATATCATACATTTTTGGTGAAAATCTCTCAGCTTCTTCACAACTAATAGAAAAAATTTAACTTTCATCAACTCCTGTATCATCAAGTATTAGTTCCCCTTCTTGGCATTTCAGAATATAACACTCACTGAGGTCCATTTTGTAGTCAACTCTTCTTTGCAAGTAGCCGAGGATATCTGACCACTTCCTGCATAACTTTTCTCATGTGGTCCTAGATTAATACATCACAATGTACATGTGTTCTAAAATAATAATCAGTTTCCATCCTTTTAGAGCTATGTGAAGAGTTTTGTCTCGTGCTATTTTCCTGAAAAAAGAAAATTTCAATGATTTTGTGGCTCAATCATTATTTTACTTTACTTTCCTGGACATAAAACACCAAAACACATTGCGATAGCTGCACTGGAAGAATGAATTGCCATAACTGCAAAGACACTTGACTCGTTTGTTTTTCCTTATAGTACTGTCTACCTGACCCTTAACCCTGACCGTTCCTTCCAAAATGAAACTTTTGCACAAATGATTCATGGACGTGTTTCTATATGCTGTTGGATAGGATGCTGATGTGAGATTATCTTACTTTGAGATATTATTATTATTATTATTATTATTATTATTATTAAACAAGACCTCATGGAGTCAAAGACTCATCTAGGAGGTCCTTTTATCTCACACACATCTCATCATACCACGTCTTAAACACATTCAAACGCCTTGCAGACACCACACTCTCAGGCAAGGCATTCCAATCACTCACAACTCTGCATGAAAACAACCTGCCTCTCACTCCCCTACTCACACTCTCTTTATACAGTTTCCAGGGATGACCTCTGGTTCTCCCCTCTATTCTCTGTAGAACTTCTCCACCATTGATCCTATAACAACCCCTTACCAACTTGTAGGTCTCTAACATATCTCCCCTCTTCCTTCTCTCCACTAGACTCTGCAAATTACATCTTTTCAATCTTTCCTCATATTCGACATTCCAGAGGTCAGAAACTACCTTAGTCAGTCACCTCTGGACCCTTTCCAACATCTCTTCATCCTTCTGAAAACGAGGTGACCAAATCTGGGCACAATAGTCCATGTGTGGCCTAATCAAAGCCTTATACAATGGAACAAGAATCTCCCTACTTCTACACGTCAGTGTCCTCTGCATCATTCCCAGAAGGCTTTGTGTTGTCTTCACAATTTTGGCGATGTGTCCCCCTAAATTTTAGATCCTTATCCACTATCACCCCAAGATCTCTTATTTCCTCTACTTCCAACAATATATTCTCACCAAGCATAAATTCTGCATCCCATCTTTGTTTTCCAAATTTTAAAACCTTACATTTTGCAACATTGAACTCACATCCCCATTTCCGTGCCAAATCACTCAATTTATTCAAGTCTTCTTCCAAGGCCACAACATCTTCACTACTCTGGTTCGTTCCAACTTTGCATCATCTGCAAACAACTGAATATCTCCATCCAAATCTTCGCCAATATCATTAATATACAAGTTAAATAGTAATGGCCCTAAAACAGATCCCTGAGGCACTCCACTAGTGACTTTCCTTTTCCTGGATATTGCACCCCATACACAATAGGGCAAATCTTATCTCTGTGGCTTGAAGGGTATTCTAAATTATTTGACCTTATTATGTTAAGTATTTTATCATCAAAAAGTGTTTTTGATGTTAGACCATGTGATTAGTTCTCTCACTCATATGTCCGAAATTGTTGGGATGGGAGGAAAAAAACGCGTTTTTTTTCCTCCAAAATTATCAGTATCATTTGGAAGTGACATCACTAAAAGATATCTGCAAATGAGGAGCTCACTCATCTCCTCTAGTCTGAGCAGAGATTTTCTGGAGGAGATATGGATGAGGGGTTAGAGTATGGGGTGTGGGGGTATTGCAGGGAAGCGTTTCTTTTTTTTTCCGCTCTGCATTTATCAGTATCAGTTGGAGGTTTTTTTCCCTCCAAAAGTTATCAGTATCAGTTGGAGGTACCATCACTAAAAGATATCCGCAAATCATGAGCTCGCTCATCTCCACTATCCTGAGCAGACATCTTCTGAAGGAGAGGGGGAGAATTGGGGGATGAAGGGGTTAGCGTTTGGGGTGGGGGAGCATTGCAGGGAAGACTTCTGTCACTCTATTGACTACCTTTTCATTTCCACCACCTAATGCTATTTTTTCGCCATCCCAACAATTTCAGACATATGAGTGAGAGAAGTAGTCACATGGTCTAACATCAAAAATTTTGAGGATAAAATATTTAACATAATAAGGACAAATAACACAGAATACCCTTCGAGCCACAGAGATAAGATTTGCCCTATGATGTTTCAAAGTAAGATAATCTCACATCAACATCCTATCCAACAGCATGTAGAAACATGTCCATGAATCATCTGTGGAAAAGTTTCATTTTGGAAGGAACGGTCAGGGTTAAGGGTCAGGTAGACAGTACTATAAGGAAAACAAACGAGTCAAGTGTCTTTGCAGTTACGGCAATTTATTCATCCTGTGCAGCTATCGTATTGTGTTGTGGTGTTTTGTGTCTAGGAAAGTAAATTAAAATAATGAGTGAGCCACAAAATCATTGAAATTTTCTTTCTTCAGGAAAATAGCAGGAGACAAAATCTTCACATAGCACTAAAAGGATGGAAACCAATTATGATTTTAGAAGACACATACATTGTGATGTATTTATCCAGGGAAAAGTTATTCAGGAAGTGGTCGGATATCCTTGGCTACTTGCAAAGAAGAGTTGACTACAAAATGGTCCTCCATGAGTGTTATATTCTGAAATGCCAAGATGGGGAACTAATACTTGATGATATAGGAGCTGATGGAAGTAAAGTTTTTTCTATTAGTTGTGAAGAAGCTGAGAGATTTTCACCAAATATGTATGATATTGATAATAATTTACTATTTTTGGAAACTGAATTACCAGCTATTCGTATCATGGGGAAAATTATTGCTAATTATTTAAATTCATCAATGGTAAAATTAGACTTTCAAGATTTATCCAATTCGATAAGCATTTTTATTTTGGGACATTTACTAACATTTTACAAAAACCGCTTGTGTATATTTGGTGACAAAAGAGTACACAGAATGTTTAGGGAGGCATGTTATCATTTCCAGACTGACACAATATCAAATGTATGGAGCTCTGTTTACCATGGTATCTAATCTAAAAACTCTTTTGTGTGACCAGCTATTTTGATGTAATGTAACCAAGAAACAGTGAGTAACAAAAATTTTATTCATTGAAATCTTTGGAAAATGTTAAGAGTGTAAACAAAATAATGTGAAATATTTTTAGGTAATTACATGTTTCGAATTTTTCTCTGTGAAGATACTTGTAAATAGTATTTCAGCAAAATAAGATATGCATAGTAAACTTAAATGAACAAAGATGTGTGCTTTCTTTGTTGTGTTTTTTCCACAGTGAATTTTTACTCGGATATTCTGATTAGAAATTGATATTTAAATCCACAACTTTATACCTTAATGCAATTCTCTTTTAATTATTATAAAAAAATCACTACTGTGAAATTAATGCCAGGAATGGGAAAAAAAGTGTTGAAAACTGATACCCATTTAAATGATTATTTTAGAAATTGACTAATGCTACCTTTTGACATTGTTTGAGTTATCTGAAAACAATTTGCTCACATAATCGAAAATCCGAACTGTTAGAATTTGGTTGTTTTACAGAGAGACAGCAGATAATTAACCCAAAAAACATGACTTAAACTCATAAAGTTTGGAATAGAAAAAATGTTTGTACTCTCCAGATAACCCAAATACAAATTTTACCTTTTCCCACACAAAGTAAGATAAAACACACCAACAGTATATCCAACAGCATGTGAAAACACGTCATTGAGTCATCTGCATAAAAGGTTCATTTTTGAAGGAACAGTCATGGTAAGGCATAGTAAGGCTAAAGAGTACTATAAGAAAAAACCATGGAGTTGAGTGACTTTTGTCTTAAGGTAATCATTCATCCACTGCAGCTGCTGTATTGTGTTGTTGTGTTTTGTGTTCGGTAATGTAAAAATAATGAGTGAGCCACAAAATTCTTTGAAAGTTTCTCTGTGAAAAGTTCTAATTGTTCAGAATTTTGTAACAGAAAGTTAACATAAAATATAAGATCAGAGCTAATAATCAGTGAAATAATAATAATAATTATAATAAATAACTATTTATTTGTGGTGCCAAATGAAGTAATGTAAGAAGAAGAATGAAGGAAAATGAATATGCAAATTCTACAGTGGGTAAAAAATGCGAATGTTCGGTTATCATTGCTATAATTGATGTACAATTTCTTTTGAATAAGACTTCAAATTTGTTTCCTAAAGAAATTTGTATTTCTGATGGAATTATTGTAAAATATGCATTGACAAAATCACCTTGTAGTTGGAAAGAATTACCTGAAAGAATTAAAAAACAGAATTCTTGGTTAATAAAATATAATCATCAGCTGAAGTGGGAAAATGGTTCACAATCTCTGGACAAACTAAGAAATTGGATGATAGAATCAACATGCAAATGTCAAATATTACTCGCCCAAGGAAGAGAAAAATGAAAAACATTAACGAGGTTAATAGGGAGGCCAGTTCTTGATTTAAATGAAATTGGATGTCCAAAACGTGAAAACATAACCTGTACCTTTAAATGCTTTTGGAAACATAATGAAAGATTCTGTGCTTTTAACCACCTTACCGGTCATTGTGGATCATATACACATCTGCATACACTTCGTATCCATCATATATTTCAATTTAATATCAATGGTATTACAATTTTAATAAGCACTTCGCATCCATGATAACCTGAACGTCTATAGATGTCTTGGCTGGTAGCGTGGTTAATAATGCTCAGAAATATATGTATTGGTTTCAAAAAAATAAGTATGCAACCTTTAATTTTACTACAGTAATAAATTCCCAATGATCACCAAATGAAAATTAACTTTTAGATGAGAGTCACATTGTCTAAAACCACATGATGGCAATTCCACAAGCATGGGAAGAACCTTTAAACAACAGTGCAAAATTAACAATAAGAAGATTAAGGAACAAAAAATAGATTGTATTTTTCACTTTATTTATTTTCTGTATGTTAGATTCAGTAAATACAATTTGTAAATAATATTTCACTCAAATGAAATGTGTAAATTTAAATGAACAAATTGGGTGTTGTTGATGTGTTATACAAACTTAAGACCATAAAATTTTTTTCCTTGTGTAATTTCATGCCACAAACCAACCAGAGACTTTTTTTTTGACTTAGTGAATTAAATGTTTTTTTGTTCATGCAAGCCCTCAAATATTTCAAGAAACTGTGAACTCTTGGAAGGAAAAGGAATAATCGGGTTAAATTAATAGCCAGAATTTTAGTGGAGAAGATTTCACCTGAAAAGTCACAATACTGTTAGAATTTCGTTATTTCACAGAGAGACATTAGATATTTTAAACCAACACGTTACTAAATCTCTTAAAAAGATTTTTATAGAAAAATGGTACGTAGTGTGCAGATAAAATCAAGTGAATCAACATGCATATATCAAATAATACTTGTCACTGGAAGAGAAAATAATAAAAAAAACATTAACGAACTTAATAGCCAGATCCATTCTTCATTTAAGTGATATCAAATGATGAAAACAATATTTGCATGAATTTCAAAACTTTGAAAAAGCTGATGAATTTCTTGTTTGCTGTGATCATAAATATTTATTTGAGGGTAAACTTTTCAGAGCTAATTTTCATTTGAAATAAGAATAAATAATTATTTATTTGTATTTGAAAGAAAATCTAATATAATAATAGTGTTAAAACATGTATATAAATATCCCTACTGTGAAATAAATGTCGGGCTGAGAGGACAACAGTAATTGCTACTAATGGTAATTAGTTTTACATAATTGAACTATGTAAAAACCATAGTTCAACTTGTTTTGAAATGTCACATGGAGAAAAATCACGTGAATTATACGTAAGCACCACTGGGAAATCATACACTATAAACATCAGCGCAAATGTGAAATCAGAAGAATAAAAAAAAAAATACTGTATTTTTCACTTTATTTAATTTTTGTATGTTAGATTCAGTACATATAATTTGTTAATAATATTACAGTCAAATATAGGTAACATAGAAATTAACAAAGTATATATATATTATAGAGCTAATATTCATTTGAAATAAATTCCAGTTTCCTAACTACACAAATTGTAAACAAACAAACAGGCCATCTACTTGAAAACAATAAGCGTATAAAATCCGTAATCAGGAATGAATAATTTTAGAATATGTGTCATCACAATCATGTGAATGCTAATCACTTATGCATCTGTAAGTGTTTGAGAAAATCCAACCATGGGAAAATTATACCTTTTGAACAATACCGTAATGCATATATTACAGGATGTGATTAATACAAAACAGACCAAAGTACAGACTAATACCAAAAATAAATGAGATTAACATAAAGGCAAGCACTGAGTTTACTTTTCTTCCATGATGTCGGTAATCAGAGAATCTCCAGAAGCAGGGGAAAAAAATGTGGGAAATTATACTTTTTGAATGTCATCTTACAGGATGTGATTAGTTGTATACAAAATGAGTAACTATAGTTCCATAGTCTGAAAAGAGAACCAATAACTAAGACAGGAAATTAATGTGTCATCTCCAAGAAAATGAATAGATCCAAATGGGTGGTAATCTAAATGATGTGTCAACTATGTTTTCTGGTTATTTACAGAAATATCTTTCAACTCCTATGTTTTGTGTGTTTTTGTGCTGTGAATATATGTTAGGTCCCAGTAACCTATAATGAAAAAGGCAACTTCATTTTCAGACTTGTGTTTGTGTTCTGTGCTGTGAATATATGTTAAAAATCAACAATTTGGAATATTCAGAAAACCTAGATAGTACCAAGATGTCCCCATTCTGGAAAGAAATGTAAGTTAATTTTTTTTAACTTAAACAACAATTGCTAATTGTAATTTCGATAATCACTGCTCGTATGTTTTGGTAAGCGTAATTCTAATACTGAATAGTTGTTTTTTTTTTCATAAGAATAACCATAGGGTACATATTAGAGTATCAAGATGGATACATTAGCACCATTCCATGTCTTGTCTAATGTGTGTGTGTGTGTGTGTTTGAGGGACACCAGAATATAATTAAATTATTCAGCAAACCCTATTCACTGCTGCCATAACGACTTATTCTAAGAATTCCCACCCTTTAACAGGAAAGAAATACCCCAAACTGTATTGGAAAATAAGTACAGCCATCTATAGACAACTGAAGACAAAACATGATGACAATGATGGATGTGTGTCACCCTGGGAAAATTCCAAGATATCTTATCTCAAAAACATTGCCTGCAATTCCATAGGCAAACCAAAACACTATGTGATATCACAGAGAGACATGTTTCCCAGAAATTTTCAAACACATAACGTCACGATTCCTATCCTTAAATAACACCCACAATACTATACGCAAACTGAACACACCATGTGATGTCCCTGACAGAAGAGGGGGAGGGGGCAGCAAAATTCCAAACATTCCAAACTCTATCTTCATCTGAAAATAACACACTTTCACGTCATGATTCCTTATCTTATCTTGATCTTGATCTGGTTAAACGTTTCCCACCAATCACGACACGAATGCTTATCCACTAATATATCTCCCTTTTCCATTGAAAACAATAATGTCACTTATTTATAACTAATAAATTATGTCATTTATCTACATCAGATAATAACAAACATTCACATCACGATTCCTTATCTTATCTTGATTTGGTTAAGAGTGTCCCATCAATCATGACACGATTCCTTATCCACTAATATATCTTCCTTTCCATTCAAATCAATAATGCCACTTATTTACAACTAACAAATTTCATCACTTATCTACATCTCATAACATCACACACCCATGTCACGATTCCTTATCTTACTTTGATCTTGATCTGGTCAGAAGTGTCCTACCAATCACGACATGATTAATTATGTCTACCATCACCCATAATTCCACACGTGAATCAAAACACAAGAACTGAAGCCAATGACACTTATGCCCACAGGGAAATTCCAAACATTCGAAACTCATGACGTCACACACACACACACAATGACGTCATCGTCTTAACAACCAATCACATCACAATTTCTAATCTAATCTTGATCTTGATCTGGTCAGAAGTGACCTCCATACTACTGATACTCTATAGATGGAAGCATCGTTTGTAAGAGGTAGGTCCTGCCTCAGTAATTCATTCACATTTTATAATAAGGTGACAGCAGAATTAAATAAAGAAAATGTCTACACCATGATACTTCTGGACTTTGCAAAGGCATTTTACAGATTACCGCATGGAAACCATAAGTTATAGCAATTGGGAATGGATATGAAGCTATATATAAATTTAATCTCTTCCCAATTAATTCTTAGCACTGCTCTTCTTTACACTTTGTGTCCTTAGCTTTCTCTATAGTGGAAACATCTGTTAAATAAGGATTCATCATATACTAAACATTCACTGCATTCTTGCAGTGAATCTTCCTCATTATCTTGTTTGCTACTTTATGTTTATCTTTATTGAACACTAATTTTACATGTTGCTTATCATGATAATAATGCCTTTTATTCTCTAAATGGAGTAGGTGAAAGTGCATAAGCACTTTTACCTACTTTTTATAAGCAGGCATATAAATAAGATAACATCCACCATTAGCCAGTCACAGATAACTAGCGCAAGACTCTCAGTGATTTTAACAGACATCTAAGGGGATATACGGCAGACAGCTGCTGCCATCTTATTCCTATCATATATATTATTGACTCAAATAGCATTAGTTCTATAGTAGATTTCCTTTAGCTGCATTATTAAAAATTTGGTTTCTGGGCAAATAATGAGGAAGATTCACTGCATTCTTGCAGTGAATCTTCCTCATTATCTTGTTTGCTACTTTATGTTTATCTTTATTGAACACTAATTTTACATGTTGCTTATCATGATAATAATGCCTTTTATTATCTAAATGGAGTAGGTGAAAGTGCATAAGCACTTTTACCTACTTTTTATAAGCAGGCATATAAATAAGATAACATCCACCATTAGCCAGTCACAGATAACTAGCGCAAGACTCTCAGTGATTTTAACAGACATCTAAGGGGATATACGGTAGACAGCTGCTGCCATCTTATTCCTATCATATATATTATTGACTCAAATAGCATTAGTTCTATAGTAGATTTCCTTTAGCTGCATTATTAAAAATTTGGTTTCTGGGCGAAAAATGTACTAGTATATTCAGGGTTGCACCAGTAATGTCCAGCGCCTGTGTGCAAACCTTTAGTTGGCGCCCCTATATCCCCTTCCCCAATAAAAAAAACACTGTATAAAAATGCTATTTTTAATATTTGATGCCAATAAAGTGAGTATTTTATTTTGAATTTTATCTCCTAAATAGGAGGGCATATTTTTAATGTCAGGATCATTAGCTACACATCGCATGTGTTCCGATATAAAGGATCAAACTTTTCTAACATCTCAATGCATTTTAAAAAATTGCCATTGTTGCGATCGTAAAGTTTATTACTTTTACCACGAAGAGCCAAATTTTGTTTGCCTAAAAATTGTACTGCAAAAATTATTCTTTTTATAACTTCATGCCAACGTTTCCTTTCATTATCTAAAACTGTTTGTTGCAAATGATCAATGTAAGTTTTATTTTTTAAGGATGTAATTAATTCTGTCAATATTTTGTAATTGTTCAAATCATTTAAATTTTTCTCATGACGATTCAGGTACATTGCAAGATGTACATGAGCGCCTCAGTAGCGCAATTGGAAGAACGACGGTAGATTGCGCCCTTCGATTCTCGTCGAGACAGAAGGAATCTTTATCTGGACGATTTCAATCGAAGGTGAGTTAGCCGATCTCATACGGAGGTAGCAGGGTTTTTTTCTCCCAGAAACTCAGGTTTTTCATCCTGCATACAGACAAATTGGCCCTTCAGAACACACGCAATTTACAGACAAAAAAATACTAGTTGTGGTGGAGGTGGGCATTGATGGAGATGATTCATAGTAGAGGTTCAGTGTAGTAGTTGAGATAGTTGTAGGTGTCCTCCCGCGATGAGTCTTTCAACTCCTTGGAGGTGTCAGGAATAATAATAATAATAATGATGTTGCCTATATTCTTCTGATAACAGCAGAATATAGAATAAAGTCAAAAACAGCAGCAGATTTTCTTATATACATTTAGAGCAAATGCGAGTTTGAACAAGATTAAACAAATTCAAGCGTGCGTCATGCTGTAATCAGTAAACTGTTTACAGGATGACTCGCGTTTAGCATAAAAACTTGTTTATGCAAAACAAGTTTTTACTTGTTTATTCTAAACATCTTGTTAGAACCAGGATCAGAATAAAATAAGATCTTAAAGAATAATCATAAATAAGTTATTATAAATAATTTGTTTAAGAAAAATCTATAAAATATAATTAAAATTTAAACCAAAATGTAATTTATTTTGATATAATTAATGAATAATATTTTATTAAGTGTTTCCTCCTCGCCTGAAATCTTTGGTGCCTTTACCATTCTGGCGCCTGTGTGCATCGCACATATTGCACATATTGCCAGCCGCCCCTGAGCCCATTCAAGGGATTACCTAAGAAAGGAAGCAGTTGAAGGAAGGATTAAAAAAATTTCCTTAGTTGGAGACTGGAATCGTATACTAAGAACATTCTTTCTTCAGGTTGCCTAGTGCCAGGGATGTGTGATTTCCACGCTATAGAGGTTTATTTATTAAAAGTGTATTATAGGTGTGTTTATATAATGACATTTATTCATTATAAATGTCTGTCCCTTGGAATGGGTAGAGTTCCATAATGAGGGATTTATGACAAATTCATACAGCTGGCTCTTCACTACTCTGTTGCCACCCATAAGGGCAAGTAAGGTCAATTTCTGGACTGTAGATCCATTTGTGTTCACGGTGTAGGTTTGGCTGGTTTGACGGACGAAAAACCCAAGTGTCTTGGTGAAAAAACCCTACCTCTATATGAGACCAGCAAACTCACCTTTAATCGAAATATACCAGATAAAGGTTCCTCATGTCATTCATGGGAATCGAACCCAGGTCTTTCTAATCAAATGGGGCTTCATCAATACCGATTGAGCTGCAGAGGCTCAGACATTTATCATGTCATTATTTTGTAGACTCTCTTGTAAAGCAGATAGTGAAATAAATAAATGAACAACTACGAACTTGATTATTGATGTTAAAATCTACTCACGCCTTTTATTCCCATATAGGAAATAGGAAAGGCTGTGCTATGTTAACTTTTTTATGAAAGTGAGGTGCCATTTTGCCATTTAAATCTCCACTAGCAGCCAATCAGTTATCAGCTCAAGCCCTTCACTATACATGGCATCTTGACTGAGAAGTGCCACCATGCGTGGTCAATAATCATATATATTTATTGATTGGAATGATGTGGGGTTTAGTGTGAGTGAAAAAACACACGCCTGCCAAAGAAAAAAGTGACCGAATAATTCAGGAACTGGTCAAAGAAACTCTCAGAAAAAGTTCATGTAATGGGCGACTTCAATTGATTCGATTCTATTCTAAGCCACTTGAGAATCTTTCTTTAAACAGCTTAGCATCCTGGACGCACACGCTACTTCCACTGATCTTCATGAGTGTTCATTATATGTTAGCATGTTCAATCAATATTAATATATTGATATTAATGTCCAATAAAAAAATCAGCTAACGTTTTTTTATTCCCACATAGAAAGTAGACAATCCGTTTTAGCCCATCCAACTTTTGGAGACTATGGGAGAAGATCAAACTCCATTGGTAACCAATCAGATATAGCTGGCAAAAGACTATCACTAATTTTACCTGGCATCCGGTGAAGAGAGGAGGCTGACGTGCCGCCATCTGGTGGTTCCTAATCTGAAGGGCGGTTTACCGCTACGTACAGTACACGCCACTTCCCTTGAGCTACACAGGCTATTAATATTAATTAATTAATATTAAACTGCCTACTCCAAAAGCTAGATAAGTTTAAAGGCATTGCCTACTCATTATAAGGGAATTAACACACATTCGTTTGCAAAGAGATCACGTTGTAGCTCTCAACAAGATAAAAGGTGAGTGGTGTGGGTGGTGTTTGAAGGAAAGTCATTTCATAAAGTAATAAAGTTCCAAACATAGATGTCTTGTAATGTCTCATATAGGTGAGGAGTCTCCGACACTGGGGGATTTCAGGGTTTCAGGGCAGAAGGGACAATAGTGAGGGTGGATTATGTGTATATATGTAAATACTCTGTAAGATGATAAATAAAATTATTTTAAAAAAATTATTATTATTATTATTATTATTATTATTATTATTATTATTATTATAACTATACTGTGTTCAAAGGAGGGTTAGCGAGATGGCCAATGACATCAAGAATCAAGTTATACAGGAGATCAAGTCTGTAATATTCGGCTTATTTGCAATTCTACTTGAGGAACTGACTGCTATGATATTTTATTCCCATTTCCTGGAGTTCACAGATATGTTTGCTAAGATTTATTTAAAAAAGAATTTCGGTTTTGTTCTCCTCTTGATATAACTACCAAGGCCTCAGATAATTCCATCTACTAATAGTATATATGATCTTTTCAGCAGTTTGTAGATCCGTATCTTACCACGACCTCTTCTTTCTGCTTTTCAGCGTTTGCACAAATCCTTAATCTCTCTCTCTCTCCACATATTCCACATTTTATGTTACTGACTTCGATATTATTATTAACGTACGACCGCCATGTCATGAGACTCATTGAACGAGATACACACTGTTGCACAGAATGTTCATCCAAACGTGACTTAAAATAATTCAATCTGTCAACATTCACAACGCGCTCAAGCAATGCATTCCACTCACCAACCACGCTCCAAGCAAAGAACCTGCACCTCTCTTCTCTTCGCACAGCTTCTTTATCCAGTTTCCAACGATGGCCTCTTGTTCTATCTCCTCTTTCATTCCATGAAAAATCTCTTCCATGTCAACCTAATAAGAACCCCTGACCAGCTTATATAATGTCTCAACCATATCGCCCCCCCCTTCTTCCTATTCACGAGGCTTTACAATTTACATTCTCTCAATCTGTCCTTGTACTCAGCATTCCAAAGATTACTAACAACCTTCGTGAATCTTCTTTGGGCTCATTCCAACATATCCTCGTCACCGAAAACATGGCGATCAGATCTATGCACAATAACCCATATGGAGTCTGATCAAAGACTTATACAATGCCATCATAACATCTTTTTCTACATGTCAGGATCCTCCGCATTATTGCCATTATCCGGTGTGTTGTCTTCACAATTTGTGCAACGAGACCCCTCAATTTCAGGTCCTTGTCCACCACAACTCCCAGATCTCTTATATCCTCTACTTCCTTTAGTTTCCCCACCAATTATACACTTAGTGGAGGAAACGTTTTGCCCTTTAGCACAGGGGTCTTCAACCTTTCAGATAGTACAGGCATATTGAAAATTTCAATGAAGCCCGTGGCCCACTAACTATACTGCGGTATTTAGAATTGTAAGATGCTTTCCAGATCCACAAGGAACGCACTGCATTCGATACTTTACATAAAATCCTATAAAAATAAACAAACTCCGCTTTAAGAGCATAGGTAGGAGTTGGGTTCATGATAAGTAAATACAATCAATACTTGAAAAAAGATTATTTAATGAAGAAAACATTCATTATTTACAATGTCAATTAGCAACTTGGCAATGCTTTTCCTTGACCAGCTTGTTGATGTTGGCATCAATGTTGGAAGTCTCTATTCGCAGAGTATACTCGAGATGTTGTTCCATAATCTGAATTCTTGTCTTGGACTTGACATGCTTCATTTGGGAGAAGAACTGCTCACATAAGCATCTGCTTCCTAACGACGCGCACATCTTCAAAGCATGCCGGCGAAGATTAGGGAATGCGTCCTCAGAAATGTAGTCTTCAAGGGCACATTGAATAATTTTTCTCTAAAAGAAGAGTTGTTTTGGAGTTCAAGCACCTCAATTTGTACTGAGACTAGCATTTTGGCAGCATTGAAACTGAATGGCATTTAAAATCTAAAAAATATTGTTGGTTACCAAAATCACCAAATCTCACTTCGCAACACGACTAATTTTGTAACGTATTCATCAAGAGACGAACAGTTGAACTCAGCGAGAAGCTGAAAATGAGTTATGTCTTTTTTTGCGAGTTGTGCCTCCCAAAGTTTGAGCTTGGCCACAAAAACTTTGATGTGATTGAACAGAGTGTACACCAGGTGATCTTTGGATTGATGACGCGTATTTAGGTCATTCATATGCAACGAGATATCTGTCACAAAGGTAAAGTCTATCATCCACTTCGGATCGTTAAATTCCGCAATCGGGTCCACGTTGGTTTGCTTGAACTGCTATATTTCACTCCTTAAATCAAAGACTCTTTTAAGAACCTTCCCTCTGCCCAACCAACGCACATCACTATAATAAATCACATCGTTATGATTCGCAATCTTGGGTCAAAGACTCTTGGAATTGACGATGATTCAATCCTCTTGCCCTAACAATGTTGACGACAGTCATAATAACTTTCATGACATTCTCAAATCCCAAGTTTTCGCGCACAAATTCTCCTAGTGGATTAAACAGTGGTAATGGACGAAATCTTTTCCTTCTAGTTTCGGTTCTTTCCGTAGCAGTGCAAGAAACCCTTCCTTCTTTCCCACCATAGCAGGGGCGCCATCAGTTACTACACCCTCGAGGTTGGTTAAGCTGAGGTGGAAACACTGGAGCGTTTTCTTGGCGGCTTCAAGAATATCAGTGGCTTTCGTGTTCCCTTCATAGGTACGAGTGTTAGCAGTTATTCTGTCACATTGAATTGTTGATCAGTACCATGGAAAAAGATAACCAGTTGTGTTGTATCCTTCACATCTGTGCTCTGATCTAAAGCAAGTGAATATGATGTAAATTTGGACGACCGTCTTTTTTAAGTTCCTTCCATGTCATTGGCAAGGTTTTCGACTCGTCGTGCTACAGTTGCACCAGACAAAGTCGGTTTTTTAAACACTTCCTTATTATTTGGACACAGAATATCACCACCAGCGATGAGACACTCTTTCACAAACTCGCTGTCCAAGAAGGCTTTGATTTTTTAGCAAGTTTTTCAGCTATTACATAACTTATTTTGACGCACGCTTCGCTCTCTTCCCTCTGTCTTTTAAATGTACCCTGCTGGCATTTTAAATCAATTTGGAAGCGGTTCAGTTTGTCCACACGAAGCCGCCCTTGAAGGTGATCAAAACTGGACGCATGCTTTGTCTCATAGTGTCGTTTTATATTGTATTCTTTTGGTACGACACTGACTCACGACAAATTAAACACACTGGCTTATCGTCGATCGGCACAAAAAAGTACAAATTAGTCAACTTTTCACTAAAAATTCCACAATAATCACTGGATTGACGCTTTTTACTCGTAGACGCCATAGTGATGGAAGGTGAACGCAAAAAATGATCCAAAATGGCCGTGTAACGGTTATTATCCACCGAATATGTCTTACACTAATGAAAAAAGTCTGGCAATATGTAACCACAATAGGCTATGGCTGACACGACGAACTTACGTGCGCTTATACACGAATATCACACTGTTCAGGACTGACTTTGGACGAGATTCTCTTGTATTTAAGTGAAAATGAATTATCGAGAATCTTCGAGATGTATCTGGAAGGCACTAGACATCGCACTCGAACAAACTACTGCTTCAGCCATCTACCTGCGACGTTAGTACTTGATATTTTGAATTTGATATTGAATACTTAAGTACCGCTTGGCGCTGGTAGATGGCTGAAGAATCATGTCTATTTAATATTTATTTTTATAGGATTTTATGTAAAGTATCCAATGCACAGCGTTCCTTGTGTATCTGGAAAGCGTCTTACAATTCTAAATACCGCAGTATAGCTCAGTGCCCCCCCCCAGGCTTCATTGAAATTAATTTTTTATTTAATCGCGTTTTAATGTTAAGTAGTTATTTTTTCAAAATGGCCGGCAGGCCATGGCAAAGAGATCCGCAGACCACAGATGCCCCTACAGCCATGCATTGAAGACCCCTACTTTAGCATATATCCTTTTCTAAATTTTACACTTCGTCATTCTCCAGTTCGTTATAGTATGATTACTGCCTACCAGAGGCACAGCAGTCACATCGTTTATTGAATCCCCTCCCTAACACTACAGCCTCTTATACTCTTTGATCTTGACTTCATTCTAAGAGTTTTACCTAATCCACTATTATTCCTTATAAACTTATATGTCTCGACTATGTCCCTCCTTCTAGATATTCACTAGATCCTGCAAATTCTATTCTCTGAATCTAATTTCATACTCTCCATTCCAGAAACCAGAAATCACCTTACGGAGCCATCTTGGAACCCGTTACAACATCTCTTCATCCTTTTGAAAACCGGGGTATCCGTGCATAGTAATCAATATGCGGTCTGATGGTAGCCTTATACAATGGAATGATAACATCCTTACTCTTACATGTCAGTGTTCTCTGCCTCATTCCCATAATGTGCTATGCCTTTATCACCGTTTTAGTAAAGTCTCCGTGAAATTTCTGGTCTTTATCCCCCTACCCTCTATTCTTCATCTTCTCTGCCTCCTCTACGATATCCCCACCAATTCTGTGCTTCTGCAACTCTACAACCTTACAGTTGTTACGTTGAACTGGTTAGTCCCATTCTTTTGCTCATTCCATAGGTCTATTGAAGTCCACTTCCAAGGTATTATTTACATACAAATTAAACAGCAATGGACGAGAACATAACCCTGGGTGACATACTACTTACGATTTTCCTCTTCTGCTGATACATATAACACAGCTAGTATCCAAACCAGCACATAATCTACTGTCCAACTCCATCTGTTCCACTTCAGTTACAAATTTTATTTCTTCCAAATTATTAATTTGGAAGAAATAAATACTATGGAGGCTGCATAACATGAATAAAAATAAAAAAGTACTACATTTCTGAAGTACGATCTTCGTTTAACAAACCATGTTGTCCATAAAAGAGAATGTTGCAGTCATCAACCCAGATGAATCCTGGACCTCACTAGCCTCCCTGACACCATTGTCACAACTGCAAACAAACAGAATGTCCCATAATTTGAAACCTTAGGATTATCAGCTTCGTTAAGAGAAAGAACAAGTTATTTTTTAGCAACCTTTTGGAACTTGGGGAAATTTAAGACTCCTGCTAAAGAGTTAAGTTAAGGCTAATGTAAACCGTGGATCATTCACTTAAGTCACATAGTGATTAACCGTCAAATCAACCCAGTTATGAATCCTGGACCTCACTAGCCTCCCTGACACTATTGTCATATGGCTTTATTGAAATGAAGTTTACTTAAAACCTTACATCTCATACTCATTCATCATCAACGGTTCTTCCCATTGTGTGTTCCACTGCTCTCGGGTTCTGCACGATGTTACTTTCACGAGGATGAAATGCATTTATGAAGTGCTCATTTAACATCTCTACTATATCGTCCTTAGTGGTTAACATGCTACAATTCTCTCCAACAGTATCATACTTCTATAGTCATACTTTCTTCTATTCGCCGCCTATCGAAAATACTCCCTATTAATCCTTTTGGCTTTATTAGCTGCCCATATTTGCACTTTTGTTACTCTTCCAAGCTAGTTACATCTCTTGCTTGCTCTTTTTACTCTTCATCATCACTACTCATTTTATGCTGCCTCCGTAATATTTTTTTCGTTCTAAATTGCATGTTTCATCTCTTCATTCATCCATTTCACATACACCTTATTTACCATCTTAACCTTTGGAATGTATTCAGATATTGCTGCTTCCAGAGAGTTCTTGAACAATTCCCAAAACCACTGATCTCCTCTCTCTCCAATACTTTGTCCCATGCTTTTTGACAGAAATTCATGGCTGGCTACCACCCAAGTAATCACTTCATGGTTACTCTCACCAACTAGTTGGACATTCAACAACTCATTTACAATGACATGGTCTGATGTGATAATCAAATCCAAGACCCTTGTACCTCTTGTACCCTCTCTCACATACTGCCTAAGGTAGTTTCCCCCTCAAAAAACAAGAAACTCACTATCTTTGCCACTATAGGTTCTCCTTTCATTTCAGTCTGGATCACCACAGTTAAAATCATCTATAATGATAAACCTATTCTTGTTAGCTAGACTGATTTACCTATACATTTTTTCTCACTACCCTACACATTACCAGGCCTATAGAAACACCCCACTAGATATTTCAACCTGTTCACCTCCACCTCACTGTTTCAAAACGACAGCTACTGTTTGCTTCTTTCATCTTCACCGCAGATGGAGATAACTCCACTGTTCCCATTAACAGCACTTCTCCCCTCCCCAATATCATCATGAAACACATAGAATCCATCGATCTTATTTCCTATAAGAATGTCATTCTGATCTAATCATGCTTCAAACATTCCATATATCTGGGGCAAATATACTGTATTAATGGTACAGTTTCATTTCATTAATTGCGAATACTTCTGGCCTTAGTAAACATACATACTAGCTTATTCGCCATTCTACAATAAGCCTCTCCAACCAAACTCCTTAGATGTACTCCTCCTCCTTGATCGCCCCCTGGCCACTCATTTCTATTATGGCTGAACCATACCTCTCATCAGACCTGTTTGTTCCCCCCACATCTAAGGTCATCCCAAGTGTTTCTTCTCTTTCATTCTCTTCATTCATGTCAATCACGTCTGCATTCATAAGATTTCTTATCTTAATTAAGTGCTGTTCCAGGTCATCTCTACCACCTCTTGCTTTCACATGGCTTCCAGTCATTTCAGTTAAAACTCTCCCCTGCGGCAAAAAATTCTCCATGACTCACACAAAATAAGTTCAAATATAGCTCATTTCTTTTATACAGCTCATTCCGTCCCTCAAATTCATCCCATGCATTCACAAAAATGAATTCCTTTCTCTTCAGACATGTTCGCTAAGCATCCCATTCATTACTAGTATAATATAGAATTATGAAAATTAGAACGAGTACAGGTCTAGTGATTGTTATGGGGGGTGGGACTTTAACCATATAGATTGGAAGGAAGAATAATCACATGGTAGGAAAGAAATTGCATTTTTACACCTATGGAGAGATAATTACTTGAGGCAGCATGTGATGGAGGGAACTTGAAGTGAAAGTCTTGGACTTAGTCATAGGATCCCAAAAGCTATTTCTAACGAAGGTGTCCTCATTGCCTCCGATTGGCGAAATGACCATAAGACCTTGACTGAGAAAATTGTAAAATATGAGAAATATTCTATCGATAGCGGTTTTAAATGAACCTACTAGGTAGGCAATTAGGACAAGCTTAGAAGGAAGCTTAAATCTTTGCCATGACATAAAACACTGGACGAGAAGGATAATTAGAATGCATGGGTGATAATAAATTGGTGAGAATGGAAGGAGGGTGTCTGCGAAGTGTGATCTGAACAAGGAACTGATGAATGCAAATATGAAATTGATGACAGAAAGTGTAGGTAGCGAGAATGTTTCGCGGGTAAAATCAGTGCACATTTGAAAGAGAAGGATGGTGAGAGAGAGAGAGACGAAAAAATGTTAAAAAATCAAGCAAAGAGAAAAAGAGTGAGTTGAAAACCGTAACGGATGTTAAAAGGGACGAAAGTGAGGTGAGAGCGGCAGAAGGAAACGAAATTGAGAGAACGAATGAAACTAGAAATGGCGTTACGCAGAAATCGAAAGTGAAAAAAATCGAGAGAATGGATGGTTGTGAAAAAAGAAGGAATGATAGCGAAAGTTCGACGCCTGTTCGGCTGAAAGTACAGAAACAAAGAAAGATGAATGAGTGTGAAAATGAGAAGAATGATAGCGAAAGTTGGACACATATGGGACGGAAAGTACGGAAACAAAGAAGGATGAATGAATGTGAAAGTGTGAAAAGGGGGTTGAGAGTCAGTAAGTTAGAAAGATTGAATGATAGAGAGAGAATGTGTCGCGAGATTCGGAAGTTGAATTGGATTGGATGAGATAAGAAATGAAATGGATGCGGAATGAAATTAAGAAAATTCGGATAAAACTATTAAAATAAATAATGATGGCATGAAAGAGTTAACGAAAGAGAGCGAGTGGCGCTGTATGGTAATCCCATTATTAAAGGTGTGCTGGAGGATAGAATGCACAAGGTATGTTTTCCAGGTGCTAAAATGAGTAGAGTGATTCAGGCATTGGATATGAGGCAGGAGCAAGCAAAAAAGTTAATAGTATTAATAGGTACGAATGATTTGAGAGAGGAGAACAAACAGTGTGTCAGAATGGATATCGGGAGGCTGTTTAAAACGATAAAAGAGAATTGTGTGACAGGAAGGGCAGTTAGCGTGTTGCCTAGGTATGACTATGGTGAAATGAGGTGGAGAGCAAGGAATATGAATGATATGGTGGCTGAAATGTGTGAGGAGACGGGAATACAGTTTGTTAATGTGTGGAATGAGTTTGAGGGAAGTGAGCTGTATGGGAGTGATGGACTGCATTTGAGTGGTTATGCTGTGAGTCGCTTGGAGAGACTGCTGCTGGAAAGTAGAGAAATGAATAGAGAGAATGAATCAGATCGAGTGGGAAGTGATGTGGAAGAGCCAGAGAGTAAGACAGGAGAGAGATTGAAGAGGTGGTTATGAATGGGGAAGTGAGTGGTATGAGTACAGAAAATGAGAAAATAAGTGTGCAAGAGGAGCAGGAAAAAGGGGAGAATCAGGATGGACATGGGTACATTGCATGAGAGAGGTGGATGCTCCAAGAGGAGGTGAACATGTGTAGGCAGAAAAGGAATGGGATGACCAGGGATCAAGAGCAAACAGTTGGAATTGAAAAGTGTATTAAAATGAAGAAGCAGAAAGGGAAATGGCATCATTCGATCATGGAGAGATCACATCGAGTGAGTGGGATCAGTGAAACAAGCTGTAGATCCAGAAATGAACTGTTGTGTTTGTATACCAATGCTAGAAGTATAAGAAACAAGGCAAATGAAATGGTTGCCCTAATTGAGCCTGTTCACCCATCAGAATAAGTGAGACATGGTCGGAAGAAGATGACATTCTGACAGGAATATAGATGGAAGGTATGATGTGTTTCGGGAAGACAGAAGGGGTAAAAAGGGAGGAGGAATGCTATTGATGATAGAGAAAGAGTTATGTCCATATAAGGTAGAGATGCCAGAGGTCAATAGGGCCTGTGGTTTTGAGGCAGTATGGTGTGAGATAGAGGTGATTGGAATCAAATACTTGGTAGGATGTTGTTATAGACCTGGTAATGCGAATGGTGGTGATAATGAAATGTACAATCAAATTAGCCAAGTAAATAAGAAAAGGGTGATCATTATGGGTGATTTTAATTATGGCAACATAGAATGGAATGATGAGATAGCAACTGGAAGTAAAGAAAAGTGTTTCTTGAGTTTTTGAGGGATAACTACGTCAGACAGTATGTAACAGAGAGCACACAAGGATTGAGGGTCTTGGATTTGGTCATCTTATCAGAAAATGTAATTATAAATGAGGTGTCAAATCATCCACCAATTGGTGAGAGCGACCATGAGGTGATTACCTGGGTGGTTGCCAGCAGTGCAAGGAACTCTGTAAGAAAAGGGTATATGTGAAACTACAAGGGGGGGGTGAATATGAAGAGCTGAGGAGACAGTTTGCATGTGTAGCGTGGAATGAGGAGTTACCTGGAAAAGAGATAAATGCAGCTTGGGGGATTTTTCAAAACTGTCTAGTAGATGCAATGTCTAAGTGTATTCCAAGGGTGAGAAGATTAAATAAGGTGGATGTGAGATGGATGAATAAAAAGATTAAGCATGCGATACAGAGAAAAAGGGCATTGTGGAAGCAGCATAAGGGAAGTGGAAATAACTAATTCCATGAGGTCTACAAAGACCAAACAAGGAGGAAGACTTGTTTGGTGAGAGTAGCTAAAGAGAGGTATGAACAGCAGTTGACTAGTGAAACCAAAAAGAATCCTAGGGAGTTCTTTCGATATCTAGTTAGCGAAAGAAAGAATAATTATGGAAGGATGACATTGATTGGAGAAAATGGTATAAAGACAGCTGATGCAAAATGTGTGGTGGAGATATTTAATGAGCAGTTCATAAAGATCTGTCAATCTTGTGAATGTGACTTCATGAAGAGATTGAGAGCAGTTGATGATGGGGAGGAGGAGACATTGACTGTAAGTGAGCAAGAGGTGTTTGGGGAGTTGAGTAAACTAGATGTTAATAAGGCTGTAGGACTCGATAATATATCACCACGTATTCTGAAAAAATGTGACAGGGAGTTGACACCTGCCTTGACATATTTTTTTAATATGAGTCTTGCACTCTGTCAAGTTCCTAAGGAGTGGAAGGAAGGCAAGATTGTGCCAGTTCATGAAGGATGTGATCGAACTCAAGCATCAAACTATAGGCCAATCTGTGTGTCAGGTGTTATGGTTAAGTTGTTAGAGAAGCTTGTGAGAACTAGGATCCAGAGTTGGGTTGACAACAATGGTATAATCTTTGATGGACAGCATGGATTTGCTAAGGAAGTTCATGTTTTAGTAATTACAATAAAGTGACTGCTTCCTTGGAGACAGAGGAAAAGGATACAGAGTAATATACTTGGATATTGCAAAGGCTTTTGATAGAGTACCTCATGCTAGGTTGACAGTCAAACTAGAGCAGATGGGGTTGGATATTATATTGGTGCATTGGATTGGAGACTGGCTATCTGATAGGTATCAACAAGATGTGTATGGGGAGTGATATCCAGGAAAAGGAAAGTCACTAGTGGAGTGCCTCAGGGGTATGATTTAGGTCCATTGCTTTAACATTTTATATGAATGATATAGGTGAAGATTTGGATGCAGATATTCAGTTGTTTGCAGATGATGCAAAGTTGGGATAAACTATGAAGTGTAGTGAAGACGTTGTGACCTTACAGGAAGACTTGATTAGATTGGGTGATTTGGCACGAAAATGGGGATATAAGTTCAATGTTGCAAAATGTAACGTTTTAAAATTTGGAAAACAAAGATGGGATGCAGAATTTATGCTTGGTGAGAATATATTGTTGGAGGTAGAGGAAATAAGAGATCTGTGGTAACAGTGGATAAGGATCTAAAATTTAGGGGACACATCGCCAAAATTGTCAAGACAATAAAGGCTTCTGAGAATGATGCAGAGGACACTGACGTGTAGAAATAGGGAGATTCTTATTCCATTGTATAAGACTTTGATTAGGTCACACATGGACTATTTTGCCCAGATTTGATCACCTTGTTTTCAGAAGGATGAAGAGATATTGGAAAGATATGAGAGTGGGAGATATGATCGAGACCTAGCAGTTATGAAGGGGTTGTTATAGAATCACTGCTGGAGAGGTTCTACAGAAAATAGTGGGAGATCGGGGAAGAACCAGAGGTTTTCCCTGAAAACTGTATAAAGAGAGTGTGAGTAGGGGAGTGAGAGACAGTTTTTTTTTCTTTCAGAGTTGTGATTGATTGGAATGCTTTGCCCGAGAATGTGGTGTCTCTGAAGAGTTTGAATGTGTTTGAAACACGGTACGATGAGCTGTGTGTGTCATAAAAGGACCTCCCAGATGTGTCTTTGACTTCATGAGGTCTTGGGGTGGTAATAATAATAATAAAAAAATCAGCTAACGCCTTTTTATACCCGTATACGGGGAGTAGGTGAGGCCATTTAGCCCTATCTAACTTTTGGAGTCTGAGTGGGCAGTTCAATCTCCACTGGTACCAATCAGAGTTAGATGGCCCAAGGCTATCACTAATTAAGCGGTACTCAGTGAAGAGAGACGGCTCAAATGTGCCGCCATCTCGTGGTCCCTAACCCAATATATTTTTTAATGTCTGAAATAATGTGGGTTCTACGGTCGATTTTCTTGAGTTTACAGGACGAAAAACCCGAGTTTCCGGGAGGAAAAACCTGCTTGCCCATGCCAGAGATCGACTAACTCGGGAACCGGTCGAAAAATGGCTTAGGAAACCAAGTCTTCCTTCGTGCGGCCAAGCGCCGTGGTTGGCAAACGCCACATCCACTGAGCTACACAGGCTCTTTAATAATAATAATAATAATAATAATAATAATAATAATAATAATAATAATAATAACTATTAAATTGCAAAAGAAGGTTCTATGACTAAAGTAACAAATTATAGACCAATCCGTGTCTGAAGTTTGGTGGTAAAAGCCTTAAAAAATTGGTCAAAAAGAGAATTCAAGAATTGGTAGTTAAAAATGTTATAGTTTATGAGGGTCAACATGGCTTTGTGAAAGGTCGGTCATGCATTATAATTTTCTAACTTTTTTATAATAGAATAACCCCTGTGTTGGATAAAGGAAATATCTATATGATAATTCTGTTGAATTTTGCAAAGGTATTTGAGAGATTACCCCTTGGAAATTTGCTTCGCAAAATGAAATAAAGTTCAGATAGATATGTTTCTGGTTATGTGGATAAGAGGGCTGCTGCTGGACAGATATCAAAAAGTGATATATGGTGGAGCAGTATCAGTCAAAAAACAGGTGACTTATGATGTGCAAGAGGGTTCAGTACTGATTGCACTACTGTTTAAGTTATACATAAGTGACATATGAAATAATCTGAAAGGAAATATTCAGTTATTTACTGAGAACGCGATATTAGGTTGAATGATATTTAACCATTGCGCCGTGGATAGCTTGCAGGACGATTTAAATAGGCTGACAATATGAGGGAAATATAACGGATATCAGTTCAGTGTGACAAAATGTAACCTGTGGCACATTGTTGGAACTGTACTAAAGGAAATAGATTTTGTTGGGATTTATGGGTGTTGGTAGTTGGTAGACAGAGAGTTAAACTGTAGAGTACATATTGCTAACGTTGCTCATAAGATTATTTGGCTATTGAATAACACATTAACAAATAGCAATAAGGAAGTTGTCATTTCTCTTTATAAGCCCTTGATGTTGCTTTTAGAAATCTTGAAAGATAGAAAATAATTTCAGAGACAAGAAAAGCAATTAACAGATAAATTTCAAATTTGCTCTTTGTACCTTGATATCTTTGTGTTTTTATTATTATCATTGTTATTTGTAAGCGCGAATGAGGGCAGAGGGAGCGCGTTATCAAATAATGTGCTTTTTGTGCAGCTTGGGCGCTGGTTCAAATTTGTTATTGACGTGTTTTAAGTTTTGCGATGTTTTTAAGACGTGTTTTTAAGTTTTAAGAGTTGCATTATTTTATGTTTGAAATGCCCATTTTCTCGTAAAACATTTACTCTTTGGAAATGTATATGTTGTGAACCGGTGGTTTTAGTATTTAGCATCGTAGCATTTACTGTTTTGAAATTTGATATTTTTAATGAAACATATCAATCTGTTAGAAATCAGACCAGAAATAATCGAAACCGCGATTAGGAAATTTAGGATCCAGTTTTCGGAAACCTTAATGGAGGAATATCGACTTCAAGAGGAACCTCTGAAGGTACTTAGAACGTTAATTGCTACTCTGCGACATGGTATAAAACAAACAACAACAAAAATAAAAACAAATAATCTTTTTTTTAAACGACATAGAACTGAAATTGAGTCAGCCAGTATCCATATGTACATTGCAGGGTTAGCTGAATAACACGCGCAGGTGACAGAACATAGTTTTCTGCAAGTTGTTTTCCATTCCGCAATTTTACAGAATTAGCGAAACGGCGAATGTCCGAAACACCAGGCCTCGAAATTTCAGCTGCCTTTACACACACACACACACACACACACACGTTTTATTTTATTGTTCTTCCTTTCACGTATAGGCCTAGTGGCATGTTATGAAGCTATCCTTAGCTCTTCTAAGCCATACCCGTCCCGAGGATAAGGTGGCTAGCCCTATGCTTCCCAGTGTGTCCTATGACTGTAGCCTGTGTGTTCATGGGGCCAGTTTGTCTGCTTGCGAGATGCAAAATCCCAGATAAACTGGGGAGGAAAATCCTAGTCCATGCTCAAGACTGGCTACCTTGGCCACAGCTGAGAAAGATCCTTAAGCTCCTCGCGTCGGCAACGGGAATCGAACCTAGGATACTCCTTTCCCAGGCATATGGTTGCGAAGTGCATAGCCACTTGGCTAAACACATGGACGTTTTATTTTATTTTATTTATTTTAATTAATGTAAATCACATCCACAAAAGGTTCTTAACTTATTGTACATTTCCTACCATCGTGAGCACAGCACCCAAATTATATGTCTATCTATGTGTATAGTGTTCACACATAGATAGACAGATAAATCATGAAGCTGATATTCAGCTTCATGATTTTAATTACCTTGGCACCTGGAATTGCAGCCTAAGCAACTAAGGCTGTGAGGCCAGTGTAAACTGCATGTCTTCTGGCCTGTTTAGCAGGAGAGAAAACCGTGGTACTTTCATGGGAGACTGCTAACTTACCTTCTTTTGGTAAATGGTCAAAACCAGTTTGGGTAGTAGCCCTTCCCATAATGTATAGCATTATACATTTCTGTAAGGATATGTGCATTGCATTATGGGATACAAAGGCAATTGATGTGAAGTCATTAACCTCCATGTACAAATGAGCCAGTCGTGAAGTGACTTCATGTGCAAAAAAGAGAAAAACAATGAAAACGAGTGACTTCACTTGGTTTCATCCTTTATGAAATCAAGAATTATTCTCGATTTCATAAAGGATGAAAATGAGAATGTAATTTTTTGGCATCTTTAATTTATAATTCACTTTAATTTATAATACCCTTAGTCCAGTTGTGGTACTACATGTGTAAATTTTGTTGGGGGGGAAAAAAAAAAAAACTGGAGACTCATCAAGGAAACTAGACACCACTGATATGGCTTCTAAAAAAATTCTCTCCATGATATAGTTTTTCATCTGTTGCAAATTGTTATCTTATATGTGCATTTCCTTTGATGCAACCATCCCTGCCTGTGATTTTTTTGGGGGACAGTACTGTAGAATACAGCACCATATCCAAATAGGAAGTGCTTTGTAGTCTTCAAACAGTAATCTTATCTCTTTGTAGATACTGTTAATATTTTAAGATAGCAACAATTATTTTATTCTTTCATTTAAAAAGAAGTAGAGTATCCTTATGTGACATATCTAACATCCCAGTTGTAACTATTTTGTCATTGGCTTTAAGTATTGAAGATATTATTTTTGTTAGTGTAGATATGGCATATTTCCTTCACACTATTTAAAAAAATGTGGAATGAACTATTTAACATATTATAGTATAATGATGCAATAAATATTACTATTTTTGTGGACTTTCTGGAGATGAGTATAGCCCTATCACAGATACTGGATAAATAAAGCATGAACCTATGGTTATATGTTTTTACGGTCATTAATATGACTTCATTACATGCACTTCATTGCATTATTACATTTTATTACATGATGTTCAAGGACTCATAGCTGAAAAGTATTCTGTGCTACCTACATACTACATAGGCTACCAGACTGTTATCTGTTGCCTACTGATATTTTTGTCTGTTTTATTTGTATATGTTTTTTGGTCAGTTTGCCTGTGAGCTGCTTTTGGAGGGAGGAAAAACCTGAATTTTTAGGGGAAACAACTTTGCTGCCATTGTGTAAGATCAGTTAACTGGGAAACCAGTTTGAAATGTGGGTGTTGAAATTGCAAAGCAAGATTATCTCACTGTTATACAATATTATCAAGTTTCAGAGAGATTATTGAATAGGTCAGTGACGTTAGCAGAATGGTAGAGGCAGCAAATGAAGGCCATAAAGTCAGGGAAGGAAATCTTGAAGAAAATGGGATCATATAAAAGGGATTTCAGATCAGATAACCTTTGGCATGGGATACCAGCTCCAACAAATGCATAACTTCTACCTTTCTTAGGAAAGACATCATCATGAGCTGAGATGTTGCCGAGGCCATTTTTGTAGTTTAGTGATGAATAACATATTAGGTTTGGATGTTTGTGGGTAGCAGAGCATATCACAGATATTGGAATTAACACCTCTGATATTAAAGTCAATCTGAAATTTATTATTTTTTTTACTGCATGAAATTTTGTGATTTTGTTGGCTTTTTTTAGGTGTATTTTTTATTTGCAGTTTTTTTTGTAATGTTTTTGATATTTTTAGAGATTTTATGGTGGTTTTTGTGGTAGATTTTTTTAAAACCATGACCTTGGAATTTTTTGTACTATTGGTCATTGCTGCTAGTAAAATAATCAGAAATTTCAAATGCAGGCAGGATGAAGGTTACCACTCCTACAAAAGAAGTATCCAGACTCCAATTCAAGCATCGACTTGGACAGTGCACCTGTCAGCTGTTTTACTTGATCTCCCTTCATGCATAACTTGAAAAAGTAAGCAGCAAAAAGATTGAGGGTGGTCTGAAAAGTTCTCGGCCTAACAACGAAAAAACAAATTTATAATTTCAAAATTATTCTTATTTTTCAACATAATCTCACTAAAGACTAATACATTTATTCCACTGATGCTCCAGCACCATTATCCTGTCCCTGTAGTGGTTCTCAGTAAGATTTGCAAAATACCCCTCAACAGCTGCAATCACCTCTTGATTTGAAGAAAAATGCTGACCAGCGAGGAAGAGTTTTAATTTTGCGAAGAGATAGAAGTCAGAGGGAGCTAAATCTGGGGAATAAGGTGATGTTTCAACAATTCATAGTGCAGATCCCTTAATATTCCCATTGTCAAAACACATTTGTGGGCAGGTGCATTGTCCAGATGAAAGATGATTTTTTTCTTCTGCAAACCAAGTCTTTTCTCATGAATTTTTTAATATTCCCCGGTTATTGTTTTACCCTTTTCAAGATAATTAATAAGCAAAATGCCTTTAGCATTCCAAAACACTGATGCCATGACCTTTCCTGCTGATGGAACCGACTTTGTCTGTTTTGGCACTGAATAACTGGCTTCTGTCCACTGTTTTGACTGCTGTTTGGATTCTGGTGGGTAATGGTGAATCCAAGTCTCATCCATAGTACTAAATCGACACACAAAATCAGTTTTATTCTTGTTAAAATGCTCCAAGCACTGTTCAGAGAATTTCATGCGAGTGCGTTTTTGATCTGCTGTGAGGAAGCACGGCATCCGTCTTGCACAAAGCTTTTTCATATGCAATTCTTCATGCAAAATATATCCTACACATTCTTTTGAAATGCCTGTAGTCTCAGCAATTTCACACACTTTGACTTGCCGGTCATCCAATACCATATCGTGCACTTGATGAATGATTTCTGGTGTTGTTACACTTCTTTGGATGCCCTTCACATGGATCATCTTCAAGGCTGGTACGGCCACGTTTAAATTCAGTAGCCCATTTCTTAATCGTCGAACTTTTATGAACTTCGAATGAATTTTTTTTGGTGCTGAACCTTCTTTTACAAAGAATTTTATAATCGCACGATACTCAATTTTATCCATTTCAAGGGATACAGATAACACTTTTGCTTCAGACAGCTGTATAAAATACCAGTTTTATTCTTGTTAAAATGCTCCAAGCACTGTTCAGAGATTTTTAGTTTAAGTTGGGACTATTTTTAGAGTTTGCAACAGATACGAAGCACTCTTATCTCAAGAAGTATGGCTGTATTATTATTAACATTTGATCTCCGTGGAATCAAAGGACCCATTGTGAGAGGACCATGCTCTCAAATAGATCATTGAACCAGGCCTTAAACCCATTCACAGTTTCTACTGCCATGCTCAGGCAATGCTTCCACTGTCCAATAACTCTATATACAAAGAACTGCTTCTAACACCATAATTATACAGCTTCCACGGGTGACATCTTGTTCTATCCGTATGTTCTTCTATTCTATGAAATATCTCCTACAAATTAATCTAGTAACAACCCCAGAAAAACTTGTATGTCTCAATCATATTCCCTCTCCTCCTCCTCCTATTCACAAGGCTGTACAATTTGCATTCCCTCATTTTCTCTTCATGTCTGACATTCCACAGACCTGACACTCACTTAATTAACCTTGTCTGGATCTTTTCCAGTATAGGTACAGACCCTTGAAAACCAGGTGACCAAATCTTGCCACAGTAACCCATATGTGGCCTAATCAAAACCTTATACATGGGAACCACAACCTTTGTTTCTGCATGTCAGTGGCCTCCTCATTATTGCCATAATCCTTTGTGATGTTTTTACAATTTTAGCAATGATGTGATCCTTAAACTTCAAGTCTGTCCACATCACTCTCAGATCTTTCATCTCTTCCACTTCCTTGAAAATTTCCTCATTAATTGCATACTCTGCATCCCATCCTTGCCTACTAGATTTAGGACCACACATTTTGTAACATTAGATTGATAGCTCCACTCACTTGCCCACTTACATAGTCTATTGAGATCCTCCTGCAAAGCACAACATCTGCTCTACTTCTCATAGCCCTTCCCAACTTTGCATCATTTGCAAACAGCTGCACATCTCCAGGTAAGCCAGTCTGAATATCATTAATTTAAAAGTTAAACAATGATGTACCCAAAACAGATCCTCTAGCACTCCACAAGTGCCCTTCCTATTTTGGGATACCACTCCTCCTTACACAGCCTGCAGATACCTATCTGACAGCCATCATCTATTCAACTCACTAGTCTGTTACCTAATCCCATCTGTTTTAGTTTAGCTACTAGCTTGGCATGTGGTGGTCTGAAGCCTTTAAAAAATCCAACTATACTACTGTATTCTTCTCCTTTATCCAATGAATTTGTCACCTTGTAATGCTTAAGCAGATTGTTAAAGCATGACCTCCTCTAACAAATCCATGCTGACCATCATAAAGAATACTGCTATTATCAACCCATTTTTGAATTCTAGTCCTCACCAACTTCTCTCGCACTTAACAACTCAAAACACACAGATTAGCCTATAATTTTAGCCTCAGGCTTATCTCATCTCCTCTCCCCTTTGTGAAGAGGAACAATTTTTCCACCTTCCATTCCTTCCATTCCAGGAATGGAAGGTGAAAAAATTGTTGACTTGCTCTGTTGCAAGACTCATGTTAAACAGGTGTGCCAAATGTGCTGTTGGTTTCCCGTTGTTTTGTTATATTATGATATGTTGTGATATATTGTCAAGCCCTACTGCCTCATTAACATCAACTTTATTTAATTTCTCATATATACCAGAGTGGTTAGCATACCCACTCTCCAACCAGTAGGTTGCAGGTTCTAATCCCACTGTAAGCATGGATGTTTATGATAGTCTTATTCTGTGTACTGCTATATCCTTTGATATAGTGCAGTATGACCTTTGCTGTTCTTGCACTATTGAAACCATAAATCATCACTGATGATATAACCAGATGCAAGACTCGTAGTCCGTTGTCTTCCATTACATATTGCCTAAGATTGTTTTCCCTTGAAAACTTGAAAATTTATTAAACTTATTCCTTGATGCTATCTCTTCATTCCAATCAATATTGCTGTAATTGAAATCTTCCATATTGATTACTCTTCGCTTGCTCACTAAGCTAAAGTTGCATATACATTTCTTTGTGTCCACATGTCACATTCTCTAGCCTGTAGCAACACTTAATCAAATATCTCATTGTTAACTTCCATCTCGCATACTGCTTCAGACCACTGCCATTTTTTTCCCCTTGTATCTCAAACTTGCTTGGACATAATTCCTCCATTATCATCAGTAGCACTCCCCCCCACCTTCTCCTTCCTGTCCTCATGAAAAAGATCATAACGTTCCATTTCTATTCCATCAAGATATCATTCTCATCTACTTATTTCACTTATTCCAACTATTTTCGGGTAAATAAACTTAACCAATACAACAATGTAGCTCCCTTATTTCTGGTACTCCTGGCATTTGTAATTAAGCATAACAATTCATTTTTTGGTCTATAATCAATCCTACTCATGCTGCATCCCCATCTGTGACCTCTACACTTGCATCTGTGTGCTCACCTGCCATCCCATATACCTGTTCCAGACTCAACTCCCATGTATTCAAGGCCATTCCATTCTTATGCTGACTATCCCCATACATGCATTCATTACTACTTTCAGAATCCACTCTTCTTACCCTGTCTCCCCAGCCCACTCGATTTCCCTAATTCTCATCTCCATTCACATTGGTCTCACTTAATCTCTCTCCTGCTCAATTACATTATCTCTGACTTCCACTGATACCTTGTTCGTATCACTGATTACACATCCTTTTAGCAGCAGCCTTTCCAGGTGACTCACTCCAGAACCATTCAGATACTGCCCATCTCCCTTATATAGTTCCATTTGTCTCTCTCAGAATCATTCCACACATTCACAAATTGCACTCCTTTCTCTTCACACATTTCCACTAACATTCCATTAAAGATCTTTGTTCTCTGCTGCAGCAGTTCATTGTCATACCTGGGCAACACAAACTATTCTTTCTACCACAATGTTGTCTTTCACTCTCCTCAATAATCTGATATCCATCCTTGCATTCTCCCTTTGTCTAATCTTGTTCATTCTCCCTCCTGGAAAACAGACCTTGTGTACCTTCTCATCCACTACACCTTTTATAATAGGAGTCATTTGCTGCTACTTTTGCACTGTCAGTGAGGCTCACTTCTATTTCCATGTTTATGCTTGATTTTCCTCTCTCAATCATTTCCATATTCAGTATCATATTCTCCATACTCATTCTCACTCTTCTGGCTATCATTCTAATTCTTACACCCATCACTGTCTTTTGCCTTTCATCTGGTATTCTTCACTTCCTATTTGTGATTTTCATTCAAATCGCCATGGTTCATTAATTATTATGTGACACCTCCAGGGAGTCCAAAGACTCATCGAGGGAGGGCACCTATTCTACAATTCTGTCTCCAACTACAACGAACTGCAGCTACCATCATCATCTATGCCAGGGGTCACAAACTGGTGGCCCACCGACCGGATACGGCCCGCAAAGGCTTTGTATCTGGCTGCAACCTTAATGATTTCATGATTTCTTTTCTAAAAATCAATGTTTCTGACATCCTGCGGGGATTAAAACGGAAAAAATTCAAAACTTCTAAATGTTTTATGACAGCTTTAAACAAAAGTAAAACTTATTGCTATAATTCTTTGTACCATGTTTCTATCATCAAATGTTGGCAACACTTCATTGCAACATGAAACGAAAAAGCAGATATTGACATGTTAGTACAGAGGAAAAGATGTCAGGTTTCAGGATCAAAATCAAATTAAAAAAAGGACTCATAGATAAAAATCTTTATTTTTGTAAGTCAAAATTATGCATTTAAATAATTTTCTTAAATTATGAATAAAATGTATTTGAACTTATATTTTCTAAACTTGTTATATTTTTAAAATTTAAAAATAAAAATGGTTATAAATTTAAATGGTGGTGTAACTGTTGATGTAAGTCGTAAAGGCCCTGTAACAAAAGGGCCTTTGTTAGAGCCTTTCTTTTTTTAGTTTATGTTTTGGTTCACAGAATAATATTGAATACAGCCTGCATCTGATATACATCTAATTGACTGGCCTTTGATGCGTTTGAGTTTGAGACCCCTGATCAACACCAATGCCATCTATCACCAACCATCACCACTAACATTTTCACAGACAATCGCAAACATCCATGCCCATGGCGGGATTCGAACCTAAAGCCTTTTGGCTGGAGAGAGGATACGCTAATCACTTTCTGCAGACTTTCACTTTTGCACTTCTCTTGTTTAATCTGTCAATAAATACATCCGTCACATTTGTCCACATACCTATTATGTTTCTGACAATCCACACCACTCAACAGGCTTGATTTTTGTGCCATGTGTCTGGTTGTTCTTATCCCCATTTTTGCTTTTGTTATTTGTTATTCTCTACAAAATCTACTAACAACCTCGATAATTAATATGCATTCAGTCTCAGTATTACTAATTAAATAAATTTTCAGTGAATGCTTATAATTCTTCAAAAAACAACTTATCTTTGCTTTAGTGATTCTACTGACTGTTAAGTAACAGTCACCTCATTAATCTGCCAAAAATTTGGAAAAAAAAATGTATGCAACATTAGAGAATCCTAGATTAGGGCTTGAAGTTAAAATTGTCCATTACAGTTTGAACTGTTTCCTATATTCATTGTCACTTATGTATCATAAGAAGTAGCAGCATCTCTGAAAATGCTGTTTTGAAATTCTGAAAAATATCAGCCAGTTAATCCCTTAACATACAAAGACGTCTGTGACACGTCTTTTGTTTATTGCACCAAAATTGATTTTGAATTTTGGTTTCACATATAAATACAACTGAATATAGATGCTAGACAATCTTGTGCCTATTTCCTTTCAGCCGAGAAAAGTTGCCAACGGCATGTATCGACTATTTTGTTTGTGTTTGTACAAATTCATCATTATTTTTCAAATAATGATGAATTTGATCCATCAAATCACCCTCGCCCAAAACTCGCCCAAAAAATTGGCAGAAAAACGACCGCTTTCTGATTTTTAATTGGCATGTTAAGGGATTAATAAACCTTGTTTATTATTTATTGTTTTTTGGTCTCTGGCATAAAAATATTGTCAAAAAGCAGAGATGAATAATGTCCAACACCTCAGCCTGTCCACAAAGTTATTAAACACCCAGCCTATCCATTCTCAAGCCCTGGATGGTGGTTAGTTGGTGGGAATACAGCATCTCTTTTAATAGTGTCTTCAGTGATGCACAGTATTCTGTTCTTTTAAACCCTCCATATTTCTCTGAAAATGCACAGAATATTATGATAGTACTACACGTAAAGGTTACATAACTTCTTATTGATAATTTTTCTTGTGTTTGGGTTTGTTCCAATTGCTGACTTTTTGCTGTTTGTCCTATTCTGTGACAAACACAATTGAACAAATGATATGCAAAGATCAATTGAACTGAAGAATTTGATGGCATGACATAACTGCTATATTGCAAGATGGTGATAACAGCCATTTTTCTGAGAAGATGCACAATAAAACTAAATATAGGGTGATCAAAATTAAAGGGTCCTGTTTTTAAGGCCTTGTAGAGCACCATTCAGTGATCCAAATGTTGCAGAGCTTTGCAGGAATACATTGTGCATGCAGAAGTGATACCTGAGGGGAAAAAAGTAGTTCGCTTCCTCATGATGTATTTCTGCAGAGTTTCGCAGCTTTTGGATCACTGGGCGGGTGGTGTCCCACAAGGAGGCCTTAAACAGGGATACTTTAATTTTGATCACCCTGTATTTTAATTTTAGGAAATTAGAAATAAAATAATTTTATTAAGGGACTTTTTTTATTTTAATTATCTAGCAACTTCTGTTGACTTTCAACAATGTGGTTTGTGAAAGACTGGATGCCATAGAAAGTAGATTGGATTGTGTTAATGATTACTGCCAAACTCTCGAAGAAAAAGTAGAAATGCTATCATCCCTTGTTAAGGATAACAGTGTACCAACCACTTTAGTAAGGTATGCCATAATTTAACTATTGTTGTTAAAAAAAAAAAAAAAAAAAAGGTTAAAGGTATTATATATTTTGTTTAAAAGAACATTAATTCCGATACTTAATTTTAACTAATTTTAGAATACTTAATTCTTTCTGGATGTAAATACTACTATCTGAAGTTCTAATTTTATCCATTTTTAATGGATGATTTGATGTGCATTATATAATCTTTCTGTCAATTTGAGTCCCATCCTCCCAAGAGTATTACATAAGTGAGGTGGCCATAGGTCTGGTCTGGGAGCTATGCTGAGTATTTTGTGGTTGAAAATGTTTGCCAGTGCATCTTCCCATGAGGTTTGGTGGCAAACATTTGGTAAGATGCCCTGGTAAGCATTTTGTGTGGAAAATGCTCATCAGGCATCTTCTCTTTTTTAGAGGGATGGGGTGGAGAAGTACTATCTAGACCTATTGATGATGAATAATCCTTTATTATCTTGTGGAAATATCACTAACATGTTTACTTGTAGGCCTGAAGTGGTTAATGCCATGTTGATCTCCAAAGCAAGTGCTTTTGATCTGCTCCCTAATTCTTACATGTATGAGTTGATATCCTTCAAGGACATTCCAACACATATGAGGCTAAAATAATATGACAGATAGGAACATAAGCTTGCATAAATAACTTAATAATAACAGAGTAATTTAAGTGATTATTTTATTTATCATAAATTTTCACTCTAGTATCAACAGGATCATTGGTATGAATTTTAAATTAAACAGGCAGAACAGACATCTTGAAGACTCAACACTGAATATGTGAGCTGCATATAAATAACAGAGTGGAATCATCAAATTCCTGATATTTCTCTGAAGATGCACAGAATGTTATGATAGTGCTACACGTAAAGGTTACATAACTTCTTATTGATCATTTTTCTTGGGTTTGGGTTTGTTCCCATTGCTAACTTTTTTTTTTTTTTTTTTGCTGTTTGTCCTATTCTGTGACGAACACAATTGAGCCTTGTTTAAATGGGAAGTGCCCCAGATAACAGGAAATTCTATCATGTTGTACCATCATTTTATTGTGGATTAAGGCAATAAAAATGCAATTTGGTTGGCTAAATACCAGATTGCTGGCATTCAGTCAGTATCCAGGTAGATATTGGTAATGGGATGCATCATGAAAAGGTGAAGATTGGACATTAAGTCAGAAGCTGTAGTCAGTTCTCCACATTCCTTAAAAGGCCATGGAGGTCTCCTCCTAGTTATCCATCTTTGATCCTTAAGCATCTCAGCATATAGTGGTTCTGTCTAAAATATATCTAAGGTTCTGACATAATTTTAAAACCAGATATACAGTCGGATCTCTTTTTATGCGGTAGATATGTTCCACAGAAAACTGCATATAAAAAATCGCACAAAAAAGGCCTAACTTACATTGAAAAATTAGGGACGTTCCATAATTTTCTAAAAACTACATAAAACCGAAGCAATGAATAAAAATAAACCTAAAATCGCATAAAAAACTTTATGAAATTTCAGGAAAATAAGAATGCCTAAGTTTGTTTTAAAGCTTTATTTGTTTAATTTTATTGAACGTAACAATTTTTTATTTTATTTTATTTTTTACATTTTGTCATCGGAATTATCATCGCTATTAGACAATAAATTTTCGAACTGATGCAAAATCGCTTTCATCACAGAAGAGATAGCACATCAGATCTGTATGATAAAGGCAATGGTTCTTCACAAACAGAATTAGCTTCACCCTTGTTCTGTGCTGATTTTTTTCCTTCTTATAATGTAATCAGTGATTAAACTTTGCAATGATGATTTCACTAATTTTTTATACAGCTTGCGATATACAGACATACGGTTCTTCAGCTGACGTTGGAATTTAAAGGCTCATTCAGAATTTGTGTCATTAACAAGAAAATTATTTTCCAATTTATTGCACAGTTCAAGACTTTCTCGAATTATATTTGCAGTGAGGGGGAGAGGTTTTTCTTCCGCTTCACTATCATTTTTCTGATCTAAAGTTAATCGATATCCAGTTGTTAAATTGTGAATGAAGATATTTATAATTAATAATACTTCATTCATAATTAACATGATCTACCATATCATAAGCAGGACTTATTTAAATTTATTTTGTTGTATCGTAGCTTCTGCTCAATCAAGTTTTATCGTCTTATAGTTCTCTCTCGTTAGTATTTAACTAGTTGTAGGCTGATATATCATTCGAACATGAAGAAAATTTATATTATAGTGCGCCACTCCATGTTCTGAATTGCATGAGCAACTTTGACAAATCAACCATCAACTGTACTAGGTTATTATAAAGCTGATTTTAGGCCGAGGTTCTCTTTATTATATAGGGTTCCCACTAAGATTCGAATTATTTTAATGAGCGGTGCAATGACAAAATCAAGCAAATACAAGATTCAATTCAATTAAAATTATTTAATGCAGTGTCACATAAATTACATCATAACAGTATTCCAACAGAGACATTACAATTAAACGAATATAAAGCTCTCATTAAGATACTAGTATACTACTCAGCTGAGCTTAAAATTTATAATTAAAAACTATATTAACAGATCTTATTCTTCTTGTTATAAAGAACTTCTATCACAACTTTTCTCTGACCTAGGTTACATCTCAAAATATTTTAAATATCAAATCAGTTGAAGATATTCGGAAAGAATACAACTCATGAACCATCAGACATCCATTTGTAATTCTCTAAGCTCAGTCGATCAAAATTAGTTCTTGTAAGTTCGAAATTCCTAAATTACAACAAATAGGCTTCTCAATATTCTCGTTCAGTCAATGAACACCTAATTCAATAATATAGCATTTGTCACTTGAAGTGGGAAAAGTCTTAGCACATCACACATTGAATCTTGACTCGCTGAATACAGCAACTAGGAATAAATTACTTTCGGCGGAATTAATTTTCGTTACTTCACACTAAGTATAGTAAGGTAATCTTACCAGGATATAGCTTCATCACATCATAAGGAGATCGAACAACATCTTTAAAGTCCTTGCTGACTTTTACTTTGTAGTAACACAAACTTAAAAGAATCTTCTATTTTCATGATTGATTTATACACTTGGGAGAATATAATCTTTCTTTTGCACTTGGTATAAACTAACTACCAATTTCTTCCTTTTCTTATACGTAATATCCTATGTCCTGCACTACTCCACTGCTAGGCGTTAGGAAGTTTTGGTAGAAATCCAACTCCAAAAAAGGTAAGTTAAAATGTCAAGCAATTCCCGGTCCTTTCTATTCCATTTTTGGCACGTCAAAATCCCCCTTCAATCTCTAGCTACCGTTCTCTATACTCCCCTACTTGTTTCTCTTTTTTTTACTCTCGTTTTCGTGTCCACTCATTCCTTTTTCCCGCCAGTAACTGGTTCTCACCGGTTTAGTTCACATCGAGCTTGCTTTTTCCTTGGTATATAATAGTTCACACTCCAACATGCGCTAAGAGAAATTTGCATGATTTCTCACAACAACCAATCAAATGATATCACAAAGAATCTTCTGGACATATTAAAATTACATACATCACAGTTTCTTATATTATTATTAAAGGAATAAAGCAAATAAAATAAATGACACTTTAATACAGAGTCTTTTCATGTCTATAATATACCCTAAAATTACATAAATAAAATTAACAAAACTCAAAAGGAATTACATGAATAACATTTTATAAGCAAGAGACCAACAAAATAAATTTAAATAAGTCCTGCTTATGATATGGTAGATCATGTTAATTATGAATGAAGTATTATTAATTATAAATATCTTCATTCACAAATTAACACAATAATATCATCATCACTTAAGGCATTATCCACATGTTTGTTTTGAAACCGTAGTGCCATAATTTTTTAAAAGTAATAGGCCTACAGATTTAAATTTTAATATGAATAAGGGACAAGGGACTTGGTTTAATTTTGATGTTAAGAAATCTCTTATTGAAGGTGTTTGTGACATAACAGATAGTGATTCATCCACCTCCAGCCTACAAAGCAATCTCCAGGATGTACATAAGGGAGGGGAAAACTATCAGCACACAGGAGAAAAAGTCTGCATTCACTCGTAAGTACTTATAATAATAATATACATTTTTGGTGATCAGAATGGGATATGTCAATGAAAATCAGTACAAATTAATTCAATGTTTATGTTTAATTAATTATTAATTAATAATAAATCAGGTAAATTAACAATTAATTATTAATTAATATATTACAAAATAACCAAGGTGTTCCATGAAAATTTCAGGATTTGTGAAGCTTTCTGTCATAGGAAAAGTTTGAGAAACTCTGGATTACCCTATTATCGAAATGGATTCTCCTTCTGTTGACATGCACAGAAGTGTTGAAAGGTTTCATATCTGTGGGCATACTATACCGCATAACTTCAAATCCGCATAAAAAGAGACCCGAGTATATGTTAAAAAAAAAACAAGACAAAACATATTGTATATGGTAGATGTATGAAGAAGAACTGCTTCTCATAATAGGGATAACTTCAGTCCATTTCTGTTCAAATTTGGTTGGTGAAGCAGAGCTTCATGACCTTCTCTATATAAACATTCAGAGGGAGAACCACTTTTGTGAGGGACTTTAGTCTTATTCCAAATGTTTGGTGGTGTTAAGTCCAGACTGCTCTGGCTCATGGAAGTTATTATTATATGAGTATCTCCATGCCATTACAAGAAATAAATTATATTAAGAACACCTTCTTGGCTAGTGACTTCTCTGAGTCTTATGTTAGCAAGGTCATTAACAACTGTAGTGTGTCTTCATCACTTTCCTCTCAAAAAGTGGTTCATTATATTACCATTCTTAAACCTATGTTAAAGCTGTTTCTGAAAGAATAGCTAAATTACTTAGATATATTGGTCTTCAGGTGTCCTTTTGGTCTATCAACAAGATTTCTGCAGTTTTAGGTTCTCTGAAGTTATCCCTTTTATAGGAAATAGTTCTTCATATGTCTTGCCATGTACAATAGTTTTTTCTAATAATATACATCTGGTTTTAAAATTGTTAAGGTCTTATTGTATTTTAGAGAGTGCCACTCTTATGTCATTTGCATGTAACTCACATGTTTTCATTTGACCTCTGGTTGTCTGTTTAATTTAAAATTCATATTGAAAATGCTTTTGATATTTGAGTGAAAATTTTATGATAAATAAAATTATCACATAAGTTATTTGGCATGAACATGTTAAAAATTAATTTTTACATGTTCATGCTGGGCATCATACAAATTGTATCATTTGGTACTTGCTCATGAAGCGGTGTGTGACAAATCATTGCATATTTTTGGATTGCCATCTCTCAAGCACAAGGTATCATTATGTATACTTTCTAGAGAAACCAAAGCTTTGTTAGAAGGGAAAAGTTTTTGCTTTCTAGTTATATATATATGCCACTGAGAATTAAGAGAAATTCTATACTTTTTTTTATTTTAAAATTTCTAAAGGTGTAGATAATTATATTTCACACTGCATTAATCAGATATGAACCTTTTGCATATAGCCTGCACATCTGAGGGAATGAATAGACATGAATGTAAATAGATTTATGAGTCAGGAAAATATCCAATAATTTACATTTGTAGTATTATGGGAATGAATTATATGTTTTGCTATAAACTGTAGTTATGCATGTCAGAATTTGAGGGCTTTGTTTCAGGAAAAAAAAAAAAAGTGGGAAGATTTTTATTTTGTGAAAATTAACTAATAATAATTTTTTTGTATATATATCATTAGCCAAATGTGCAAAAATATGCTTACTTGCTCAAAGCAGAAAAGACATGTTACAAGTCAAGCGAGCTACTGCCAGATGAACCACATGTGCGAAACATAGCTCGTAGTGAATGTGTTGATCAGATTTTTTTTGTTTTTTTCAATAAACTTTTTTTTTTCCTTCAAAACATTAGTTTGTAAAATTTAATTCAGCATGCCTCGGTCGCATTGCAAACTGAAACTTTGAGGAAAGATTAAAAAATATGATACCTCACCTAGATTTCACCATCTTGTTAGAACGTAGTTCTTGTTTAAATTATCTGTTTTTTTTTTATCTTAATTCATTGTTGGTTGATTACTAATCCAAATATAGAGAAATTTATGTTATCCTGCACCACCCTATATTCAGATAAGTCTATATAATATAGTGGAATCAATCATCAACTAACTTAGCAATCTCACTTTTCTACAGGCCGAGTTTAAAATAAATATTTGATGCTTCTGCAAGGTCCGATAAACTTTATGAGCGGTGCAATGAAGAAAAATCAGGCAAACAACAAATTGAATCCAATAAAATAAACATTTAATACAGGGTTATAGAACATGTACATTTAAGTAAAACTTTAAAAACAAGAAAATGCAAATCAGCTTAGTCCAAATACTCATAACAAACTAAAAACATTAGGCATCGCACATTCAGCTGTCAATACTATATTCATCCAAATAATTGAAGATGGTCCACACAGTTCAATGATACAGAATCTCACAGTAATTATTCTTAAAAAGTAGAATTCCCTAATTCTCTCTTAGTCAACTAACACTTAATTTAATTATGAGGCAGTTATCACTTCAAGGGGGAAACACTTTAAAGCTCCATACTTTGGCTATTATTAGTAGAATGACACAGTTAATGTTAAGATATAGCAGGCTGAGCTAACTCATATCTTCACGCTGAAATATAAAAAAAATGGACTGCTCTTGCCAAGTTACATCTTTTACACATTGGATTCACTATAGGCACACTTAAAACTGTAGTTAACTATCACTCTGAAGCAACACTATTCAAAAGAAATCTTCACTATAATAACTGAAATGTTAAACATAGAGCTTCATAAGTCATGATGCACTCGTATTAGGTAATCTACTTATTCCTTATTTATTACTATGCATTAAATTCAGCCTTGCACTGTTCTTCTTCAAAACAACTGGAATTCGTCGTAATTTTAAAATTCCGTAGAAATATTCCGAATTGCCTATTAATTTCCCAGTCCCTTCATAATCTTATTTAAATTAAGAGGATATTAAATCCCACATTATTTTAAAACCGAATAAGAAACTCAAAGATTGGAATCAGAGAGTTTCATGACAGAATATAGTAAACTATAAAATTATCAGCAATTACTAGCGTGATCTAATGCAAGTAGTCCTAGTACGTAGTACAATATCGGGCAACTTGCAGCAAAGGTGGTAAAGTTCTGATCGCTATTCTTGGTATTTTCCATCATGTAAAAACACATTTCCTAGGAAATGTATGCTGTTATTACATTATGGTGGGAGGTCACTACCCAGACCGGTTTCAGCCTTTATTGAGGGTTCATCAGTGAGTAGCTAGACCAAAGTCTAGCTTTTAATGATTAATGGGCTGGCAATTCATGATTTAGCCAACCAAATTGTATTCTTATTGGCTTAAACCAAAATAGAAAATGATGGCACAACATGACAGAATTCCATGCTGGATGGGACATCGCCCAGTTAAACAAGGCCCCTGTTGCTTTCTCCAGGGAAACAGAGCAAACAGCTGAAAGTCAGCTACTGGAACAAATCTGAAAACTCACCCCAACTCAACATCACCAGAGTTAAAGATTGGTACTATCAACATAAGAAGCCTGAATGGCAAAGAAATAGAGCTAGCTGAGGAATTAGATAAGTACCAGATCAACATAATAAGGGTGACTGAAACAAAAAGTTTAAGTTTTGTAGATCTCGAAAAGGCATATGACAAGGTGCCAAGAGAGAAACTATTCAATATGCTACAGTTATATGGTTTCAATGGGGCATTATATCAAGCAATACTTAGTCTTTATTTGAATTGTAAGTCAGTAGTTAGAATTGAAGGAAGTACAGGAAGATGGTTTAATGTTAAATCTGGTGTCAGACAACAATGTACATTATCTCCTCTGTTATTCATTATCTATATGGATCACATTATGAAGGAAAGTGGTATTAAACGTGATATCAAAATTGGAGATGTTGATGCCAGCCCTTTGCTTTATGCAGAAGATGTTATACTTCTAAATAAATTTGCTACAAGTCTGCAAGATTCCCTGACTAAATTGAATAACTGTTGTAATAGATATGGTATGAAGGTCAGCAATAACAAGACAAAGCTAATGAAAATAGGCAGAACCATTGAAAATGTAAACTGCATTGTGAACGGAGAACCTGTGGAACAAATAAAACATTTCAGCTACTTAGGCACAATTTTTAGTGAAGATGGTAAATTAAATATGGAAATGGACAACAGAATCAACAAAGCTGGTATGGTAGGAAGTCAATTGAATAAATTCATATGGTATAAGAGTGAAATTACCAAACCAGTTTTAACCGATGGATCTGAGAGCTGGGTCAGAAGTAAAACACTTGATCAAAGACTAGAGACCGGAGATATGAGAGTCCTGAGAAAGATTAGGGGCACGAACAGATGGCCTCAATGGCAATATCATATTAAAAACAAGGATATTAGGAAAGAACTTGACAATATCAGCATCAGAATGCATTAGCAGAACTAATCTCAGGTGGTATGGTCACTTAAACAGAATAGGTGAGGAAAGATTAGCAAAAAGTGTTCTCTGCCATGTTAGCAGGAAAATGACCCAGAGGACGACAAAGATATAGGTGGATTGATACGGTGAAAAGTGCCTTAGATGATAGAAATATAAGATCTGATAATGTTGGAGTCTTGACAAGTAATAGACTGATTGGAGGAAAATTGTAGATAGGAAGTTAGTAATGATGTAAATTTTTCATGTAGTACTGTCATATCTTGTACACCCCTTGAGGGTACATGGCAGGAATTTGATGATGAATGATGATGATGTTATTACCAAAGTCTTCCCATGACTTTTGTTTAACTAATTTTAGAGTGTTTACCTTTCTTACATTTGTCTCTGTATTCTCTAAGAGCAAAAGCTGATTTATTTGCAGTGAACTTTTGGTGTTCTTTTCTTCTTTTCCTTCACTGCCTCCTTAACTTCTTGCGTCCACCGTGGAGTTCTGATTTTTCTGTCCTTGCAAAAACAACCTCACCACGTTCCTCTCTGGCTGAATCAGTCAGTGTTTTCTTCAGGGCTTGCCACTGAATCTCCAAGATTTAGTTCCTGTTCTCAAACTCCTTCATTTTTCTTGAATAATATTTGTGTATTTTAGTCTACACTTCACATCTGAGAGCTGTTCAACTTTTATTACTTTAAAACTTTCTTATATGGTTTTAAAGTAATAAAAGTCATCTTGGAAGTGATCAACATTTTGTCCTGCTCAAGACAAAATGTTGATCACTTCCAATTTCAAATCCTCTGTACACTCTAGTTTCGTGCAACAGGGAGAAAACATCACTATCAACAATAACATAGTCAATGAGACTTTTCTTATTCCTTGCTTCTTCTCTCCATGTGAATTTGTGCACAATTTAATGTTGGACCATTGCGTTAGTAATAGCCAGTCCATGTCGTTAGCAGAAATCCAACAGGTATTTTTCAATTATTATTAGCTTTGCTCTTTTCTCCAAATTTGCCCAAAATATTTCTGTATGGCTGACAGTCATTCCCTACTCTGCTATTTAGATCCCCAACAAGGACCAACTTTTCATTTTTCATTGTGTCAGTTGCTTTTTCTAATGCCTCAAAAAATTCCTCCAGTTCTACCTTAGTAGAACCTTCTGTGGGACCATAGGCACAAATAAGTCTCATTGTCCAGTTCCCCATTCTCATATTTGCCCACATCGCTACTTGGTATTGCCTGCCATTCTGGAAGATTAACCTTGTATTTAGTGTTCAATACTATAGCTACTCCTTCTTTTCTCTGATTGTTATTGATTGAATGTAGCATTTTGTATTTATTGCTCAGAAAGATCTCACCAATTTTTGTCTTTTTTGTTTCACTCACTCCTATTATGTTGATCTGGTACTTATCCAATTCCTCGACTAGCTGCAGTTCTTTGCCATTGAGGCATCTTATGTTGATAGTACAATCTTTAACTCTGGTGATGTTGAGTTGGGATGGTGCTTCAGGAGTTTTTCCAATAGTCACTTTTAGGTGTTTGTCCTGGTTCCCTGATCAATGGCTGCCTTGTTTAACAGGGTGAAGCCCCAGCTGATACAAAATTCTCTCATGTTATACCATCATCATCATCATACGTATCAAGGATTTAGGCCTAGCATGGCCTGTTCTGGCCTTAGAAGTCATCGTTGAATCGTTTAAGAGGATGTCCTGGTTTTCTTTTCCCTAATGGCTTGTACTTTAAGGCTTGTTTTGGTAATCTTTCTGTTTTCATTCTTTGAACGTGTTTCATCCATTTATGTATATATTTTTTATTTTTTTCTATTACTGGTTCTTGGTTTAATTCTTTCATAATATCTTCGTTTCTTTTGTGATCAAATAGGGTATACTTTGCAGTTTTTCTCAAAAACTTCATTTCTGCTGTTGTTAATCTTTGTTTGTCTTTTTGTTTTATTGTCCAGATTTCGCTTCCATACATTAAGACCGGTAAGGCTAATGTATTGTATACTTTTAGCCTGGTTTGTTTTTGAACTAGGTTTGGTTTAAATATAGAGTTAATTGCACCTGTTATTTTTAAATATTTTGCAATTTTTACGTTTATATCTTTTTCATTTTCATATGTGATCATACATCCTAGGTAGTTAAATGAATTCACCTGTTCTAAGATCTTGTTATCTATTACTATTTTTGTTCTTGCTGGATCTTGTCCTTTAAAGGCCATAGTTTTTGATTTTTCTGTTGATATTATCATACCATAATCTTTGGATATCTCATTTAGATTTAAAATAGCTTTCTGTAAGTTATCTTCAGAATTTGTAATTATTATTTGGTTGTCTGCAAAGAGGAGAGTGTTTAAGTTAACTGTAGGTGAAAGTTTAATTCCTTGGTGTAAATTTTTACTCCATTTTATTATTATTTCATTTAAGTAGATATTAAAAAGAGTTGCTGAGAGGGGACATCCCTGTTGGACCCCTTGGTTTATCTCTCTTGTATATGATAGCTCGTGATTTAATCTTATTTGTATTTGATTATTTTCATATATACTTGTGATAGCTTTTAGGATATTATTTGGTATTTGTCTTTCTATTAATATGTTAAATAATATGTTTCTTTTAACTTTGTCAAATGCTTTTTCAAAGTCAATAAATGCAATATGTGTTTCCAAATTATATTCTCTTCTTTTCTCTACTATTAATTTTAGGCAAAAGGCTGGGTCTGTACATGATCGTCCTTTTCTAAATCCATTCTGTATCTCTAGAATAAAGTTTTCGGAATATTCATTAGTTTGTTATTTAAGATTCTGCTATATATTTTGTAACAGGAATTTAGTATATTGATACCTCTATAGTTTTTAGGGTCATCTCCATTACCTTTCTTAAAGATAGGAATCACAATTGCTTTTTTCCATTCTATTGGGAGGGATACCAGTTGAGTAAATTTTATTTAAAAATAATAAGAGTCTTTTTTTGAATCTTGTTCCTGCGTATTTATATAGTTCTGAACCTAGCTTATCTTCTCCAGGTGATTTTCCATTTCTTGTTTCTTTCAGGCTGATTTCTAATTCTTCTTCAGTTATTTCCTTTTCATTTTCGTTAATTGTTTGCCAGTTGTCTTTTTTTTTAAATATTTGTTTGTCCACAGTTCTGTGTAGTAATTTAGAAATTCTTCTAATTTTAATTCAGTGTTTAATTTTATGTTTTCTTTGGCATCTGCATTTAGGTGTTTCAAAATCTTATAATACATTGGGTCTTATTTTATATAAATCATGTTCTAAATGTTCTCATGTTATACCATCATTTTAAATTGTGGTTTAAGTCAATATGAGTATAATTTGGTTAGCTAAATCCCAAATTGCCAGCCAACTCTCGTTTTTGAGTATCTGGGTAGATACCTAACAGGGTTCGCCACATAAGAAAGTGAGGATTGGACATTAGTTCAGGAGCCCTGGTCGGTTTTCATCATTCCTTTAAAGGTTATTTGGAGGTTTTCCCCTCAGTTATACAACTTTGATCCTTATGCATCCCTAATGCATAACATATTCATAAAATGAATTTTGTGTTAACTAAATTATTTAAACCAATGAATATTTGGCTAAAAGAAATTCTTGTTTTATGAGTTGCTTTAGAAGACAATAAGCAAATTTAATTTCTGATTTGTTTTTAGTGCTGCAGGTAAGAAGAATGAAGAGGTCAGGAAAGTTTTTTGATTCAGGTATATTTCAAGTTTTGAATAATTGATTATCATTATTTGATAATATTAAAATAACTTTTTTTTTTTTTAAAACCAAAATAATAGCATCGCCTGGCAGTGTGAGTTCTGAAGATGGTATTGGAGCGGGAACAGTACCTTCTGGTTCAAATGTGACCCTTATTACTTTGAATACTGAAGGTTGGTATCATTTACATTTTAGATGTAATTTTCTAATATACCAAAAAGCATGCAAATTTTTTATTTTTAATGTACAGAGGGTTCGCATATCTTGTTTCAAGTTACGATATATTCCTTAGTTGGTTGGGAACAGTTATTCAGTTATTAGTTATTTATATGCTGGATGCACCTTACATAAATTTGTGATATTCCATGTTGATTAAAAAGTTTCTGTTCAGCACTAACATGTTCGATATACTAGTTCCCATCAAAGCTCTAAGCTTAATGTTCCATGCTGTTCAGTTGTGAGGTCTTTATCAATTCTGAATAAATTTTACCATTTTATTTCAGTTTTTGATCTTAGCCCTGTAATTTCAGGTTTTTTCAGTTAATAATGGCTGTTTCTACTTCCAGTATTGGAAATATATGGCTACATGTTACCTAGATATTAATGCCACAGTTTGTTAGTTTCTCATTTAATATTTTAAGTAGATTAAGATTCTCTTAGTCTTATTTTAGATAGGAGAGGATTTAGAAAAAAAGAAATAAACTTGAGATGAAATAGTATTTATGAAGAAAGAATATGGGAAGATAGACAGAAATGGAGTGCTCTGGTCTGGCTGGTGTTTTAGAACATTTGATGATGAAGACTATTCCTAGACCCGAAAAGCTGGATGTAGGTGTTAGATCTTGAATAAGGACCTTTTCATCAAAAGTATCATTCATTCAAGATTTAACAAGAATCCAATAATAACCAAGAAATACTTGTACTGTTAGTAAAGAAACAAATTGTTAATGGAGAACATAATTGAATTACCTTAAAATGAAGTACAAAAAAGAGGAATTTGTCTGTCTAGGTAGAAATATTGTTGTTTGAAAACACTAGTAAGAAAAAAATGACTCTCTGCAAAATGTATTTCAATGCAAACAAAAGTCCAAGGGTTGCGTGTGAGTTATGCCCGAAGCGAAGGCATTCGTGGAAAGCAAATTGAACTTGCGTTCCCTGAAAAGATTGCTCTTGAGGAGAAGAGTTGTGACTAAACAACTTAAGGACCAATAGGAAGGCGCCGTGAGAAAACTTCTGCAGCGAAAAGAGGGCGCAACGAGATAATAAATGCGGATTTGCATGGGTTTCGACCCCCGTTTTTTCTCTTCCTGTTTTCATTTGGACCCACGATGCTGACCAGTAGAAGGGAATTCTACGGCATCGGGTGGCAAGTTTCTCCCTGTTGCTGACTGGAGAGTATCGGGCGAGCTGTACGCCAGATGGCAGCGTCCTTTTCATCAAAAGTATCATTCATTCAAGATTTAACAAGAATCCAATAATAACCAAGAAATACTTGTACTGTTAGTAAAGAAACAAATTGTTAATGGAGAACATAATTGAATTACCTTAAAATGAAGTACAAAAAAGAGGAATTTGTGTCTAGGTAGAAATATTGTGACTCTCTGCAAAATGTATGTCAATGCAAACAAAAGTTCTGCAGCGAAAAGAGGGCGCAACAAGAGATAATAAATGCGGATTCGCATGGATTTCGACCCCCGTTTTTTCTCTTCCTGTTTTCATTTGGACCCACGATGCTGACCAGTAGAAGGGAATTCTACGGCATCGGGCAGCAAGTTTCTCCCTGTTGCTGACTGGCGAGTATCGGGCGAGCTGTATGCGAGATGGCAGCGTCCACCGACTCGGGCCATCGGTAGAAGTGCTACCAGAATGAGACAACGGAAGGTTCCTCCAGGGAGATGGGCAGTCTGACGATAGTGACCAGCGAGATAAGCGTTTACCCAGCAGAGTGCAGAAAATTGTTGTATGTGACGAGTGAAGTGACCTCCACGTGGATACAACCCACTGCAGCAGTAAAGTATCTAACAGTAAAGGACGGACAAAGGGGACACGGTAACCTCATGCGGTGGTGGTAATGTATAGAATTCTCTTATTTTATTAACAATTAGCATTAGAGGAAAAGGGTGAATCAGTTTCCAATTGGATGAAAAATGGACAATTGCCTAGAGTACCTTTTGAATGACTTATATGCATTGTAACTTGTTAGCTCCATTGGACTGGTAATCGGAGGACTTAAGTTCTTGTGTGAGACCTAATTAATGTGGTGGGGTCTGTGTTAGCATTTGAAGTTAAAATTGTAAACTTGTATTTTCCCATGCTAAGTGTGTTTAATTTGACCAGAGGATATGAGTTATATGTTCATTAACTAGAATGTTCATTTATGATTGTCAGTTGATTTAGTATAGGTATTGTGATAAGCTTTTGATATGTTGAAACCTAATTGTAAACTTATTAGATCTTTAATAAACATGTTTTACTATGTAAACCTGAGTTTTGTTTGAGCATGAGACTAATTTACCACTCATAAAAGTTTGAACCTATGCATAAGGGGAGGGTATAGAATAATTAGAAAGGATAGGGCCATGACTGCAAACTGAGATCTCCATAGACGCTATATATATTTAATGAATTTAGGTAGCTGTTAGAATGGGAAAATTTCTCTGAGCAAGAATTCTTCTGTCCTAGGACTCTGACTGGAACAAACAGATTTGTCAGAGTTTGAAAAGGAGACGGCCCTAGAGAGATAGACTGGAGATCTCATTCTTAGTTGGCACAAGAGGGAATAATAGTAATATAGATTTAAGGAAAAAACATGATGTAACATAGGTATTCTTCTCCAGATAGCCAAAAAATAATGCACAGCCTATGCTAATCATCAGCTTAATCTTCATCATCATCAAATTCCTGACATGTACAGAATATTGTGATAGTACTACATTAAACAAAATTACATCATTACTAACTAACTATTGACAATTTTTCCTCCAAATCAGTTCATCTGTCAAGACTCCAATACCATTAGAACCTATATTTCTGTCTTCTAAGACACTTTTTACTGTATCAGTCTGCCTAGATCTTGGTCCTCCTCAGGATCTTTTTCCTTATGTCTAGACAGTTCATGACGGGAAAATTGATTGCCAACAATTCATCGCAAGGAAAAATCATTGCGGAGACTATTCATCGCAGGAAATTTAATCATGGGGAAAATTAATCACACGAAAATTCATCACAGATATATGTGAAAATTTTTTTTCTCATATAAGAAAAATTTAAAAAAAAATATTTCTTTAAAAAAATATTAAAAAAAAAATTTATTGTGATATTGCTTTTGTATGATGACACTGTTTTTGAAACATTAATTTCCCTAATATCACACAATTTAATGATTTATATTTATCAGGAAATAATATAAATGAGAAAATATATAAAATTTGCTCATTTGTAATAATCACAATTTAATTTCAGTATTGGAATATTAAAAGTGATGTGGTACAATTACTTTGGAAAAATAACGAATTCAAATAAATAAAGGTGCACGCATATTACCTAGCAGTATTTGTGTGTGTGTGTGTGTGTGTGTGTGATAGTTTGAAAGGCGGTGATCAAAGACAAAATACAATTTTAATTCTATTATGAAAATTTTGGAAATAAAATTTAATTTTGATACATGCACCTATACATGCTTCTAATGATGAACTGTAGGAAAGTATTACTACTTACTTCGAAATTGCAGCATAATGTCAAAATTAGCAAAAATATGTAACAGTTTACTTCATAATAGCCGTTCATTTCAATATGTAATGAGCAATCCCAGGAAACCAATAAAGTTTTGCAAAGAACTACAGATTACATTATAAATATTATACATTATGTGATATGATTCAAGATTTATGTATGATTATAAGGTAATATTGTAAAAGAATGAACCTTCACGTAATCTGTGAACTAATTTTCTAACTAAGATTATGAATAAAAAAGAAAACAATTTGTAAATGGAGGCTGTATTTATTTTAAGATTCAGATTTTTATGAATTTATAAAATAATTATTTGACAAAAATAATTATCTTGAATCAAGTTTTGGGAGAATAAAATGTATTGGTGACTAAGATAATTAACAAAAGAAAATGATAGTGGCGTTGTTCTCCAGAGTAATACAATCTTAAGTGAAGAAATATGAACGGATCTCTTATTTGCACTGGCATTAAAAACTATAATTATACAATAAAACAAGTAGCAAAAATAAATGTAACTAGTAGGTAATATAATTTAGATTCCAGTTACCGAGCAAATGGCAAGCAACTGCATTTCTGGCAATAGGTAACTGAATGTAGCTACATATGCGAGGGAATCTGGTTAAGTGTTCTCGTCGGTGTGAAGGATTATTGCACCTTTTAATGGATATGACAGTCAAATGCACTTGATATTCATGTTTTTTCAACAAGTGGTCTGACTTGTGTCCAGATTTGCTGGACGTATATATACAGGAATGCCTTGTATAGCGCGGTTAATTGGTTCCAAGAAGCGTCGGCGCTATGCAAAACTGTGTTGTTCGAGGTCTATTTATAAAGGTTTTCAATTTAATTTGTTTATTACAAAAATTTAGGATAATAAAAATGTTTAATAATGAAAAAAAATTGTTATTTTTATTAACTAAATAACAAATAAAATCCTTTTAAACTGATATAAAAGATATAGAAAACAAAACAAATATTGCTTCAATATTTGTTTTGTAATATACTTTTTACTAAAGTAGTCTTTTAGTGTTCGTTGAACTATCCTTGTCTTCTTTGTCTCTTCAAGTACTAGATCTCTGTAGCATTTGATGGCATTATTGAGACTTTGTCTCACTTTGATGCTGCTTTCCAAATTCAGGTCAGCATTTATGAGAAAGTCAGAAGCTTCGTCGATTTTTCTCACAAAAGTTGAAAGGTCAGCAGAGGAAAAATTCTTCAACCATGACATCAGTGGGGTCATCTTCGTCGTCTTCTGCTTCATTGGCTCGTTGTTGTTCTGACTCCAAAAAGGTTTCATCATCCAGATCATTTGAATGAGAATCAATACATTTGTTCACATTGTTACAATCTAAACTTGTAAAACTAAGATCTTTGCCATACTGCACAATTTCTGTTGAGATTTCCTCTTTCTGTGTTGCAAAGGCAACAAAGTCCTTTGAACAATGTGGCAAGATATTATGCCATACAGCTCTCATGTTGCTTTGAGTCACCTCTTGCCAAGATTCATCAATATTTTGAATGGCATCTTTTATGTTAAATTTCTTCCCAAATTCACTCAAAGTCCAAGAATCTTCTTCTGCTGCAGCTTTAATAGCTTGAGCAAAAGTTCGACTTAAATAGTATGCCTTGATCCATCTGCTGCAGAATTGATGTTGTGTTTGGAGGGAAAAAATGAATCTTGACATTTTCATCTAAGTCAGTCAATAGAGTTGGATGGCCTGGCGCATTGTCTAATAAAAGCAAAATTTTGAAAGGAATATCATTCTTTTTACAATAGCTTTTAACTTAAGGGCAAAAACAAGTTTTAAACCAGTCTTCGAAAATTGAACGAGTCACCCACACTTCTTTATTCGAACGCCAATGAACAGGTAAATTGTTCTTTGTAAAGCCCTTAAGAGCTCTTGGGTTTTCTGCTCTGTACAGCAATAGTGGCTTCAATTTTAAATCACCTGATGCATTACCTCCTAGTAAAAGTGTCAATCGGTTTTTTGACACTTTACCCAGCTTGTGTTTTTTCCTTCTCTGCTAGAAATGTGCATAATGACATTCTTTTCCAGAACAAGCCAGTCTCGTCAGCGTTAAAAATTTGATCATCTGTGTAGCCTTCCTTCTCAGTAAGCTCCTTCAATTCATTGGGAAATAATTCTGCAGTTTTAGTGTCAGCACTTGCGCTTTCACCTTGGATTCTTACGTTATGGAGTCCCATACACTTTTTGAAATTGTAGAACCACCCGCGACTTGCTATAAAAGTTTCACTGGTTGTACCTCCTTCATTTTCGCTTTCATTTTCTTTTATTTTGTCATATAGACTTGTTGCTTTTGCCTGGATTATCATTTGACTCAAAGGAATCTTTTTCTGATTATAATCTTTAATCCAAATCATTAGAAGGCATTCCATATTTCCATTGTAGAAGATCGATTTCTCATGATCATCTTTGACATAAGAAGTGGTGCTCATTCCATGTTGTTTAATCTTTTCTTTACTCTGAATAATTGTTCGTACAGATTACTCATTCATTGAATTCTCACGTGCTATTTTAGCAAACGAAGCGCCATTCTCGTGACATTTTATAATTTCAAGTTTCTTCTCTAATGTCAACCACTTGCATTTTTTTTTGTTACTGCAAGAGTGTCTTCTTTGTTTTGTCTCTTTTCAATCATACTTAAATAATAAAAAATATTAAATACTAATATTAATGTAAATAATAAAATGCCGCGGGGAAAGAACGTGTCTATGTCAAAGCCAATCGAATAACTGCTGCATAAACGTGGCTCTCGACTATCACTTGCGGCACCCGGGAGTCGCCGGTCAGTGTTGACAATGTTAGTGTAATAATGATAAGTGTAATAATAAAAACCGCGTTGTTCAAAACCATGCTATACAAGGTATTCCTGAACATCCTGCTGGTTGGGAAGTTAATTAACCCTGCAGAGGTCGCGGTCGAAAAAATTGCAGCTTAGGTCGCTTGAATCCAAGAGATACATTATTGAAAAGAAACAAATAAAAAAAAACCAAACAACTAAACCAATACTATACTGACATCGGAGTTCGCGGCATCTCTCAGATACAATTTACTATCAAATATCACTTTTGCATTCGACTCTATCATTCTCATCATCGGATTTGAGTAACATTCACTGAATCTCTTCAACATCTGATGGATCATCCTGTCGATATATTTTTCCAACCATTTTCAATGGTAAATAAAAAACAAACAAACTAAACCAATACTATACTGACATCGGAGTTCGCGGTATCTCTCAGATACAATTTGCTATCGAATATCACATACTTCTACATAACACGTGTTAAACCAAACTGACTTCAATTTTCTAGCGAATAACGCTTTTAGCAAATTTTTTCTGCAATGATTTTCCTCTCGATGAGTTTCTTCGCAATGAATTTTCCCTGCGATAAATTTTCCTCTCGATCAATTTTCCCGCGATCAATTGTCTGTGAACCCTTTTTCCTACCATCCTGACAATGAACACTTGTCTTGCTAACTTTCTCATTCTGTTTAAGTACCATACCACCTGATATTAGGTTTGCTAACACATTCCTGAATGCAAACAATATCAGATTTTCTCATAATATCCTAATTTTTAATATGGCAATTCTCGTAGACAATCTTATATGTTGGTCATGCATTACTAAATCACTTAAGAATTGGCAACGTATATAAGAATATAAATTACATTACACTTTAATAAATATGGGGTGCTTAAGGGTCAAAGCTGTATAACTGAGAGGAGACCTCCACATAGCCTTTAAAGGAATGCGGAGAACCGACCAGGGCTTCTGACCTAATGTCCAATCCTCACCTTCTCGTGGTGCACCCTGTTGGGTATCTACTTTGATACTGAACGAACGAGGATGGGCTGGCAATTTGGGATTTAGCCGACCAAATTGTATTCTTATTGGTTAAACCAAAATAAAAAATGATGGTACAACATGACAAAATTTCATGCCGGCTGGGGCGTCGCCCGGTTAAACAAGGCCCCCGTTGTTTTCGCCAGAGAACCAGGGCGAACAGCGAAAAGTCAGCTACTGGAACAAATCTGAAAACAAACCCCAACTCAACATCACCAGAGTTAAAGATCGGTACTATCAACGTAAGAAGCCTGAATGGCAAAGAAATGGAGCTAGCTGAGGAATTAGATAAGTACCAGATCGACATAATAGGGGTGACTGAAACAAAAAAGACCAAAACTGGTGAGATCTTTCTGAGCAATAAATACAAAATGTTATATTCAGGCAATAACAATCAAGGAAAAGAAGGAGTAGCCATAGTATTCAACACAAAACACTAATCTTCTTGAATGGCAGTCAGTCTCAAGTAGAGTAATGTGGGCAAATATGAGAATGGGGAACTGGACATTGAGACTTATTTGTGCCTATGGTCCCACAGAAGGTTCTACTAAGGTAGAAGTGGAGGAATTTTTTGAGGCTTTAGAAAAAGCAACTGACACAATGAAAAAGGAAAAGTTGGTCCTTGTTGGGGATCTAAATAGTAGAGTAGGAAATGATTGTGAGACATACAAAAATATTTTGGGAAAATTTGGAGAAAAGAGCAAAGCTAATAATAATGGCAAATATCTGTTGGATTTCTGCTCAGGACATGGACTGGTTATTACTAACACCATGTTCCAACATAAAAATGTGCACAAATTCACATGGAGAGAAGAGGCTAGGAATAAGAAAAGTCTCATTGACTATGTTATTGTTGATAGTGATGTTTTCTCCCTGGTGCAGGACACCAGAGTGTACAGAGGATTTGAAATTGGAAGTGATCACTATTTAGTCTTGAGCAGGATAAAATTGAATTTCATATTGAAAAGAATAACATGTAAGAAAGTTTTAAAGCGAATAAAAGTTGAGCAGCTCTCAGATGTGAACTGTAGACTAAAATACAGAAATATTATTGAAAAGAAAATGAAAGAGTTTGAGAACAGGAATCAAACCTTGGAGATTCAGTGGCAAACTCTGAAGGAAACATTGATTGATTCTGCCAGAGAGGCATGTGGTGAGGTTGTGTGCAAAGATAAAAAAAATCAGAACTCCCTGGTGGACACAGGAAGTTAAAGAGGCAGTGAAGGAAAAGAAGAAAGCATATCAAAAGTTCCTGGCAAATAAGTCAGCTTTTACTCTTACAGAATACAGAGACAAATGTAAGAAAGCTAAACAGTGCGTAAAACTAGCTAAACAAAAGTCATGGGAGGACTTTGGCAAGAATATAGAAAATAAATATCAAGAAGGTGGCAAAATATTCTGGAGGTTGTTGAAGAAGCTTAGGAATGGAGGAAAGAGTGCTGTAAAAGGAATTAGAGATGATAAAGGTGAAATGAAAACAGGAGAAAAAGATATCCTTGAAGTATGGAGTAATTAATTTGAAAAACTGCTAAATGAAACAAGCAGTGATGACAGCACAGTGATAAAAAACACTGACCAGGCATGCAGTCAGGAATACATATCCATACTTGAAGTAGAAAAAGCCATCAAAGGCTTGAAATGTGGAAAGGCAGCAGGAGTAGATGATATTCGACCAGAAATGCTGAAGTATGGTGGTATAAGAGTCTTACAGTGGCTGCACTACATAGTTCAGAAAGCCTGGACAGAGGGACGAATTCCCGATGATTGGAGTAGAGCTCTCATAGTACCCATATATAAAAAGGGAAATAAAACTGAATGTGAGAATTACAGAGGTATTTCCCTACTGAGTGTTCCTGGCAAGATCTATGCAAGTATACTTGAGAAACGGTTGAGAAGAATTGTGGAAGAAAAGCTTGGTGAAGAACAAGCTGGATTCAGGCCAAATAGAGGCTGTCAGGATCAGATCTTCACTTTACGACAAATAGTCGAGAAAGCATGGGAATATAACAAAGATCTGTATTTAAGTTTTGTCGATTTGGAAAAGGCATATGACAAGGTGCCAAGAGAGAAGCTATTCAATATGCTGCAGTTATATGGTGTCAATGGGGCATTATATCAAGCAATACTTAGTCTTTATTTGAGTTGCGAGTCAGCAGTTAGAATTGAAGGAAGTACAGGAAGATGGTTTAATGTTAAATCTGGTGTGAGACAAGGATGTACATTATCCCCTCTGTTATTCATTATCTATATGGATCACATTATGAAGGAATGTGGTATTAAACATGATATCAAAATTGGAGATGTTAATGTCAGCTCTTTGCTTTATGCGGATGATGTTATACTTCTAAATAAATCCGCTACAAGTCTGCAAGATTCTCTGACTAAATTGAATAGCTGTTGTAATAGATATGGTATGAAGGTCAGCAATAAAAAGACAAAGACAATGAAAATAGGCAGAATCATTGAAAATGTCAACTGTGTTGTGAATGGAGAACCTGTGGAACAAGTAAAACATTTCAGCTACTTAGGCACAATTTTTACTGAAGATGGTAAACTGAATATAGAAATAGACAACAGAATCAGCAAAGCTGGTATGGTGGGAAGTCAATTGAATAAATTCATATGGAATAAGAAAGAAATTAGTCGGAACACTAAATTAGCTGTATACAAGACTGTGTTCAAACCAATTTTAACTTATGGATCTGAGAGCTGGGTCAGAAGTAAAACACTTGACCAAAGACTAGAGACCGCAGATATGAGAGTCCTGAGAAAGATTAGAGGCGTGAACAGATGGCATCAATGGCAATATCATATTAAAAATGAGGATATTAGGAAAGAACTTGACATTGTCAGCATCCAGGAATGCGTTAGCATAGCTAATCTCAGATGGTATGGTCACTTAAATAGAATGGGAGAGGAAAGATTAGCAAAACAAGTGTTCTCTGCCAGGTTGGCAGGAAAACGACCCAGAGGAAGACCAAGATATAGGTGGATTGATACGGTACAAAGTGCCTTAGACGATAGAAATATAAGATCTGATAATGTTGGAGTCTTGACAAGTAACAGACTGATTTGGAGGAAAATTGTAGATAGGAAGTTAGTAATGATGTAATTTTTTCGTGTAGTACTGTCATATCCTGTACACCCCTTGAGGGTACATGGCAGGAATTTGATGATGATGATGATGATGATTTAATAAATATTTCCGATATTTCAGCAACATCACGTTGCCAACTTCAAAAGGAACAAAAAAGGCACATGCACTTAGGCACTACAACACAGTAACTGAGAATGAAGTGAGGAAGCTATTGTTCTCCTGAAAGTCCTGATGGTGCCCCCTAGTGGGCTATGTAGGTGTTCTTGGCCGTTGGGCTGAAGGTCTGCTGATGTAAGCCTCCCAAATATGGGGCAGTTTCATGCAACCAAATTTGTTGAGGTTTGGAGAGTTTCTTAGGCTGAGGCTGATTCCATGAATAGTCTTTCGAATTTGAACTTGCTACTGTGTATTATTGTAGCTTTCTTCCACCATATTCTGTGGTGTGTATCCAGAGCATGGTCTGCGAGATTTTGTGAGCCCGAGTGGCTGTACTTGTGAAACTGGATGTAGTCCTTGTGTTCAGAAATTCTGATATTCGCTGTCCTGCCTGTTTGGCCAAAGTAAAACAGTTTACAGCTGCAAGGGACCTGGTATACACCAGGTATGTCTAGGGGAAGTGTTGGTCTTTAGTAGAGCGGATAAGGGATGCCAATTTTCTGTATGGTCTGTAACAGGAGGTGAAGTCATGTTTTTTTAAGATTTTGATAATTTTTTCCGAGGTGCCTCAGATGTAGGGAATGGTGATGGATTTACAGTAATCCTTATTGTGAAGGGGGGGGGTTGTGGTTTGTTGGTTTCAGTATTTTTTGGATTTTATGGGGGGGGTAGCCATTGGCTGAGAAAGTGTTGAGGATGTGATTTAGTTCAGTGTTTAGGGCCTTGTCGTTTAGATTAGTTTAGCCCTGTTGTATAGTATTTTCACCACTCCATATTGTTGTGTGTGTGTGGGGGGGAGATTGTTGGTGAATGCACCTGCCTGTATGGGTGGGTTTTCTATAAACTGAGAAAACCAAGGTTCCATCAGGCTGGTGGGTGACTAGTGTGTCTAGGAGAGGGAGACTGTTGTTTTCCTCTTTTTCCAGAGTGAACTTGATTCTGGGGTGTTGGTTGTTTAAGTGTGTTAAGAAGGAGAGGAGTGTATCAGAGCCATATGGCCAGATAGCGAACACATCATCAACGTAGCGAAGCCATATGGTTGGTTTTTGTGGGGGCAGAAGCTAAGGCTTTTTCTTCAAAGGTCTCCATAAAGAAATTGGGTAGGGGAGTGGTGAACCCATGGCTGTTCCCTCTATTTGTTTGTAGAATTTTCCCTGCCAAATGAAATAGCCTGAGTTCATTGTGAACTGAAATAGGACTGAGATATTGGGAGGAAATTTAGCTTGGATTAGCTCTAAAGTTTCCTTGAGGGGGACATTTGTGAAACTTCCCCAAGTTGGCATTTTAGAGTATTATAATCACCTATCTTATAATTCCACATACGTTCCCTTCTCTTTGATACTTCTGCATGTCTATTCATTTTCCAAGTCAAAACCATATGGTCATGCTCTCCAACTGGTGGGAGAGATGTCATCTCAGTTATTATCAACTCTTCTGATGCTATAACCAAATCCAAAACTCTTGAACCTCTTGTTCCCTCTATTACATGTTGCCTAAGACATTTATCCCTCAAGAATTCTAGAAATTCCATTCCCTTATTGCTACATGCATCTTCCTCTCCCCAGTTTATACTACTATAGTTAAAATTTCCCATAACAATCATTCTTCTAGCACTTGCCAAACTTAACTGTCTAAAAATTTCCTGGTCCCCATCCTCTGTGCTCCTGGGTCTGTAGCAACACCCCCACTAAATATCCGGTCTTGCCCACCTCTAAATCACACCATATGCTTTCAAAATCATTAGTGCCACTGCCTTCCAAAGTCTCCACTCTTAGAGGACATAGGTCCTCTAAGTGTGGAGACTTTGGAGACTGTGGAGACTAAGTGTGCAGTACTCCACCACTACGCTTTCCCTTCCTATCCTGCCGAAAAATGCTGTACCCAGCGACTTCTATTCCTGTTATATATCCTCTTCTGTCAACCATGTCTCAGTGATCCCAATAATTTTTGGATAGGCTGATGCTATCTGCGCCACCAATTCCTCACCTTTATTCCGGATACTCCTGGCATTAGTATAAAGTATATAAGTGCTGTTGTTTCTATACCCAGCATTATCCCCTCGAGACTCCACTGGGCTCAGTGTTAGCTGATGTCGTCCTGCTTCTCCCAATTACCCATTCCCACAAGAGGCCACCCCTGCTACCATCCTCCCTGGGACACACTGACTATTTCAGAACAGCAATCTCTCCAGATGCCTACGTCCTTCCTCATTCAAATGTAAACGGTCTCTTGCATACAATTCCTCTCTGTCCTCAAATGCACTCCAAGCATCTACATATTCCAGTCCTCTCTTGTCACACACTAGCTATTATGTCATTCAATATTACCGCTCTTCTGCTCAGCTCATCATTATCATACCTAGGCAACACACACTATCTTTCCTCTCTGTGTCTTCTTTCGTACCACCTCAAGCAAGAATCTCATATCTCTTGCTGCCCTATTTACACCATTCAAGTCATTTGTTCCCACCATCACAGTCATCTCATCCACCCTTTCACCTCTCTTAACTGCGAAAGCCACACTTTGTCATTCCTCCTAGCAAACTCTCCTCATGCATCCTATCTTGAACACCACGGATCATTGAGTCCCCCTACATTATACCTCTCACCATTCCCTCTCTCTCTCGTATTGTTTCAATTTTCTCCTCTTCTCTCATTCCATCTCTCCTACTGTTTCCAGTCTCTCCTCTTCTAGCACTCTCATACCTTTCTCTCATTCCGTCTCTCCTACTGTTTCCATTCTCTCCTCTTCTAACACTCCAATGCCTCTCTCTCATTCCATCTCTCCTACTGTTTCCATTCTCTCCTCTTCTAGCACTCCTATGCCCCTCTCTCTCATTACATTCTCTCCTCTTCTAGCACTCTCATACTGTTTCCATTCTCTCCCCTTCTAGCACTCCCATGCGTCTCTCTCATTCCATTCTCTCCTCTTCTAGCACTCCCATACTTCTTTCTCCTACTGTTTCCATTCTCTCCATTTTCACTTCCAATTCCATTCTCTCCTCTCCTATCATTCCCAAAACTCTCTCTCCCCCCCCCCTACTCTGATTTGCCTTGCATTTATCCCTTCCATTCTCCTAATCTCATCTTTCATACTTCTCCCAAGACATTCCACCTCCTCCTTCAGCTCCTCAATCTCCTGCTGCAGGTCAGTCACTCTTAATCGAAATTCACTCTCCCAAACAAAACCATCTCCTAAACTTTCAGTCACTCACGCCTTCTACACTATCAACTATTTTCTCATATTTTTTTCTTCATTCTCTCCTATCACACTACTCGTCTTACAGTATTCATTTCCTGTTCCTGGAGCAACAAGAATATAACGTCTTGTATTTTTTGCTTAGAAAGTTCTCATCTGTTTTTGTCTTCTTTGTTTTAGTAACACCTATTATGTCAATCTGGTACTTAAGCAGTTCTTCTGCTAGTTCCATTTCTTTTATGTTGATTCTTATGTTGATGTTGCCAATATTGGCTCTGCTGATTTTGAATTGGGATTTGTTCCAGGAGCTTACTTTTTGCCATTTGCCCTAGTTCCCTGATGAAAACAATGGTGGCCTTGTTTAACTGGTTGATGCCCTGCTCAGGTCTAGCCAGCATAAATTTCTGTGCTGTTGTACTCCCAAATTGGAAAATATTGTAAAATATAGACATCGTTTCCCATAGAGGACACCAATAAGGACTGTAAGAGCCTGCTTTTACATGATGGTGCATGTAAAAGGGTGCATGATGGTTTGCTGAAGGTCTGAAAATGATGGTCTTGCAGATTTTTAGCAATGGGTTTCAGCCAAATTTATTTAAATTTGGGGAATGAAGTAGTACTGTGGCAGATTTCAGTAATAGTCTCTCATATTTAGATTTGTTTCTGTATAGGAGGGAGGTTTTTCCTATTGGATCTGATGATCCATGTCAGTAATATGTGAAACATTGGAATGACTGTAGTGCAGATGAAGGATGTATTTTCTGTGTTCTAGATGGATATTGGCAGTTCTTTCCATTTGTCTGAAGTATTTAAGCATGCAGGAACAAGAAATACTGTAGACCCCAGGATGGACCAGATGGTGGAGAGCATATCTTTAAGAGGATAAAATATTATAATTTTTAAGAATGTGTGCAACTTTTTCTGAGGTGCCCCAGACATAGGGATGCAATGGATTTTTTGTGTTCAGATTTTTGTTTTGGGTAGTGGGGGGGGGAGAGCTATGCTGATTTTGTAATGGGAAAAGCCATACCCTTTACTATGGGTCTCAAGGATGTGTTTTATTTGGATATTTTTGGTAGCCCATAAATCCAGGGAGGCCCCTGATTATATGGTTTAAGTTTTTGAATAATTTCAGGAGTTCAGGATACAACTTTCTCTAATAATTTTTCAAGAGCCATTTTTGTGTATTATGCACATGCTCATATCTCTTTGTGTCCATGAAGATGCCTGTGACCAAGGCAAAATATTGGCTTAGTACTGTAATTTACAACTAAATTAATTTCGTTGTTAATTTTTAGCTTTAGACAACTGTTTTTTTTCCACTAAACATCAACATGAATGAGTCAAAAATAACCAGAAAACTTCAGTATTCTGTCAACTTAGTCACTTCTAGTTAGAGAAAGAGAAGTGATGATCATTAGCCTGAGGGGAGGGAAAAGTGATAGATGTAGCTGATGTCATTTTCATCTTCCTGATTGGATATAGACTCTTATACATGTAAATTAGAGAAATATGTATGATTTCTTGCCATTTCTTTTGTTTTCTGTGATTTTCTTTTGTTTTCTGTGATTTTCTTTTGATTCCTATGATTTTTCTGTTTTATTTCCTGCCATTTTCTTTTATCATATTCCTGTGATTTTCCTTTATTACATTTGCTTCCATTTCCTTCGTCTTCTTATTGTGACATCATTTACTAGGAAATTTAGTTTGCTATAGTGAAGGTTATCAGCATTTACTTTTTGTAATATTGAACTTAACTATGCATACATTGCTTGGCAATAAGTCACTGGACGCCATAGGAACAAACAGCCATGGCACCCACCTTAATAAGATAAACTGCAGCTATCCTATGTGTATGCTTTCCACAAGTGTATGATAGTGATCAATAGGAATTTTGGACTACTCTTCCTGTAAACATGTAATAAGGTTCTGGGCTGTTGTGGGAGAGTTGTCCCTTGACCTTACATGACACTTCAGTTCATCCCACAGATGTTCAATAGGTTGAGATCAGAGTTCTGTGGAGGCCAGTCAAGTTCATGGTAATGTTCAGTCCACAAACCATGCAGTTACAGCAGCAGCCTTATGACATGGTGCCTTGTCTTGTTGGTGAACATTTCTTACCAGAGTGCATAACTTTGTGTTGGAAGCATTGCACTGGTCAGGATATTCAGATACTTCTCAGAGTTCAATGTTCATGGCACTGCAAACAGAAGTCTGAGGCCAAACCAAGAAAAACCAGACCATACCATCACACTGCCACCTTGAATTTCATAGTTGGGGTTATGCACTCTGTTAAGAAATGTTTACCAAGCATCTGCTGCACTCACACCCATCCATCTGTTTTGTAAAGGGAGTATAATGATTCATCGCTCCATAACACAGCTATCCAAGCTTCCTTGTCCCATTGTACATGCTCTTTGCACCACTGAAGATGATGCTGCATGTTGGTTTGGGTAATGTGGAGCTTGCATATTGCGGTCCTACCATGGAATCCCATGTTGCGAGCCTCGATTCTGAATGTTTTTGTTCGCAAATCTGTATTCAGTGTGTTGGTTGATGAATAGCAGTTTATACGTAATTATCCTTCATAACACCCTACAGTTGCATTCAGTGAGTGTGGTGGGTGGCCCACTGCTACCCATTTGTATTTGTAGTTGACCTCCTGTACTTCCATCTTAGCATGTTATCATCGATTGTTGACCCAAGATGGCCCAATTTGTCAACAGTTTGCCAAACAGATAGACTTGTAACATGGCATCCTATCACAATGCCTCTTTCAAACTCCATTTCCCTTCTTGCGACCATTTCACCAGGACACAGTTGCACTGACTTGGGAGTATCACATTCCTCCAGTTTGTACCAGCTACAAATATGTGACTTGTTACATCGCGTGATGTACCTTGCACATGTCGATGTCTGTTGATTTCTTTCCAAGTAGTGTGTGTATACACGCACACACACTTTGGTAATTTGTGGAAATGTTCAAAAGGAGAAGATATTTTACTAAGGATGCCCAAGATATTAATGAATTGATGTAGTTAAGATTCACATAGTAGTAAATAGGATGTTTTATCAAAAATTAGGTAACAAATAATATACAAATTTGGAAGGGAATTTTTGATAGAAATGAAATCATAATTGAGTTAGATGTCATTATATCCTGTAGACTGTTTTGAGGGAAAATGCCTGGAAATTTAGAACGTGGGTACTTTCATTGAACTTTATTCTTCAGTTTGCATTATTATTTTATAACATAATCACATCTGTGGTCCATATATTTCGCCCAATGTCTAGATGGTTTCATTATCATGTTATGATACAACTGAATATTTTCCTAACAAAACCACATCTTCACACCCTCTGTTTTAAGACAAGTGGATAGATGGAGCCAAGTTTGAGATACATAGTGGTAAGCCTGAGCTAGTAAAACCTAGTTGATGGACTCTGCATTTGCTTTCATTCTTATGTGAAGCTTTTGATTACGAGGGTTGTTCGATAAGTCCGTGCAAAAATGAAGAAAACAATTTTTTGGGGACAAAAATATTTTTTCAACAACAAAAATTTTTCAACAAAGTCTCCTTTGAGGGCTATACACTTAGTCCAACGATTCTCGAGTTTTTTGATCCCATCCATATAGTATGATTTGTTTTCAACTCTTCAAAGTAGGCAGTTGTTTCGGCAATCACCTCATATTTGATAAAATTCTCTTTCCTGCCAGTCCTTTTTTCATGTTTGGAAACAGATAATAGTCCGAGGGAGCCAAATCTGGAGAGTAGGGGGGGGGGATGTGGAATGACTTCGTAGTGTAAATCGAACAACTTTGCAACAGGTCACACTTTGATGCTTTTGATCCAGTCTGAGCAAATGCAGCCCCCATCTTACGGATAGTTTTCTCATATGTAAATGTTCATGTAAAATATTATTATTACTATTCTATTATTACGGGCAACTCCAGGGAGTCATTAGACTCATCGAGGGAGGCCACAAATCATATTCATCACAACTATTCAACATTCATACAGTATCTATCATACCTCGCCTTAAACTCATTCACTGTCACAGCATCCACCACAGACTCAGGGAGCGCATTCCACTCATTCACTACTCTAAAAGTAAAGAACCCAGCTCTAACACCTTTACTAACCACACTTTTGCCCAGTTTCCATAGATGTCCCCTAGTCCTCCCACAACCAGCCCTGTTCTCAAAAATATCTTCTGAATTAATTTTATAGAAACCCTTCAGTAATTTGAATGTCTCAATCATACTCCCCTCCTCTGCCTATCAACCAATTTTTGCAATCCACAAATCCTCAACCTGTTCTCATAAGGTTCATTCCACAGACCTGCTATCATCTTGGTCACTCGCCTCTGGATCCTCTCCACCTCTCCCCATCAAGAAGAAAAACCTAGGTGACCAAATCTGGGCACAGTAGTGGAGATGGGGTCTTATCAAGGCTCGATACAGAGGAACAATAACCTGCTTGTCTCTGCTTGTCAACGTATTCTTCAGCAACCAAGTGATTTGATGAGCTGATTTGGCCACTTTTGCAATGTGTCCCCTAAATTTCAATTCCTTATCCACCAACACTCCTAAATCTCGTGCCTCATCAATTTCCTGGAGCACAGTTCCACCAATGCAGTAAACTGCCGCCAATCATTTCACCCCAAAATGCATAACCTTACATTTTGCCACATTAAATTGACATCCATTCTCCTTAGCCCAGACCTCCAATCTATCCAAATCATCCTGCAAAATTTTGACGTCATCTGCATTCACTATTGCCCTACCCAACTTCCCATCATCCTCAAACAAATGAACTGTTCCTCTCAGATCCTTTCCTATATCATTAATGAACAAATTAAACAGCAGTGGTCCAAGAACAGATCCTTGTGGGACACCACTAGTCACAGGCAGTCTTGTGGACTCTACTCCTGAGTAAACCACTCTCTGATATCTCTCCATCAACCACTCTCCTATCCATCTCACCAACCCTATGTCCATCCCCATATGCTGCAATTTACTGATTGGAATTCCATGTGGTATCCTGTCAAAGGCCTTAGCAAGGTCCATTAGAATCACTGTAAATCCATTACCCTTATCCAGTTCAGCCGTCACTGTGTTATAATACATGAGCAAGTTACCGAGGCATGACCTACCCTTCACAAAACCATGCTGTCCCCGATACAGTATCCCATTTTCTTCTATCCAATCTTGTATTTTCCTCTTGACTATTTTCTCTAAGACCTTGATAATGATTCCTGTTATGCTGATTGGCCGGTAATTTTCAACAGCAGCCTTGGAACCACTTTTGTGCAGTGGAACTATTTTCCCCTCTTTCCACCCCCCTTGGGACTGATCCAGACCCGAGGCTCAAATTAATCCCACAGATGTATTGATTGAGGTTCTGTAATAGACTAGTTACCTCTACTTCATTCATCACAATTCCAGTATAAGCTGTTGGTTCTTCCATTCCTACAAAGTCGCCACCTGGATGATATACTCTTGCAAAGTGCTCGCTCAGTAATTCCACTATATCGACTGATTCAGTTACCTTCCTACCCTCAGCATTTTTCAAGATCATTCTACAATGAGCATTTTTCCTTTTACTTGCAACATATTGAAAAAACTGTTTGGGATTCTCTTTAGCCTGCATGGCCAATTTTCTTTCATAAATCTGCTTTTGCTTTTTTTACCACCCTTGTTACCATCCTGGCCTGAGCGTTATACTGTTCCTGCACCTGATGGTCACCTTTCTCCTTAAATTCCCTCCACAATTGTTTCTTTTTTTTTGCAGCTCAAGCTTAATAGTGTTATTCATCCATTTAACCCCTACTTGATTTATTATTTGGATTCTTGGTATACAGTCAACCATTGCCTCCTGCAAACAACATCCAGCCCTTGCAGTTTTACATGCGATGGCACTGAGCCAAGCACACACCTAAGCTTGTCATACTTACCAGCCCGGTAGTTCCACATGTACCCTGTCTTAATTGTAAATTCCACTCCTTTAGCCACCTCCCAAGTCATGACCTTATGGTCACTCTCACCAATTGTTGGCAACATGGTCATGTTCGTTACAGCCACATTCTCAGTTGCATTTACACGGTCCAGCACTCTCTGCCCCCTGGTATTTTCCACTACATGCTGCCGCAGATAGTTGTCCCTTAATAACCACATAAAATCCAATTCCTTCCTCCCACGTGCCCTGTGCTCTTTCCAGTCAATGTTACCATAATTGAAATCACCCATAATAATTACCCTCCTTCCACTCATTTCTTTTATTTGCCTATGCATACTATCCCCACCATCTATTCCATCACCTGGTCTATAGCAGCACCCAATTTTATATTTTGTTCTGCTAGATTCTATCTCACACCAAACAGCCTCAAATGTGCTCTTTTCTCTATCCTGCAGTTCAACTTCTATACTCCTTGGCTGCAGCTCATCAGCTATCATCAATAACACTCCTTCCCCCCTTTTTATTCACCCTGTCACTCCTGAACACGCTATACCCGTCGCATTCAATCCCACTAGCTTTATCATCTTCTGTCAGCCATGTTTCACTAATACCGACAACCTCTGGCCTGGAAGTGCCAACCATGGCCAAAAACTCTTCCTTCTTGTTCCTAATACTCCTGGCATTAGTGTACATGAATCGCAGAAGCCCATTTGTCCCATCCTTACTTTGATGCCTTATACTAACTATCCGATTCTGATTTGTTGTCCTTCGTACTCGCTCGGGCATAATATACTCATTGATACACTCAACTGCCTCCCTAAAGTCTGCATATCTACTCCCCCTCCCCTTAATAAATCTAGTTTCCCTGAGTCTGTACATCCACTTCCACATCATTCAACAACACGTTTTCAACTCTCCGTACACCAACTCCATTCAAATGTAACCCATCCATCTTATATAAGTCCTTTCGCCCATCGAACTCATTCCACACATCCACAAATTCCACACCACTCTCCATGCATAACCCACGCATAAAGTTATTGGCAATTATGGCCCTCCTTCTAAACACTTCGCTGTCATACTGCGGTAAGATACTCACCATCCTAACTCTCTCACTCTTCTCTTTTGCTACCTCAAATAATTCTCTCACATCCTCTATCATTTCCATTTTGTCCTCTTTCAAATCATTTGTTCCTGCCACGATTATCATCTCTTTCGCCCTCTGTTTTTGCAGTCGAATAGATTCGCTGACGTCCTTTATGTTCTCACCCGGATGGTACGACTTCGTTAAACTCTCAACTATTACACCTCTTAATAGCGAATCCCCATACAGCACTCGCTCCTTCATTTTATTGACGTTTACGAACATTCTATTATTTGCCTTCACAGACTTTCGGCGGTTATTTGTCGGTACGTTCAGCACACATTTTCCCATACGCTCCAGTTGCCTTTTAGCTCTGTGTATCGCACCGTTCAAACGGGCAATTTCACTACTCGCATTTATCTCGCCATTTTCATCATCAATCAAATCATCCATTCGTTCTGTATTTCTACCTTCATTTACACTTTGAACGACGCTCTCACACCTATCTGGCACTGCCATGCAATTCTCTAGCACACCACCATTTTCTACATTCTGACTATCGTTAATGATATCACTCTCGCCACACGAAACATGCTTGAAATCCTCATTCTCTCTACACTTTCTGCACATATTAACTCCACTGTCACTTTCTAACCAGACTCCCACCGCTCTTCACAAGGCATACATCTCACAGACAGCACATTGCATAAATTCGTTTACATCAAAACTCTTAAACAAACATAGCGACCTGGCCGCCATTTTTTTCTTTATCGGTGCCATATGTACGCTATCTTATCTTAAAATTAATAATTAAAATAACAGAAAACATGCAAAAATTGCACAGACACACCAAGAAACAAAAAGCAAACAATACTACTTAAAATTCTAGTAAAATTTCTAATGTTAACACAAAATACTACTAATCTTTTCAGGAGTTCTCGACAAGCCGATGATCTAATCAGTGCAACACCAAGCGACCAAATTCGAATTACGTGGTCATTTGAGATGCCCGCAGCCTTAGCAATTCCACGCACCTTCATTCTTCTATCATCCATCACCATAATCATGGATTTTTTCAGTAATATCTGGAGTAGTGAACTTAACGGGTGTCCAGAAGTTCAGCTTCACTTGTGCTCATATGGCCACTTCGAAAGTACTAAACCACTTATAAACCATTCTAATCGGAGGTGCGACACACCATATTGTTTATCAAGCTTAGCTTTAGTTTCCTGAGCCATTTTGCCTTTCAAAAAATAATGTTTAATTCCTACACGAAATTCTTTCTCATCCATTTGTCACAAATCGCGGTACTTGATCGATTCAAATGAATGCCACACGATTGGAACTTAGTGTGTGATCCTCACAGTTGCCAACAACTAAAAATAACCTCAATATGTACTGGTGGCACCATCTCTTAGACTTTGCATGGACTTATCGAACAGCCCTCGTATTGTGTTGGATGGAAAGCTACTTCTTGTCAGAACAGTTTCTTTGAATCCGTGCCTTCACTTGTGTCTATGGTTTGTTTGGTAGCATTGGATTAATAGTGGTATTACAGGAATTGAGCTCTGAATTCATTACACTGTTCATATTTCATTAAACAGCAATTTTGTATGAGAGACATGTATAACACAGTATTAAACAGTACTGAAGTCATAGGGTGCTTAAGGGTCAATGCTGTATAACTGAGAGGAGACCTCCACATAGCCTTTAAAGGAATGTGGAGAACCGACCAGGGCTTCTGACCTAATGTCCAGTCCTCGCCTTCTCGTGGTGCACCCTGTTGGGTATCTACTTTGATACTGAACGAACGAGGATGGGCTGGCAATTTGGGATTTAGCCGACCAAATTGTATTCTTATTGGTTAAACCAAAATAAAAAATGATGGTACAACATGACAAAATTTCATGCCGGCTGGGGCGTCGCCCGGTTAAACAAGGCCCCTGTTGTTTTCGCCAGGGAACCAGGGCGAACAGCGAAAAGTCAGCTACTGGAACAAATCTGAAAACAAACCCCAACTCAACATCACCAGAGTTAAAGATCGGTACTATCAACGTAAGAAGCCTGAATGGCAAAGAAATGGAGCTAGCTGAGGAATTAGATAAGTACCAGATCGACATAATAGGGGTGACTGAAACAAAAAAGACCAGAACTGGTGAGATCTTTCTGAGCAATAAATACAAAATGTTATATTCAGACAATGACAATCAAGGAAAAGCAGGAGTAGCCATAGTATTCAACACAAAACACTAATCTTCTTGAATGGCAGTCAGTCTCAAGTAGAGTAATGTGGGCAAATATGAGAATGGGGAACGGGACAATGAGACTTATTTGTGCCTATGGTCCCACAGAAGGTTCAGTGGGACCATAGGCACAAAAAATTCCTCCAAAAAATTCCTCAAAAAATTCCTCCACTTCTACTAAGGTAGAAGTGGAGGAATTTTTTGAGGCTTTAGAAAAAGCAACTGACACAATGAAAAAGGAAAAGTTGGTCCTTGTTGGGGATCTAAATAGTAGAGTAGGAAATGATTGTGAGACATACAAAAATATTTTGGGAAAATTTGGAGAAAAGAGCAAAGCTAATAATAATGGCAAATATCTGTTGGATTTCTGCTCAGGACATGGACTGGTTATTACTAACACCATGTTCCAACATAAAAATGTGCACAAATTCACATGGAGAGAAGAGGCTAGGAATAAGAAAAGTCTCATTGACTATGTTATTGTTCATAGTGATGTTTTCTCCCTGGTGCAGGACACCAGAGTGTACAGAGGATTTGAAATTGGAAGTGATCACTATTTAGTCTTGAGCAGGATAAAATTGAATTTCATATTGAAAAGAATAACATGTAAGAAAATTTTAAAGCGAATAAAAGTTGAGCAGCTCTCAGATATGAACTGTAGACTAAAATACAGAAATATTATTGAAAAGAAAATGAAAGAGTTTGAGAACAGGAATCAAACCTTGGAGATTCAGTGGCAAACTCTGAAGGAAACATTGATTGATTCTGCCAGAGAGGCATGTGGTGAGGTTGTGTGCAAGGATAAAAAAATCAGAACTCCCTGGTGGACACAAGAAGTTAAAGAGGCAGTGAAGGAAAAGAAGAAAGCATATCAAAAGTTCCTGGCAAATAAGTCAGCTTTTACTCTTACAGAATACAGAGACAAATGTAAGAAAGCTAAACAGTGTGTAAAACTAGCTAAACAAAAGTCATGGGAGGACTTTGGCAAGAATATAGAAAATAAATATCAAGAAGGTGGCAAAATATTCTGGAGGTTGTTGAAGAAGCTTAGGAATGGAGGAAAGAGTGCTGTAAAAGGAATTAGAGATGATAAAGGTGAAATGAAAACAGGAGAAAAAGATATCCTTGAAGTATGGAGTAATTACTTTGAAAAACTGCTAAATGAAACAAGCAGTGATGACAGCACAGTGATAAAAAAACACTGACCAGGCATGCAGTCAGGAATACATATCCATACTTGAAGTAGAAAAAGCCATCAAAGGCTTGAAATGTGGAAAGGCAGCAGGAGTAGATGATATTCGACCAGAAATGCTGAAGTATGGTGGTATGAGAGTCTTACAGTGGCTGCACTGCATAGTTCAGAAAGCCTGGACAGAGGGACGAATTCCCGATGATTGGAGTAGAGCTCTCATAGTACCCATATATAAAAAGGGAAATAAAACTGAATGTGAGAATTACAGAGGTATTTCCCTACTGAGTGTTCCTGGCAAGATCTATGCAAGTATACTTGAGAAACGGTTGAGAAGAATTGTGGAAGAAAAGCTTGGTGAAGAACAAGCTGGATTCAGGCCAAATAGAGGCTGTCAGGATCAGATCTTCACTTTACGACAAATAGTCGAGAAAGCATGGGAATATAACAAAGATCTGTATTTAAGTTTTGTCGATTTGGAAAAGGCATATGACAAGGTGCCAAGAGAGAAGCTATTCAATACGCTGCAGTTATATGGTGTCAATGGGGCATTATATCAAGCAATACTTAGTCTTTATTTGAGTTGTGAGTCAGCAGTTAGAATTGAAGGAAGTACAGGAAGATGGTTTAATGTTAAATCTGGTGTGAGACAAGGATGTACATTATCCCCTCTGTTATTCATTATCTATATGGATCACATTATGAAGGAATGTGGTATTAAACCTGATATCAGAATTGGAGATGTTAATGTCAGCTCTTTGCTTTATGCGGATGATGTTATACTTCTAAATAAATCCGCTACAAGTCTGCAAGATTCTCTGACTAAATTGAATAGCTGTTGTAATAGATATGGTATGAAGGTCAGCAATAAAAAGACAAAGACAATGAAAATAGGCAGAATCATTGAAAATGTCAACTGTGTTGTGAATGGAGAACCTGTGGAACAAGTAAAACATTTCAGCTACTTAGGCACAATTTTTACTGAAGATGGTAAACTAAATATAGAAATAGACAACAGAATCAGCAATGCTGGTATCGTGGGAAGTCAATTGAATAAATTCATATGGAATAAGAAAGAAATTAGTCGGAACACTAAATTAGCTGTATACAAGACTGTGTTCAAACCAATTTTAACTTATGGATCTAAGAGGTGGGTCAGAGGTAAAACACTTGACCAATGACTAGAAACTTCAGATATGAGAGTCCTGAGAAAGATTAGAGGCGTGAACAGATGGCATCAATGGCAATATCATATTAAAAATGAGGATATTAGGAAAGAACTTGACATTGTCAGCATCCAGGAATGCGTTAGCAGAGCTAATCTCAGATGGTATGGTCACTTAAATAGAATGGGAGAGGAAAGATTAGCAAAACAAGTGTTCTCTGCCAGGTTGGCAGGAAAACGACCCAGAGGAAGACCAAGATATAGGTGGATTGATACGGTACAAAGTGCCTTAGACGATAGAAATATAAGATCTGATAATGTTGGAGTCTTGACAAGTAACAGACTGATTTGGAGGAAAATTGTAGATAGGAAGTTAGTAATGATGTAATTTTTTCATGTAGTACTGTCATATCCTGTACACCCCTTGAGGGTACATGGCAGGAATTTGATGATGATGATGAAGTCATATATTTGTTCTCAAAAAGAATTCTGTGAATCCCATTTAGTCAAAATTTTTCAGAAATGCAATCACTGTACACTGTTTTTTAGATACACAGACATCATCAACTCAAACCACTCCATTTTCATTCCTGTAATTCAGAGACATTCTAGAATAACATGTGACTTTATACTAAAGCAAGTGCATCGAAAGATATTGAATGAGATATAATCTCTATCTTCATTGATGCATGGTTTGTTTGATTAAAAAAAATACTTTTTAGCATGCTGCTATATAAATTCCAAAAACTATTGTTATTAAATTAAGGATTTAATAATACAGAGGATATGATCTCTTTCTTATTGCAGCTGATTATCCATCTGGATCTTGGTTAGGTGATGAAATCAATCCTGAATTGAGAGTCCGTTGTCACATTAGCCCAACGTGAGTAGATTTGAAAATTCTTTAGTTTTCTAGGTAAAAAATTTTGGTATTCATCCTGTTTTTTTTTTTTTTTTTTTTTTTTTTGTATTATTTATTTTTAAAGCTATTGAAATGAAAGCTTGAAAAGTGACAGCAGCATTATTCTGCTGTTGTCACTTTTTAAGCTAGTTTGGAGTCGGCATGTTGATGCTGATTTTGCTCATGTAATACTTTGTTTGTTGACAGTCTGATAGTAGATGAGCTTTTTTTTCATTCAAACCACCTGTCATATTTCTACCATTTGGTGGTTTGCTTATTTACTGTGTGTGTGTGTGTGTGATTGGGAGGGGTATCTGTTTTGACCTTATTGCATTTTCTGGTGAGAAAAATAGTCAAGCAGAAGTAATGATTTGTGGTAATGTGGCTACCATTTTTGTTCTTACGTAAAACCTTTGTTTACATGTTCACAGATCTACGTTAACATAACATCAGTAAGAATTAACCTTACTCTGCAATTTTTATGTCCTCTGGTTCTTTTTAAAATGTCTAGTAAAGTAAGCCAAGCAGCAGTAATTAGTCTCAGATGTGAGTAAACAAAAGTTTGCATATTAAGTAACTCGATAACTAGGCTATTTGTATGTAAGATAGTTGACTTTACATCATGTCACAATATTACATAGCATTGGCATGTAGAGATAAGATAAGGAGGTGGTGGTGGTATCTGTATATAAGTCATTGGTCCACCACAAATGGAATATTGTGCTCAGATTTGGTCACCAAATTATCATTGTGATGTGAAAACATTAGAGAGGTTCCAAAGATGAATGACCAAAGTGATATCAGGACTCTGGATTGTTGGTTATGAAAAGTGTTTGAGGGAATGTGGATTGCAGAGTTTGATGGTTAGGATGAAAAGTGGAGATATGATCGAGACCTTCATATTAGTTAAAGGATTCTACCAGATTAATACAGAAGGAATTGGTGCAAAAGGGCAGATTTTTTACACAGAGAGTTGTTGGTTGAGTGGAATGCATTGCCAGAGTGCATTTTTGAATGCAGGAGTGTAAATAATTTCAAAATTCATTATGATAGACATGTTGCTGCTGGTTGAGTGGGCCTCCAACGATGAGTCTGTTGACTCCATGAAGGTTACTGAAATAATAATAATATACACTTCCTTCCAGAGGTGTATATTAGTGTGTATTATGGAAGGGTTTGATGTTGATTCAGGTCTTATTAGTAAGATCTATAGACCCATTGAGACCCCAAAAGCTAAATCATTGACAGACGTCAATGTGAGTTCTGTCATATCCTATTTTTTCCTTGCCAGAAGAAATCTGCAGTTGTTTATGATTTCACAGGTTTCCTTGATTCTGACAAAGTAAAATGAATTGTGAAATTAGCTAAGATTGGCTAAAATTTGCTAAGCTGACCAGAGTCTGTTGTGATATTGAGGAGTTGATCAATGTAAACATTACCAAGTTGACTGAAGTTCTCAGACAGCTGTTTTTCAAGTGGGAGCTGGGATGGAGAGGAGGAAGATGGACTGCCAGCTTGGCCTTCCCAACCACCAGCGTATTGAATGATTTTAAAATAGCAGACCATTTGGCTGATAATTTCTTGCAAAAAAATCCCTTAATAGAGAGAAGATTAACATTTGAGCAAGGCAGTGAATTTTACTAAGAATTCTTTATAAGCTTTTGTAGATTTTACTTTATCTTTCAGAAGAAAAATAAAGAAAATCATCTTCTCTAACTCTGCAAGGTATGTTTTGTTTGATAATAGGCTTTAATTCTTTATTTTCATTAAAAAAACAACAACTGGGAAAATAAGGTTAGGTCAACTTCTTCAAATCCCATATTTTCTATAGAATCTCATTTCACATTATGAGGAGCCTCTGTAGCTCAGTCACTATCAACAGTGCTTAGAAAGACTAGGATTCAAATCCAGGATGCAAAGAACCTTTATAAAGGCTTTTCAACTGAAGGTAAGTTAGGTGGTCTCATATAGGAGGGATTTTTTCTTCCTGAAATTCAGGTTTTGAATCTCACACAACAGGGAAACCAGCTTAAACAACACACCCAATTTCCAAACATAATACACTGTCTCATATCCTTAATTGCTTTGACCATAATTCCAAAACAAACAAACACAAACATAACCATGAATGGCAAGGTCCTGTTCTACACAGTGTATTTCTTAATTTATTATATTTTATATGTCACTGTTTGCATTACATTCAGAAAAACTATTTTTATTATATAAGTATCTTCATGGAGTCAGAAGACTCATTGCGGGAGACCCCATACTAACCTATATACAAGCAGTACTTATCATACCGCTTCTTAAACTTATTCACTGTCAGGACACTAACAACAACTTTTGGCAATTCATTCCATTCATTCATCACTCTCCAAGGTAAAAATCTAGCATTCACATCCTTACTGAATTTTACATGATGTCTATGGTGATCCCAAAGTTACTGGCATCAGTGAGACCAAGTCAACAGAAAATACTATTGTTACAGGAATAGAATGTAAAGGGTATTGTATTTTCAGGAAAGTTAGTTGGAATAGTACCGGGAGTGAGGTATTGCTGATGATAGCCTGAGAATTTCAATAAACAAAAATTAAATTATTCAAAGTTTTTACTTGGTTATACTTTAAAATAAAGTTACTAAAAAATTATATTCTTGGTTTAGTCCGCAATGCTAAAGTGTAAGTAAACAAAGTTTGCACATGAAGCATCTTCACGATTGGGCTACTTGTATATAGAGGCTAATGATTTGAATCATTTGTCTCAGTATCCCATAATGCAAGGGGCACACCCTTTCAGTTGTGTGTATAATGCTATGCACTATAGAAAGGGCCACTACTTAAACCAATTTTGACCTTTTTTGAGGTCTCATGAGTGTGAGCCGGACCCTGAAGGGATACCAAGGTTAAATTAATGCAGAAGTCGTATATTTTCCATATACAAGCAGTGAAAAGGTGTATCTCCTTATTATTAAATTACTTTGGATCTTGAAGATACTTCATCTGCAAACTTTATTTGCTTACACTTGGATAAAGGATTAAACCAAGCATATAATTTCTTGGCATCTTTAATTTATAGTATAACCAAGTTAAAAAAACTTTCACGTTTATCTCTGATCCAGAGTAATTTAATAAGGTAATACATCTTTTCACTACTTGTATATGGGAAATATATGAGTTCTACATTAATTCAACCTTGGTATTTCTTCTGGGTCTGGCTCCCACTGATGATATTTATTACTGTTTGTCTTTGGGCTTGCTTGCTTCCTGCAGAGCTGAGAGGCTCAGAATTTTTTGTTTGCATAACTGATATAGATAATGCTTTATTTGCATCATTTATGGACATATATGACTATGTAAAATTGTTATTGAACTGTTACATCCATCTACAAATGAAAGAAAAAGGCAGTGATTCACCGTATGACAGTGGCTTGGAACCTAACGTATTGTATGAGCTGGGTATGCCTGTATAAAATAGGACCTTGCCATTCATGAGACTTCTTGAAATTGATAAATCTGTGGTGTGCAAATGAATTAATCTGGAAAAAATTTGTAAATGTTGACTTAACCTTTTTTTTTTTTTTTTATAATTTATTTCTTTTTATAATTTTTCTTTTTTCACCAGTCTCATATGTAGACGAACAACCAAAAGACCAATTGAAACTAAAGTGAAAAAATGACTGATACTCGGGTAGTTAACCTTATCTGAGTTAACTTCCTTGAGTTGGTCTTCTCTGCATGAGATTCTCTCCAGCCATCCCTGCAGTTGATCATAAGACCACATTGAACGAAGAGGATGGAATCATTTAAAAAAAAAAAAACTCTCATAGTAAAAATAGACAGAATTTTAACCTTCTCCTGGTAAATATTGCATAATGTGGGTGGTCTACTCTATCTACCCCAAAATTTGATATCTCCTAGAATGCTTCTTTATAAATACAAAAATCGTCTGACTGAAAACAAAATTTCCACAATACAATATTGTAAAGCATGTGTATGTCATATTGTTTTATGTATGAAAATCAAAATTCTCTTCCCATTGCTGACAGGTGGTGGATACTCCAAAAAAAAGAACCTGTTCTGTTGTAAATAATGGAATGCCCAACACATCTGTTACAAATATGCAAGGCAAGAGGACAGCTGTAGAATCTGTGTTCTACTGTTTCCAGTTGGAAACAGATCTCATACGTTGGATCTCCAACATTAAAGTACCTCCAATGGATGGCATTTACTGGAAGGCGACCGTATGCAATTCATCAAACAAGATACTGAAGTTCCAAGGATATCCTTGGAACCTCAGTAAGTTATTCAACAAAGTGTCATTGTTAATAACAGTTAATAATAATATTGTTAATAACGCCAGCCTGGTTGGCTGAGTGGTTTGCGTACCTGCCCTCCATCCAAAAGGTTGCAGGTTTCAATCCCACTGTGAGCATGGATGTTTGTTATTATATGTGAAAATGCTAGTAGTGCTGGGTGGCATTGGTGTAGATGATGATGGCATTGGTAGTTGCAATTCGTTGTAGTTGGTGGATTGAGTGGTGGAGATGGAGGGTTGTAGAGTAGGTGCCCTCCCTCAATGAGTCTTTGGACTCCCTGGAGGCGTCACATAATAATAATATCTGACCGTGGAAGTGCGTGGCGAAAGAAGTTAAAGGTTTCTTTATACCAAATTTTACTTTTATTAATGGAAAGAATGCCAATGCCAGAATGTTGTAGCAATTCTAGATTTAAGCAGAGAATGTTGTAGTATTCAGGAACAATCTCAGCTTTTGGACCTTTAGAATCATTTACTCCAAATTGGGGAAGATGAAAACCCAGGTAGGTACTGGAGAAGGTCTGCACATGTGTGATTGGTCTGCAACATTTTATGGATTTTTGTAGCTGTTTTGCTTAAATAGCAGCAATTTAAGACTGGAAGCCCTAAGCCTCTATGCTTCTTTGATACTTGAAGAAATTCCTTTTTAACTTCTTGGTATTGGTAAAGTGGCACCCAATTTTTCACTCATGTAAGGTTTCAATGTTATTGCATATAAGTTCTTGAACAAACTTCAAGTATAATGAGGGGGGGGGGTTCTCTCTCTCTCTCTCTCTCTCTCTCAGGAGTTAGTCCAAAAGGGGTGCCTAGAAGATTCCACTTTCCAAAAACTTTTAATTTGTCTCTGCATTAGCAGTTAATCTGCTGATCTTGCTGAATTTTTCCAAAATACCAAAAAGAGATTATATGGATCATTATCCCTCAAAGTGCCTACTACATCATTGGCATATGCTAATACCTTATTTTCCTTCATAGTTGAAGGAACTGCTATTCCTCATACAGCATTTGTATTGTTGACTTCCTGCAAAAAGGTTCAAGAACCAGTACAAAGAGTAATGGAATAAGAGGGCAACCTTGCTTTACTCCTTTTTGAATTTTGACTGAGTCTGATAAGAACCCATTAACTAGAAGGTGAGTAGTTGAATTGGCATAGGCTCATTTAATGAGGAATAGCAGCTTTCTGCCCACACCAATTTGGTGGAGGACGTGGAACAGGAAGGAATGCCAGACATTATCAAACTCTTGAGTAAGGTCCACTGATAACATTACCATTGACTGCTTTTTGTATTAACTAAGCAGAGTAGATCATGCAGCAGAAACAGATTAAATTCAACTGCTTGACCTGGAACTCCATACACCCATGTGGTTTTAATCATGTATCTCAATACTACTTTGAGCCTGTTATTGATAATGCAGAAAAATATCGTGTAGTCAGTATTAGATAGAGAAATAGGTCTCCAGCTGCTGATTAAAGTATGATCTTTGTTAGGTTTTGAAATGAGGATGTTATGGCTTGCTACAAATTCATGTGGTATGTGTCCTGATGAGAGAAAAGAATTAAACAGTATAATTACAATGGGAAGAATAAAATCGCAGGCCTTGCAGTAAAGTTCTATCCCTAGACCATCAATTCCTGGGGATTTTCTTTTCTGGCATTCTTTATAGACTGTGGTAACTTCAGATGCTGTAATGGGCTTGTCGAGCCCATCTTGGATATGAACAGGAAAGCCATTAATGTTCCAAAAGTTATAATTTCCCACAGTACTATTGTCTTCAAATAAGGCTTTTTTGAAAGGAGTCAAGGATGTTTTGAGCAGTGGACATGTCTTCATCATTATCAATGCAGATTTGAGTGATAGTCCTTTTTTTTGCAGAATTTAGTGAATTGTCTAATGAAGAAGGCAGCTGAAGGGCTATCTGCTAAGTACTGCTGTATTCTTATTTTAAAATTTCTTTCTTCCACTTGTTTCTGCCTTTCCACTTCTATCGCTGTGTTAATGTTTCTAATGATTTTGCTGCATTACATACCATGCATATTTTCTATGAACCAGCTTCTCTCTTTATACAGGTCTTTTGAGGAAAGCCTGTTCCTTTTCCCATTCAATCATATTCTCTTATATACCACATATCGCAATCCCAGGTAACATTATTTCAGTTTGAACAGAGGGTCTGGAATTTGGTTGGAAAGATCAACAGAAAATTTGGTGGAAGTCTCCATTGTCCAGAACTGATCTCTACTTGTTTCATACAGCAGAATTTAAGTAAAACTGGATTAGAATTTGACATGCTGATGTCAAGATCTTTTATCTGAATTACCCTATTTATAAGGGAAGAAGAGATATAAATATGATCAAGATGGGTACCTTGATACGTGTAAGTCTGGAGATTAGGATTGCGAATCCTCATGAAGTGTACTAGTTGAGCATTGTCGAGACATATTTTTAACTGTGCATATCCCACTTTTGCATTCTTGGGGGTGTGTATCCTCCTATTTTGTCTAATGTGGGGTTTTCAGTACAATTTCAGTTTTCATCTGCTATGATGTAGTGGGCATCATAAATATGGCTGCAATTCCTGAAAGAATTTTCATCTAATTGTTCCATTGGATGGAGCATAAACATTTATAAACCTTATTACACATCCACATTCTTGTGGATGTGTAATAAGGTTTATAAATGTCTGTGTCTATTGTCAAGATTCTCCCTTCTGCATCACTTTGGATATTACAGAATGACCTAAGGAGGGAGGGGGCAAGAATAAGAATTTCTACTGCAGCCCAGCTAAATCTTCCAATGCTCCAATAAAAAAGAAGTGGATATCTGTCTATTATAAAGTTTTTATATCTGCAGAAGCATGTTTCTTGAAGAAACAAAAACCTGATATTATGGCATAGCATATCTTCTTGTTTAATTTGCCTGTGGAATCCTTGTATATTTAATGAAGCAATGCAGAAAGAAAATGATATGATTAGTGAAGTGCCATTGGTAAGTCTTTAACTTCTAGATTTTGGATGAACTTGATGAGGTCTTAAATCCGTGAAGGAGCAATTGCATAGCCTGCTTCTTATAAATTGTTTTCAAGTTTTTTCCTGTTGCTTTCCATTATCTTCTCCGGTTTTTTCTTGTATAACAGTTTCATTTATTTGCATTTCGTCTTGTATCTGTTCAGATGTTATACTAGGTTCATTATTGGTAATTTCAACAAATGTTGTTCCATCCATATTTGACTAGGAAAGTAGCTTCTGCAGTTGTGGAATTTTGGGGCTAATTTCTGCAAGATTTTGTCTTGTACATTTTGTGATTTTATCAAGTATAGTTTGTTTGTAAGTGCTGTCTTTACTAGACTGAATTGGAGGATCTGGGAACTCTTCTTTATGCCTTTCCAATATCTATATGCTGCTCTAATTGGCTCTACTGGTGCTCCCACTCTTTCAGTGAAAGTTCTGAAAGGACAGGTGGTAACCCGATATTCAGAACTTTCACATTTCTGACAAGGTTTGAGACACTGATTAGTGATATGTCTGATTTCCATATCCCAAAGCTTAAAGTTGAAACATTTAGCTTTGGGGCAATTGCCACCCAAGTGATCGTGCAAAACATAATGCAGGCACTTCCTCTGTACTCTGGAATAATTCACCATAACTTGAGTTGTACTGATGTTGACAAAATTTGGTATGGGCATCTTCATATTTTTATCCTCAATTTTTTTGATTAATTCGTCTTTTCTTTTTGATGATCTTGTCTGCATATTAAGTTCTTTCAGTTGTGCTCACCAGAAAACCAGTTTGGATCATCACCTGATGTACCATTTTTCATATATTACTGATTTTATCCCATTTTGAGAATGTCTGAATAAGAATTTCATTACTATTCTCTATATATTGCATTGGAAATCTCCCGATTTTTACTGTTTAACCTGGCTTCCCACCATTACAGGAAAATTACTGTGCTACCTTTGATAGTTTATCCCTTGTTTTAACTACAATTAAATATTTTCCTGCACCACACGGCATGAAAGAATAAATTTTTATTAGCCCCAGCTATCTCTTTTAAAAACTTAGTCGTCCCCCTTTCTTGCTTCTTTACATCTTGGAATTTCAAAATGCCAGAGTTCGTACCCTTGGAGAAATTGGTATCATTATCTTAGGAGGGAAAAGACTAAACCATCATCATCATAATCAAATTCCTGACATGTACCATCAAGGGGTGTACGGGATATGATAGTACTACATGAAAAATTTACATCATTACTAACTTCCTATCTACAATTTTCCTCCAAATCAGTCTATTACTTGTCAAGACTCCAACATTATCAGATCTTATATTTCTATCGTCTAAGGCACTTTGTACCATATCCATCCACCTATATCTTGGTCTTCCTCTGGATTGTTTTCCTGCCAACCTGGCAGAGAACACTTGTTTTGGTAATCTTTCCTCGCCGTTTCTGTTTAAGTGACCATACCACCTGAGATTAGCTCTGCTAATGCATTCCTGGATGCTGACAATGTCAAGTTCTTTCCTAATATCCTCGTTTTTAATATATTGCCATTGATGCCATCTGTTCATGCCTCTAATCTTTCTCAGGACTCTCATATCTGCGGTCTCTAGTCTTTGGTCAAGTGTTTTACTTCTGACCCAGCTCTCAGATCCATAAGTTAAAAAGACTAAACCTCTGTGTTTATTTATAAGGAAACTTTTCAATTGTAAGACTGAAAATTAAATAACCCTGTGATATAGCAACAATTCTACACCATCTGCAAATGCTATATTTGAGCTGCTATAAAATGGCAGTCATGATACAGTCAAAAGTAATTCCATAATGAAGATATTAACTGCAATACCAGCATCTACTTAAAAAATCCAGTGCTAGTGGGAGAGCGAAACCACCATTAGCACCAGCAAAATAAAATTAAAATATCCAAGTGAAAAACAAAGGAAAGAAAACCAAAGTGCTTATCTTGCCAAAATCCAAGGTGTCATCAGTGAGAGCCAGACGCAGAAGAGATACCAAGGTAATGCAGAAGTCATATTTCCCATATACAAGTAGTGAAAAGATGTGACACCTTATTATTAAAAAGAAATCTCAATTAGAGCTAGTTGTTTAAAGGTTTTCGACTTGGTTATAAATTAACTTTAAGATACCAGGAAATCATATTCTTGTTTAATCCTTTATCCAAGTGTAAGCAAATGAAATTTATGCATGAACTTATCTTCATGACTGGCCTACTTGTATATATAGAGGCTGATGACTTCACATTAATTACCTTAGTATCCCATAATACTAAGCACACATATATAAGATACTTCACACTCAAATTTTGTTTCCTTACATTTAGATAAAGGATTAAGAAGAATGCACTTTCCTGGCATCTTTAATTTGACCTAACTTAACCTCCCTACTGGCCAATGTGGATGAAATAGTGACACCAAATTGCACTTCTTATCCATCTTATTAAATGGGTTTTAGAGCTTCGTATCCAGATTTATCTCAACATCTATAGACGTCGTGGCCGGTTGGGGAGTAATTCCATAGTTCATTTAGAAATTGAAGTTAAGAACAGAGTTGCTGAGAGAGAGAAACCTGTCCAAGAATGGCTAATGTAGAAGAATATGTTCCTCTTGATATATACATTTTTTTTTTTTTTGTTGCCAAGCATTACATTCCTGGACAAGTAATTCTTGGTAAAATCACTTTGTCATAGACATGTTGCTTATTTTAATATACCTTTAGAAATAAAGAAACAACTTTAATTTTTGAGCAGTTTCACTTTTTATATAGGATTTTTCTGATGAGAGTAATTTTTTCCTTTAATAATTAATATATTATACATAGTTTAAATTAAATGAATACTATAATTTGTAGTTTAGTTGCATTAATAAATGCAACTGGGATTATCTATTAATACATAACATCTCTGATTAAAAGATGGAATATAATAAATTTAGTTTAATCCTTTATCCAAGTGTGAGCAAACAAAGTTTGCGCCTGAAAATATCTTCAGGACTGGGGTAAGGTAGTACAACGCCGGGCAACTTGTAGCAAAGGTGGACCAAGCTAACATCACTCCTATCTCGGTATCTCCCATAATGCAAAACACATCTCCTTGCAGATATGTATAATGTTGTGCATTAAGGGAAGGGCCACTACCCAGACTAGTTTGGGTAGTGGCCCTTCCATTGGTTGAGAGGATTGCGTTTCTTTTTCTTCAGCTTACATGCTTTGTGGTTTATGGATGTCTTCAGCTAGTGAATGATTTTTTTATTATCCAGTGCAAGACCACTACTCTGCTTATTTGGAGGCTTGAAGTGGATTGAAAGCGTACCATGTTTGCCTATGGAGACAGGTTTTCAATATCACCATCTTTAGCCATCATATGCTAAATGTGGTATCTCCTCTGGATCTGGCTCCTGCTGATGAGACTTCAGTAAAGGTTGAAACCAATTGATGGTTTGATTCCGGGAGAGTAGAGTTTTTGCTCCCTTAAGGTTTTTGCCTTAGGGAGCTTTTGAACATCAAAGAATTCGGATCTGTTGGGATGGCCTGTATTAGGACTTCCTTGGCTGATGCTTTTCCTGGAATATGAGCAGTTCTGCTTGGTGGTAGGGGAGCCTGTCACTGAGCAGAGCCACCACTGAGTTAAATGATCACTCAGGTTGCTCATTGTTGGGTGATCTGAGTGATCGCACGAGTTTTTGGAGAGGTAATCCCCGCACTTAAACAGGGAAACCGGTCTGGGTAGTGACCCTTCCCTTAATGCATAGCATTATACATGTCTGCAAGGAGATGTGCTTTGCATTATGGGATACCAAGGCAAGTGATGTGAAGTCATACCACCTTTACTACGAGTTGCCCCAGTCCTGAAAATACTTCAGGCTCAAACTTTGTTTGCTTACACTTGGATAAAGGATTAAACCAAGTATATAATTTCTTAATGTCTTTAATTTATGTCCTTTTAATGTTCTTTGAGAGGGACAGTTCTTTCCATTTTGTATAAGTTACACTTAGACAGTTGAAAAATTATTTAATTATGATAGATTAACTACAAATGCTTCGATTCACATATTGTGTATCCTTAGTGTAATACAGTTGAAATGAAAAAATAAAACAACAGTGAAGGGTATATGGAGAATGGAATCTGTCCTTATATGCATTTGCAAGACAGCAGGTCAAAACTGATTCTGTCAGGATCAGTTGAAGTGTGCATGCATGCATGTGATTAAAAAAAAAAAAAAGAGAGAGAGAAAGGTAACTAATCTCTGGAATACCAATCTCATCACTGCAAATACCAAAATTCATCTGCACAAAACCATCAGTTAAGCCATATTTACATGTGGTGCACAGACATGGAACATAACTAACCACTTAATGAGCAATTAGTATTATTAAAAGCTTTGGGGCAACATGCCTTTGAACAGTGATAGGATATACATGACAAGATCACAACCTAATACTGTCATTCTTGAAGAAAGCCAACAAAGACTAATAGAAACAAATGTCAACTCAGATGGTTATGACCAACTTAGACTTTCACCTTCACCTATCTTCACTGCCCTTGCTCTCTTATAGGCCAACTAATGGACACAGAGGAAGACCAAGAAAACAGTTTTGTTAACACATAAACAAATGTCTCTTTTGAAGATGAGGCTCATGAACCATCTGGCATTCACTATTTGACATAAAATAGAGCAACTTGATTCACTTTCATCTAATAGACTATCTCCATAAGTTTTTTATATGAATATTTATATATATATATTTCCTTATTTATACATGAATAAATGATGATGATTACATGCACAAGTAGTAAAAACTTATATAATTAAACAGTATAGAATAGCAGTTTGGAATAATTCATGTGAAGAATTAGACTTTCTTTCAAAAAATCAGTAACCTTTATCACAGAATCAATTTCACTATGGAATTTGAATTAAATGGAACTACATCTTTCCTTGATGTGCTTATAAAAAGAAAACTGAATGGTTCCTTATCAAAAAAAAAACACATTGTATTTTTTTTTTGTAAACGTTTATTTTTGGGTCTATATATCCATTAGACTTTGGTATTATTCCTTCTGGAAATAAGGCATTATTAAATGCCTTATTTCCAGAACTCATATTATCTGATCTATCTCAAAAAGAAATTTCTACAAGTAAGGAAACTGCTATTCTCAATGGTTACAACTGCAAAACAGTAGAGAAGAATCAATCATTTTTCTTTACCCTCTATTAGAAGAGGAGACTCACACAGAATTGCTATCCTGTACGTTAAATACATATCAGAGCATATTTCTTGTAACTTAAAGAAGTTTAATATTTCCACAACTTTGAAGCATATAAATTCAAGTAGCTCTATGATGCCATCTCCAAAAGATAAAATTCCATCTCTGCTGCTACCTGGAGTATTCAGTCTCATGAAACTGCAAGTTATTCTGTTCTGGGCAAACAGGCTGATCTGAACATCAATCCTACATTATCTCCAAGACCATGGGATTATTAATGATAGCCATAGGATCCTTTGGAATGATGCCAAATTACTACACAAATGTTCCCATAAATATGAGTGTCTTTTTAAAGAAAGTTCCAAAGTACTTCTGCATTGTCCAAATTTCAACCTTAATGAGGGCCTCTCCTTGCCAAAAATCTGAGAAATTATTAAGAACTACACTTTTTTTTTTTAGTGATTCCCACCCATGAGAGGTTATTTGCAAACCTATAGTACAGTTGTGCCATTGGTGGGCTAAAGATTTTTTTATTCATTTTTATCAATTTTATATATATATATATATATATATATATATATATATCTGCCTGGATACTGAACAAATGAGGATAGGCTGGCAATTTGGGATTTAGCCGACCAAATTGTATTCTTATTGGCTTAAACCAATATAGAAAATAATGGTACAACATGACAAAATTTCATGCCAGCTGGTCGTCGCCCAGTTAAACAAGGCACTGTTATTTTCGCCAGGGAACCAGGGCGAACAGCGAAAAGTCAGCTACTGGAACAAATCTGAAAGCACACCCCAACTCAACATCACCAGAGTTAAAGATCGGTGCTATCAACATAGAAGCCCGAATGGCAAAGAAATGGAGCTAGCTGAAGAATTAGATAAGTACCAGATCGACATAATAGGGGTGACTGAAACAAAATAGACAAAAACTGGTGAGATCTTTCTGAGCAATAAATACAAAATGTTATATTCAGGAAATGACAATCAAGGAAAAGAAGGAGTAGCCATAGTATTCAACACAAAATATGAGGCTAATCTTCTTGAATGGCAGGCAGTCTCAAGTAGCGTGATGTGGGCAAATGTCAGAATGGAGAACTTTGGCCTATGGTCCCACAGAAGGTTCTACTAAGGTAGAAGTGGATGAATTTTTTTGATGCTTTAGAAAAAGCAACTGACACAATGAAAAAGGAAAATTGGTCCTTGTTGGGGATCTAAATAGCAGAGTAGGAAATGATTGTGAGACATACAAAAATATTTTGGGAAAATTTGGAGAAAAGAGCAAAGCTAATAATGATGGCAAATACCTGTTGGATTTCTGCTCAGGACATGGACTGGTTATTGCTAACACCATGTTCCAACATAAAAATGTGCACAAATTCACATGGAGAGAAGAGGCAAGAAATAAGAAAAGTCTCATTGACTATGTTATTGTTGATAGTGATGTTTTCTTCCTGGTGCAGGACACCAGAGTGTACAGAGGATTTGAAATTGGAAGTGATCACTATTTCGTCTTGAGCAGGATAAAATTGAATTTCATATTGAAAAGAATAACATGTAAGAAAGTTTTAAAGTGAATAAAAGTTGAGCAGCTCTCAGATGTGAATTGTAGACTAAAATACACAAAGATTATTGAATACAAAATGAAAGAGTTTGAGAACAGGAACCAAACCGTAGAGATTCAGTGGCAAGCCTTGAACTTTGAAGAAAACCCTGATTGATTCAGCCAGATAGGTATGTGGTGAGGTTGTCTGCAGGGATAGAAAAATCAGAACTCCATGGTGGACACAGGAAGTTAAAGAGGTAGTGAAGGAAAAGAAGAAAGCATATCAAAAGTTCTGGCAAATAAGTCGGCTTTTGCTCTTAGAGAATACAGAGACAAATATAAGAAAGCTAAACACTGTGTAAAACTAGCTAAACAAAAGTCATGGGAGGACTTTGGCAAGAACATAGAAAATAAATATCAAGAAGTTGGTAAGATATTCTGGAGGTTGTTGAAGAAGCTTAGAAATGGAGGAAAGAGTGCTGTAAAAGGAGTTAGAGATGAGGTGACATGAAAACAGGAGAAAAAGATATCCATGAAGTATGGAATAATTACTTCGAAAAATTGCTAAATGAAACAAGCAGTGATAGCACAGCGGTAAAAAAACACTCAACAGGCATACAGTCAGGAATACATATCCATACTTGAAGTAGAAAAAGCCATCAAAGGCTTGAAATATGGAAAGGCAGCAAGAATAGATGACATTCGACCAGAAATGCTGAAGTATGGTGGTATAAAAGTCTTAAAGTGACTGCACTGCATAGTTCAGAGAGCCTGGACAGAGGGATGAATTCCCAATGATTAGAGTAGAGCTCTAATAGTACTCATATATAAAAAGGGAAATAAAACTGAATGTAAGAATTATAGAGGTATTTCCCTATTGAGTGTTCCTGGCAGGATCTATACAAGTATACTTGAGAAACGGTCGAGAAGAATTGTGGAGGAAAAGCTTGGTGAAGAACAAGCTGGATTTTGGCCAAATAGAGGCTATCAGGATCAGATCTTCACTTTACGACAAATAGTTGCGAAAGCTTGGGAATATAACAAAGATCTGTATTTAAGTTTTGTCGATCTGGAAAAGGCATATGACAAGGTGCCAAGAGAGAAGCTATTCAATACTCTACAGTTATATGATGTTAATGGGGCATTATATCAAGCAATACTTAGTCTTTATTTGAGTTGTAAGTCAGCAGTTAGAATTGAAAGAAGTATAGGAAGATGGTTTAATGTTAAATCTGGTGTGAGACAAGGATGTACATTATCCCCTCTGTTATTCATTATCTATATGGATCACATTATGAAGGAAAGTGGTATTAAACATGATATCAGAATTGAAGATGTTAATGTCAGCTCTTTGCTTTATGCGGACGATGTTATACTTCTAAATAAATGCGCTACAAGTTTGCAAGATTCCCTGACTAAATTGAATAACGGTTGTAATAGATATGGTATGAAGGTCAGCATTAAAAAGACAAAGACAATGAAAATAGGTAGAATTGTTGAAAATGTCAACTGTGTTGTGAACGGGGAACCTGTGGAACAAGTAAAACATTTCAGCTACTTAGGCATGATTTTTACTGAAGATGATAAATTAAATATGGAAATAGACAACAGAATCAACAAAGCTGGTATGGTAGGAAGTCAATTGAATAAATTCATATGGAATAAGAGAGAAATCAGTCGGAACACTAAATTAGCTGTATACAAGACAGTATTCAAACCAGTTTTAATTTATGGATCTAAGAGGTGGGTCAGAGGTAAAACACTTGACCAATGACTAGAAACTTCAGATATGAGAGTCCTGAGAAAGATTATAGGCGTGAACAGATGGCATCAATGGCAACATCATATTAAAAACGAGGATATTAGGAAAGAACTTGACATTGTCAGCATCCAGGAATGCGTTAGCAGAGCTAATCTCAGATGGTATGGTCATTTAAACAGAATGGGCGAGGAAAGATTGACAAAACAAGTGTTCTCTGCCAGGTTGGCAGGAAAACGACCCAGAGGAAGACCAAGATATAGGTGGATTGATATGGTACAAAGTGCCTTAATCGATAGAAATATAAGATCTGATAATGTTGGAGTCTTGACAAGTAACAGACTGATTTGGAGGAAAATTGTAGATAGGAAGTTAGTAATGATGTCAATTTTTCATGTATTACTATCATATCCTGTACACCCCTTGAGGGTATATGTCAGGAATTTGATGATGATGATGATGATATACCCATTTATTTTTGGGTTGCTTAAGGATCAAAGCTGTGTAACTGAGAAAGACCTCTGCACAGTCTTTCAAGGAATGCAGAGAACTGACTGGGGCTTCTGACCTAAAGTCCAATCCTCACCTTCTTGTGGTGCACTCTGTTAGGTATCTACCTGGATACTGAATGAACAATGATGGGCTGGCAGTTTGGGATTTAGCCGACCAAATTGTATTTTTATTGGCTTAAACCACAGTATAAAATGATAGCACAACATGACAGAATTTTGTATCGGCTGGGGCGTCACCCGGTTAAACAATGCTCTTGTTGTTTTCGCCAGGGAACCAGGGCAAACAGCAAAAAATCAGCTACTGGAACAAATCCTAAAACACACCTCCAACTCAACATCACCAGAGTTAAAGATCGGTATTATCAACATAAGAAGCCTGAATGGAAAAGAAATGGAGCTAGCTGAGGAACTGGATAAGTACCAGATTGACATGATAAGGGTGACTGAAACAAAAAAAGACAAAACCTGGTGAGATTTTTCTCAGCAATAAATACAAAATGTTATATTCAGGCAAAGATAATCAAGGAAAAGAAGGAGAATCAAATTATTCATCACTGAATAAAAGGTTAATCTTGAATGGCAGGCAATATCAAGTAGAGCGATGTGGGCAAATATCAGAATGGGGAACTGGATAATGAGACTTATTTGTGCCTATGGTCCCACAGAAGGTTCTACTAAGGTAGAAGTGGAGGAATTTTTTGAGGCTTTAGAGAAAGCAATTGACATAATAAAAAATGAAAAGTTGATCTTGTTGGGGATCTAAATAGCAGAGAAGGAAATGATTGTCAGACATGCAAAAATGTATGTCTCTTATGTCTGACTAAAACAATGTTCCAACATAAAAATGTGCACAAATTCACATGGAGAGAAGAGGAAAATATGAAAAGTCTCATTGACTATATTATTGTTGATAGTGATGTTTTATCTCTGGTGCAGGACACAAGAGTGTACAGAGGATTTGAAATTGGAAGTGATCACCATTTAGTCTTGAGCAGGATAAAAATTGAATTTCATATTGAAAATAAGAACTTGTAAGAAAGTTTTAAAACGAATAAAAGTTGAGCAGCTCTCAGATGTGAACTGTAGACTAAAATACACAAACAGTATTGAAGAAGAAATGAAAGAGTTTGAGAACAGGAACCAAACCCTGGAGATTCACTGGCAAGCTCTGAAGAAAACATTGATTGATTCAGCCAGAGAAGAATGTGATGACGTTGTAGAAAAATCAGAACTCCATGGAGGACACAGGATGTTAAAGAGGCAGTATAGGAAAAGCAGAAAGCATATCAAAAGTTCCTGGCAAATAAGTCAGAGAATACAGAGACAAATGTATGAAAGCTAAACACTGTGTAAAACTAGCTAAGCAAAAGTCATGGGAAGATTTTGGTAAGAACATAGAAAATAAATATCAAGAATGTGGTAAGATGTTCTGGAGGTTGTTGAAGAAGCTCAGAAATGGAGGAAAGAGTGCTGTAAAAGGAATTAGAGATGATAAAGGTGATATGAAAACTGGAGAAAAAGATATCCTTCATGCAAGGCATAATTACTTCAAAAAATTGCTAAATTAAACAATCAGAGACAGCACAGTGGTAAAAAAACACTGATCAGGCATGAAATCAGAAATACATATCCATACTTGAAGGAGAAAACCATCATAAGCCTAAAATGTAGAAAGGCAGCAGGAGTAGATCATATTCAATCAGAAATGCTGAAGTATGGTGATATGAAAGTCTTAAAGTGGCTGCACTGCATAGTTCAGAAGGTACAGACAGAAAGATAAATTCCAGATGATTGGAGCAGAGCTCTCATAGTATCATATATAAAAATGGAATGAATACGTAATTTGAGAATTAGAGAGGTATTTCTCTACTGAGTGTTCCTGGTAAAATTTATGTAGGTATACTTGAGAAACAGTTGAGAATTATTATGGAAGGAAAGCTTTGTGAAGAAAAAGCTGGATTCAGGTGAAATAGAGGCTGTCAGGATTAGATTTTTCACTTTAAGAAAAATAGTTGAGAAATCATGGGAATATAACAAAGATCTGTATTTAAGTTTTGTAGATCTGAAAAAGGAATATGACAAGGTGCTAAGAGAGAAGCTATTCAAAACGTTATATGGTGTCAATGGGGCATTATATCAAGCAATAATTAGTCTTTGAGTTGTAAGTCAGCAGTTAGAATTGAAGGAAGTACAGGATAGTTTAACCTCCCTACCAGCCAAGGTGGATGAAGTAGTGAGACCAAATTGCACTTCCTATCCATGTTATTCAATGGGTGTTACAGAATCGTATCCAGATTTAGCTGTGATGTCTATAGATGTCATGGTGGTTGGGGGGGGGGGGGTTAATGTTAAATTTGGTGTCAGACAAGGATGTACGTTATCCTCTTTGTTATTCGTTATCTATATGGATCACTTTATGAAGGAAAGTGATATTAAACCTGATATCAAAATTGGAGATGTTAATCTCAACTCTTTGTTTTATGTGGAACTTTTAAATAAATCCACTAGAAGTCTGCAAGATTCCCTGACTAAAATGAATAACTATTGTAACAGATATGGTATGAAGGACAGCAATAACATTTCAATAACAATGAAAATGGGCAGAAGAATTGAAAATATTAACTGCATTGTGAATGGGAGATTCTATAGAACAAATAAAACATTTCACTACTTAGCCATAATTTTTAATGAAGGTTGTGATTTAAATATGGAAATATTCAACAGAATGAACAAAGTTTTTATGGTAGGAAGTCATCATCATCATCAAATTCCTGCCATGTACCCTCAAGGGGTGTACAGGATATGACAGTACTACATGAAAAAATTACATAATTACTAACTTCCTATCTACAATTTTCCTCCAGATCAGTCTGTTACTTGTCAAGACTCCAACATTATCAGATCTTATATTTCTATCGTCTAAGGCACTTTGTACCGTATCAATCCACCTATATCTTGGTCTTCCTCTGGGTCGTTTTCCTGCCAACCTGGCAGAGAACACTTGTTTTGCTAATCTTTCCTCTCCCATTCTATTTAAGTGACCATACCACCTGAGATTAGCTCTGCTAACGCATTCCTGGATGCTGACAATGTCAAGTTCTTTCCTAATATCTTCATTTTTAATATGATATTGCCATTGATGCCATCTGTTCATGCATCTAATCTTTCTCAGGACTCTCATATCTGCGGTCTCTAGTCTTTGGTCAAGTGTTTTACTTCTGACCCAGCTCTCAGATCCATAAGTTAAAATTGGTTTGAACACAGTCTTGTATACAGCTAATTTAGTGTTCCGACTAATTTCTCTCTTATTCCATATGAATTTATTCAGTTGACTTCCCACGATACCAGCTTTGCAGATTCTGTTGTCTATTTCTATATTTAGTTTACCATCTTCAGTAAAAATTGTGCCTAAGTAGCTGAAATGTTTTACTTGTTCCACAGGTTCTCCATTCACAACACAGTTGACATTTTCAATGATTCTGCCTATTTTCATTGTCTTTGTCTTTTTATTGCTGACCTTCATACTATATCTATTACAACAGCTATTCAATTTAGTCAGAGAATCTTGCAGACTTATAGCGGGTTTATTTAGAAGTATAACATCATCCGCATAAAGCAAAGAGCTGACATTAACATCTCCAATTCTGATATCTGGTTTAATACCACATTCCTTCATAATGTGATCCATATAGATAATGAATAACAGAGGGGATAATGTACATCCTTGTCTCACACCAGATTTAACATTAAACCATCTTCCTGTACTTCCTTCAATTCTAACTGCTGACTCACAACTCAAATAAAGACTAAGTATTGCTTGATATAATGCCCCATTGATACCATATAACTGCAGCGTATTGAATAGCTTCTCTCTTGGCACCTTGTCATATGCCTTTTCCAAATCGCCAAAACTTAAATACAGATCTTTGTTATATTCCCATGCTTTCTCGACTATTTGTCGTAAAGTGAAGATCTGATCCTGACAGCCTCTATTTGGCCTGAATCCAGCTTGTTCTTCACCAAGCTTTTCTTCCACAATTCTTCTCAACCGTTTCTCAAGTATACTTGCATAGATCTTGCCAGGAACACTCAGTAGGGAAATACCTCTGTAATTCTCACATTCAGTTTTATTTCCCTTTTTATATATGGGTACTATGAGAGCTCTACTCCAATCATCAGGAATTCGTCCCTCTGTCCAGGCTTTCTGAACTATGCAGTGCAGCCACTGTAAGACTCTCATACCACCATACTTCAGCATTTCTGGTCGAATATCATCTACTCCTGCTGCCTTTCCACATTTCAAACCTTTGATGGCTTTTTCTACTTCAAGTATGGATATGTATTCCTGACTGCATGCCTGGTCAGTGTTTTTTATCACTGTGCTGTCATCACTGCTTGTTTCATTTAGCAGTTTTTCAAAGTAATTACTCCATACTTCAAGGATATCTTTTTCTCCTGTTTTCATTTCACCTTTATCATCTCTAATTCCTTTTACAGCACTCTTTCCTCCATTCCTAAGCTTCTTCAACAACCTCCAGAATATTTTGTCACCTTCTTGATATTTATTTTCTATATTCTTGCCAAAGTCCTCCCATGACTTTTGTTTAGCTAGTTTTACACACTGTTTAGCTTTCTTACATTTGTCTCTGTATTCTGTAAGAGTAAAAGCTGACTTCTTTGCCAGGAACTTTTGATATGTTTTCTTCTTTTCCTTCACTGCCTCTTTAACTTCCTGTGTCCACCAGGGAGTTCGGATTTTTTTATCCTTGCACACAACCTCACTACATGCCTCTCTGGCAGAATCAATCAATGTTTCCTTCAGAGTTTGCCACTGAATCTCCAAGGTTTGATTCCTGTTCTCAAACTCTTTCATTTTCTTTTCAATAATATTTCTGTATTTTAGTCTACAGTTCACATCTGAGAGCTGCTCAACTTTTATTCGCTTTAAAACTTTCTTACATTTTATTCTTTTCAATATGAAATTCAATTTTATCCTGCTCAAGACTAAATAGTGATCACTTCCAATTTCAAATCCTCTGTACACTCTGGTGTCCTGCACCAGGGAGAAAACATCACTATCAACAATAACATAGTAAATGAGACTTTTCTTATTCCTAGCCTCTTCTCTCCATGTGAATTTGTGTACATTTTTATGTTGGAACATGGTGTTAGTAATAACCAGTCCATGTCCTGAGCAGAAATCCAACAGATATTTGCCATTATTATTAGCTTTGCTCTTTTCTCCAAATTTTCCCAAAATATTTTTGTATGTCTCACAATCATTTCCTACTCTACTATTTAGATCCCCAACAAGGACCAACTTTTCCTTTTTCATTGTGTCAGTTGCTTTTTCTAAAGCCTCAAAAAATTCCTCCACTTCTACCTTAGTAGAACCTTCTGTGGGACCATAGACACAAATAAGTCTCATTGTCCAGTTCCCCATTCTCATATTTGCCCACATTACTCTACTTGAGACTGATTGCCATTCAAGAAGATTAGCCTCGTATTTTGTGTTGAATACTATGGCTACTCCTTCTTTTCCTTGATTGTCATTGCCTGAATATAACATTTTGTATTTATTGCTCAGAAAGATCTCACCAGTTTTGGTCTTTTTTGTTTCAGTCACCCCTATTATGTCGATCTGGTACTTATCTAATTCCTCAGCTAGCTCCATTTCTTTGCCATTCAGGCTTCTTACGTTGATAGTACCGATCTTTAACTCTGGTGATGTTGAGTTGGGGTTTGTTTTCAGATTTGTTCCAGTAGCTGACTTTTCGCTGTTCGCCCTGGTTCCCTGGCGAAAACAACGGGGGCCTTGTTTAACCGGGCGACGCCCCAGCCGGCATGAAATTTTGTCATGTTGTACCATCATTTTTTATTTTGGTTTAACCAATAAGAATACAATTTGGTCGGCTAAATCCCAAATTGCCAGCCCATCCTCGTTCGTTCAGTATCAAAGTAGATACCCAACAGGGTGCACCACGAGAAGGTGAGGATTGGACATTAAGTCAGAAGCCCTGGTCGGTTCTCCGCATTCCTTTAAAGGCTATGTGGAGGTCTCCTCTCAGTTATACAGCTTTGACCCTTGGTAGGAAGTCAACTGTATAAATTTATATGGAATAGGAGAGAAATTAGTCAAAACACTAAATTAGCTGTTTACAAGACTGTGTTCAAACCAATTTTAGCTTATGGATCTGAGAGCTGGGTTAGAAATAAAAGACTAGAGACCACAGATATGAAAGTCATAAGAAAGATTAGGGTTATGAACAGATAGCATCAATGGCAATATCATATTAAAAACTAGGATATTAGGAAAGAACTTCTGTTTAAGTGACTGTACCACCTGAGATTTAGCTCTGCTAATCTCAGGTGGTATGGTCACTTAAACAGAATGGGAGAGGAAAGATTAACAAAACAAGTGTTATCTGCCCGGTTGGCAGGAAAAATTCCCAGAGGAAGACCAAGATATAGGTGGATTGATAGTAAAAAGTGCCTTAGAAAACAAAAATATAAGATATGATAATGTTATAGTCTTGACAGGTAACAGATTAATTTGGAGGAAAATTGTAGATTGGAAGTTAGTAATGATGTAAGTTTTTTATGTGGTACTATCATATCTTGTAAACCTCTTGAGGATACATGTCAGGAATTTGATGAAGATTTTCTCTTTTGAAACCTTGAGCTTTCCAAACTTTGTTGTTTTTAAAATAAACAATATTAGAGGCCTTGTTTTGGATTTTTATCTTCTGGTGGTCATACACTATTTGAATGAAATGAATGCTTTCAGATAATCTCTAGGTTTCTGACCACATTTCTATTACTCTTTCTCTTTTTTAAACGAAATCTATATTTTCTTCTTGTTCTCTACAGCAATGTAAAACCTGTTACTTAGCTTCATTGATGCTTCAAAGTCCGCGCATATGCATGCTAGCTTCAAATTGCCAGTATAATGCAATGCCTTTTCCTTGAACGTTAGGATGAATAATGTGTACAATGAATTTTCAGCTAAGGAAAACAGTTTTATGATACAGTGTGTCTCTCTCTCTCTCTCTCTGTTAAAGTAAAATAATAATAGTTTCTTGATAATTTTTGGCTGAAGTGTAGTGCAGATCTTGAACTATGAAAATTGTTAACTCCATGCATCGTCTCCACTTCCATTACAAAATGTTATCTAAGTTCAGCAATTATGTTATAAACTATTTAATAAGTGTAAGATTTTATAAAAGGTTTAATAACATTTTTCTTGATTCACTTTGTGGAGACAAAGACAAGTGAATTTAATTATGACACTAAATTCAATTTTGGAACAGTATTAAAAGAAACTATTATATTATACTAAATGTGTGGAGAAACACACTACCCCTCCCCCTTTTTTTTTTTTTAAGATTACTGATAAAAGTTACCTAATTTACAAAAAAAAAAAAAAAAAAAGTATATCTGGTACTCCACAACATGTGAAATTACTGTATAAGATGAAATATAATCTAGTTACATCGTTGTTTATTCCAGTTTTAATGCAAAATGCAAATCATTGTATTTAATACTTCATACAGCATTACTCACTATAGCTATATTTTTTTATATGGATGTCATTTTAGAGGAAATTCACTTTTCTGTTGGCAAAGTTTTGTGCTTTTATTGTTTACAGCAATGAGCTTAAAGTAGCATCGGTTTTGTAGGACTGGAACTATTCCGTAGTTCATTGCAATGCATCATTTTATTATAGCAGTGTTTGCTATAGTGGGTGCTGCATTGCAATGAACTACGGAATAGTTCCAGTCCTACAAAACCGATGCTACGAATTCCATTCCATTGATACTTCTAATGTTTGATAGGTTTATCTCCAATTCTTTTTGATTTTGAGATTTTTCTTGCAGTTGATTTTAATTTACTCTGGTTTCATGTTGAAGACAGCATGAAATTTGATTATCACCATCATAATGTAATGTAATGTAATTTCAGCTGGTTAGGTGCGTAAGTCTGAAATTGTCAGATCATCCTTATTCTGATCCGTTAGGCAGCGCCTGTGAATAAGTTTTGTTAAACTTGTGCTCCCAAGTTTTATTGCAATTGCAAGTATCTCTTTTGTGCAAAACAACCAGTAAATGGAATACAGAGGGTACCAAGGAGCCAGCCACTTCTACACAACTCATAAGTACTCATAGTACTTCATATTAGTTATTATTCAATCAAAAAAGCACAGCCACGTGAAAGCGCCCAATATGCCAACCATGCGAAATAAAGATAGCGCCAGCAACGAAAGATTACTTCGAGTCCTGTCAGCGTAGCGCAACTGAAAGACAATACGAAGTGCTGCAGTTGCGAAACCGAAATTACCAAAAGGAAAAAAGGCGTATCGTGTGACTTCTGCTGCAACTGGATGCATACTATATGTGCGAAAGTAGAGGATTTGGTGCTCAAGTTACTTATCAAACTGAATCAGCCTTTTTTCTGTTCGATATGCCTCCCCTCCGTTAAACAGCTGCTAAACATAGGCAAACGAGTTGAAGATCTCAAACAACACCTCAGTAATATGATTGATACTTTCTCGTCCAAAATCCGAAAGTTGGAAACAAAGCTCGAGATATTCGACAAGTCAGCGACCGATCACAAGTGCATCTGTACTTGCAAACGAACTCCGTGATTTAATCGTATCAATGGTACACTCGTCGCTCGAGGCTGAAAACAGGAGATTCAATGCCATTATTTTGAACTTCCTGGAGGAAAACGGTAAATCTCTAAAAGAAGAGATTTAGCAAACTAGCAGGCGAATGCAACTTCGATCCTGGAAACCTCACTAAATGTCATCGATTTGGTCCCGTAAACAGAAGAAAGGATGGAACGACGAACTATCCACGTCATGCCAAAGTGATCTGTGATACACCAACAAACACTTCCAAATTAATAATGGCAATAAATAGCAAGCTAAAGGACAGTAGCCCCCCAATACGTGCTCGACCTGACTTAACCTTTGAACAAAGGGAACAAAGATGCCAACTCCGAAAACAGCTAGAAGAAAAACGCCAGAATGATGGCAACAGCTGGACCATAGACTACAAACAAACCAAACTAGTGCAAAAACCAAGTAATGCCACTAGTAGCCACCAAAGAGACCAGTATGCAGGCACTGCATAGGAAACGTGCAAGACCCCAGTGGTCAAAGCATATCCCCACAGACCCTTGCATATCCACTACACTAACATCCGTGTTCTCAACTCCAACCTTAATAGCGTTCACTACCATCTGCAGTCAGCCAAACCCCACCTACTCTTCTTAACAGAAACACAAATTTCACCTTCCCCCAGCATCATCCATCTCAACCATCCAAACTATTCACTATTTAATTCCTTTCAACCCAAGGGTGGTGTGTATGCGTGTGTGTGTGCGTGCATATATCTGCTCTGACATACCCTGTCAGAGAGCACCTAACCTTGAATCGCCCAAATTATGGAAATAAAGTATCATTATCACCAGAGTGGATAAGGGTAATGCCACAGTCGTTCTTAATGCCACGGAATACTATCGAAAAAAAATGGAGATTTTCCTCTGAGATCGCTCTACTTACATCTCGCTAGAACATGACCCCACAAAAACACAAGTTAAAAAAATTAAAAAAACTTACTTAAAAAAGTACGTTCCTGGCCTCCAGACATTACAAAAAATGCAAACCTTTCTGCCCCCCCCCCTCCTCACTGGACTTTCCACATCCTATATAAAAAAACTACCCATTTTAAAACCCTATTAGAAAATCTAACCTTTAATAACACAGACATATTGGTTAGCTTTGACATCTCCTCACTGTTTACCAATATTTCCTTAAATGATACCTTAACCCTCTTAGAAAACATTTCTTCTTCTTCTGACATCTTAGATCTCTTTTTCTTTGCCATCAATTCTGGTTATTTTCTTGGAAGAACAGAATCTACAAGCAGATAGAGGTAACTGCCATGGGTTCCCTCTATCTAACCCCCTCTTGCCAATTTTTATATGGAAAATTTTGAAAAACGAGCCATAGACTCAGCCTCTCTTAAAACGTTCTATCTGACTAAGATATGTAGATGTGTTCTCTATTTGGCCTGATGGCCCAGACACATTAGACTCCTCCTCAGTCATCTCAACAGCCTACATCCACGAATCCAGTTTACGATGGAAAAGAATAATTGTTTATCCTTCCTAGACACCTTAGTTACGTGCCTTCCTAACGGTATACTTTCCTTCACTGTATATAGAAAACCTATGCACACTGGCAGATACATTCACAAACTTTCCCACCACCACCCCGCTCAACAATATGGCATTATTGAAACTAACCAAGAGAGCCCACAATCTTTGTTCCAGTGGAACCGCCCTTACAACTGAGCTCAACCACATACAGAACACTTTTCTCTCGAATGGCTACAGTGATCACAGTATTAAAAAAATAATCAGTTCCTCCCCCATTATCCAGTCTTCTCTTCAGAAAGAGTTGAGAAATGCCATCACCATACCCTACATCTGTGGCACATCGGAGCCAAGATTTTAAAAAAGTACAACCTCACACAGCATTTAAGCCTCACTGCAAACTTGCTACTTTTATCCGTTCTACAAAAGATCAGCTCCCTTCTCTCTCAGTGCCTAGAGTTTATAAAGTATCCTGTTCCTGTAAGCAGGCGTACTTTGGACAGACAGGCAGATCAGCAACCATCTGCCTGGAACACAAGTCACACGTCTGCAACCACGACTATGGTCAATCAGGCCTGGCTGACCATGTCTTGGATACAACCCACAAGATCTCATGGAAAGAAACCACCATGCTCCACCACAGCAAATTCCAAAAAGAGAGACTATTTTTAGAATCGGCAGCAGTTCTCAGAAATCGACCAAATCTTAATAAATACGGTTGTATTAAGCTTTCTAAGATTTGGGAAACACTTATCATCAGAGATCCCACCTTATATTCCAGGCCTCCTACAACTCCCCTTAATGGGCACTCCACCTAGATAGGACTTTAGAGTCACCCACATGGTTGGGCTTAGTATTGTGTGGTATTTGTTTTTGATGTTACATTAGTTTTTTTGTAATCCCTGAAGATGTCTCAGTGACTGAGATGAAATATAGGAAGAATTAAATTCTGTTTTAATTCCTTTCTGAGTGCTGTATACAATCCATTAAGCCTCCAACATGATGTCATTTCCTGCAGTCACTTTAGCCTCAGTCAAAATGGAAGGTCTTCTATGCTGCTGTTTGTTTGCAACTGATCCAGTTTCCTGAAAGCATTTGATTAATGTCAAAATTTGAGGAAACAACAGAGCTGGAATACTTCTGACAGTACCCCTCTACAACATTTGCATAAGAACGACGGGCAAAATAACATTCTAAAATAACTCATTGCTTCTGGAAAAGTATCATTTCACTTTCCTCATAAACAAAACTATGCAATAGAATACCCAACATATGGTGGATAGATTATGTGATAGTGGTCAATAGTTGTAGGGTTCCATCTATAGGTGAAACAAATAATTAGAATTGAAACACTTCGATGCAGCTCAACTTCAACTTTGATGTGTGCGACTAATTAGGAGCAGAGGTCATTGCAGGTACCCAGACTCAACTGCTTCTGGAAGACTTCATCTAAGAGTTTAGGTGGCTTAAGCCTGAAGGGAGTTGGAAGATAGGTTGTTGTTCCATCCTGTGATTCTTCTGGTCCCTGAAGCACAATTCATTCTTCCACATGCCTGTAAAAGTGTTCTTTTCAGAGGGACTGAAAACAAGGTCACCAAACTAAGACTTTTTTTTTTGCTTGATTTCCTCAGTGAAGAATTTCAATGGTACAAGTTGGAGGAGGTTCTTGCCTTGCAAGAGATGTGGACAGGAAAAAGGTGATATAAGGGTAGCACTCAATTCTTATACTCTGGATATGAGAATGAAACGTTAGCAAGGTACAGAAGTGTTACTTAATAGAATGCTAGTAATGCTCTTCTTGAATGTAACTGGTACAAGTTACATTCAAGAAGAGTTTTAAAAAGTTATTAATGAAAGTCTCCTGCCACATTTAAAACTTGGATTAAAGCTCTGAATGTCATTGACTGCTTTGCTCCTGCTGAGAATAATTCAAAAAATGGAAAGAGTGCTTTCTCTTTAACCACTGACAATATATAATCAGTAATTTAAAAAAAAAGTGATATAACAGCAATTTTGGAGGATTTAAATGTAAAGGTTGACATGATTCCAGGAGTAATTGGTCCATTTGACATTTGTTAATAGCACATTGCATTTAAAACATAGAAAATGTACTCCAAGGCCTACCACTGCTAGAGTGAGTTGTTCAGATTTACAAAATAACTAGCCCTCACGATCACAATGTGGATAGTGTGGAATTGCTTCAAGAAAGATGTGCATGAAACTGGTTGGTCTTCTTTAAGGATTAGAGAGAAGTAAAAACAGAATTATTTGAGCAGTGAGGCAATGTAGCTAATTGATGAATGAAAGAAATGAATGCAGCTGGAGCAGCATCCAAATTTTAATAGCATGCCAGAGAATGCAGCTAGAGAGCATAATCGCAAAAGGATAGTATAAAGATATAAGTTTTATAAGCAGACAGACAGACACAGAGAGAGAGAGAATTAAATTATTAAAAGATCATAGCATTTTGATAATCTTTTAAAAAGTATTCAGTCTTGTGAATCAGTTGTCCTTAATAAACAGCCTAGTCTCACTTCCCAATTGGATATCAGTTCCATTTCACCATCTGTGTTTAGATGCTGTAAGTGAAATTGTAATCATGTATGTTAACTGAATGATTATATCCAAGTGAATATATAGCAGAAAAGCATATCTGCTTGTAACTTTTTATATGCTTATACTTAAAAAGTAATGTTTATTTTCTGTGCATATTGTTCTGATATTTTATGCAAAACCTTCTATTATATGTGTGTGTATACTGATAATACAGGAACGATTTTCAGTTTTATTTAACTATTTGAAAATCATGTTTATTTTCATAATGAAGTTTCTTTTCTCTGATATTGCAGTGATCTTTTCCATATTAACACAACTTGCAGTTCTCCAGAAAAAATGGCTTTAACACTTTTAGATTACTTATTTGATCGAGAAACTCAAGCATGTTCAAACATTTCTGGAACAGGAAAACACAAGAAAAAGCAATTGGATCCACTTATGATATATGGAATTTACTGTGAGTACTAGAAATTGTTTATTTTGAAATTAAGAATACAGTAAATGTGTCAAATTTCAGGTGAGTGAAACAAATTGACAATGATTTTGTTGTAGTAGTCAAGATATTTTCCTCACATTACCTTATCTTTAATGTCTCAGATGGCCAACTAACTTGACTTCATAGAAATCTAATACTATAATACAACAGTTAATCATATTTACATAATCTGCTATGTTTGTTTGAGCTTCTTTTCAGATTGTTTATTTTGTGGTGAATTCGCTAGTTTCACGTTACCTCGTATGAAATTGGCTAAGTCATCTTCACTGGGAAAGTTTTAGAAGTTCTTTGCATTGTCAGCAATGATTAAGTTTATATATATATATTGATCCATACACAAGAGGTTGAGAGACCTATAAGTACATCAGTGCTGTGTGTGGGAGGATGCAGATATCTAAGTACAGTCATCCCTCGAATTACGTTGGGGTTCCGTTCCATCAGGCAGGACGTAAGTCGGTTCGGACGTAAGTCGATACATTAAGTCAACAGAGTAATAGGAGTTAGGGACTTAACCGTAATAAGTATACTGTCATTTTAATTTTTAAACCTTATGATAAAACTGTACTGTGCATTACTGCCACTATAAAACAGCAGAATAATCACCCAAATCTTCCTTCACAATCACATCTTCATTACACTTCCCTATGTGAAGGACCAGGCTGCTGGTGTAACTTTTGTTTTTTTGATGAAAATATCCGATGTGCTTTGCTTATTCCTCTTCTTCTTTTCATCGTAAACTTGTTTTATAGCAAGCAAACGCATCATGTATTTTACTTTTTACTAATAAGTAGCCAACATTGGGATCCATGTCTTCAACCATTTTGAGAACATCGCTAACTGCAGAGAACATTTCTGCAAGACTCTTCACTGTGAATTGTTTAACTACCTCTCCTTGTTTCTCTTTTCCCCTCTTCCTTTTCTCGTTCTTCCTCTTCTGCAAATTCTTCGTTGGTCAACTCTTCAGGGGCACTTCCCATGAGTTGAACTATGTCATCATCATTCACTTCGAGATTCAGGTTGTTTTCTAGGCACACTATTTCTTCACTCAATTTACAAAGGTCTTCATTTTTTAAAAAACTTCCAAAATCGTGCACAAACCTTTTTAATGTCTTTTTCCATATGCCACTCACGCATTGAGAGGTCATTTCATCCTAAGCCACAGGAATATTTTTAATGGCATGATAAATATTGAATGCTTTCCAGAATTTCATGAGAGTCTGGTCATTTCCTTCATTAGCAGAAATGGCTTGTGAAAAAGTTCTCTGTAGATAATAAACCTTAAACACTACTAGAACTCCCTGATCCATCGGTTGAATAAATGAAGTGGTGTTTGGAGGGAAAAACACGACATTGAACTTGGTGAAGATCACCAATATAAGACGGATGACCTGGAGCATTATTTAGAATTAATAACATTTTAATGTTATTAATTAATGATTTTATGAATTAATGTGATTAATTAATGAATAAGGACTCGTGGACCAACAGGGCCATAAGAGGCAATCATCTTGATTGTAAGGGAAGCGGCATTCCCATGGACCCCTAGCTGGATCTATCCTCTCCTTCTTCTACTTTGAGGAAGACCCACTTACTTTAATCTTTCCTATAAGGCCTTATCAGCCAACTCTTCTTACTTTATGAACCTTGTGCTATTAGAGTACTCGAGGGCCATGGGGTCTTTTCATTTCTGGCCTTGCAACTATGTCCTCTCTATAAACCTTACTATATTTCTTCTATAATCTACCCTTTCCCCTTCAATATACCCTATTCCTCCTATGGGTTTAAATTCGGAAGAAGGCGAGTTCAGAAGCCTTAAGGTAGCAGCCCTACCACTGAACTATTCCATCGTCAGGCTAGTCCCCTGACATGGAGAACATAACCATACTTGTAAGCTGACAGAAAAAGATAATCGGATTGAATCTATGGGAAACGACCCTGGAATGGAAAAGGGAAAACGAAAATGGAAATGACAAAATATAATACACATAGCAAACTGGAATGTAAGAGGAATAGCATATAAAGAAATAGAATTAGACCAGTTATTAAATGAAAGAAATTTTAAAATAGCAGTAATCACTGAAACAAAAATGAAATTAAAAGGAACTATGAGAACTGAAAATTTTAATGTGATATACAGTGGAGTCAACAGAGACCAAAGAGCACAAGCAGGAGTCATGATTTGGATTCATAACTCCCTTTCAAAACAGTTAAAACATTATAAATTATGGAATGAAAGAATAATAGAAGCTAGAATAAAAATAGATAGAGGCTATTTAACAATAATTGGTTTATATGCCCCAGAAGAAGGAAGAGAACAGGATAATATTGATTTTTATAATCAGCTATAAAACATATATAATAAAATAAATAAAAATGATTACATAATTTTAGCAGGAGACTTAAATGCAAGAATTGGAAACACGAAAATTAATAATAATATAGGAATACATGGAGAACACACTCTAAACAGAAATGGTAAAAAATTGATTGACTTTGTAGTTTATAATAACCTAAAAATAATGAATTCCTTCTATAAACATAAAGACATACATAAATATACTTGGGCAGCAAGAGGATGGAAATCAATATTAGATTACTTCATATTAAATGAAAAGACATCAAAATTTTCACTAGATGTTAGAGTTCACAGAGGATATGAAATAAGCAGTGACCACTTCCTTGTTAAAATAAAATTAAGATTACCACCTAAATGGCTACAAGTAACAAGAACAGAAAGAAAAATTGAAACATTTGTTTATAAAACTAGACTATTGAATGACACAAATGTACAATGGCTATATGAATAAAGAATTAACCAGTATCTAGATAAAATAAAACAAAATGAAGAAATAGAAATAGAATGGCTTAATATAAAAATGATACTAAATGCAGTAGCAAATGAAAGCTTAGGAAAGACCAAAAAATTCAATAAAAGAAAAAAACTGAAGATCTGGGATGATACAATCAAAGAAATAATCAAAAAGAAAAAAGAAGCCTATTACAAATGGTTAAGCAGTAAAAGATTAGAAGATGAAATAGAATATCAAAGAATAAGAGCCATAGCTAAAAGAGAAGTCAGAAAAAGACATAGAGAATCATGGAATAAATTTGTTTCTAATTTAGAACATGATTTATATAAAATAAGACCCAATGTATATAAGATTTTGAAACACCTAAATGCAGATACCAAAGAAAACATAAAATTAAACACTGAATTGAAATTAGAAGAATTTCTAAATTACTACACAGAACTGTTGACAGACAAATATTTTAAAAAAGACAACTGGCAAACAATTAACGAAAATGAAAAGGAAATAACTGAAGAAGAATTAGAAATCATCCTGAAAGAAACAAGAAACGGAAAATCACCTGGAGAAGATAAGCTAGGTTCAGAACTATATAAATATGCAGGAACAAGATTCAAAGGAAGACGCTTATTATTTTTAAATAAAATTTTCTCAACTGGTATCCCCCCAATAGAATGGAAACGGAAAATCACCTGGAGAAGATAAGCTAGGTTCAGAACTATATAAATACGCAGGAACAAGATTCAAAGGAAGACGCTTATTATTTTTAAATAAAATTTTCTCAACTGGTATCCCCCCAATAGAATGGAAAAAAGCAATTGTGATTCCTATCTTTAAGAAAGGTAATAGAGATGACCCTAAAAACTATAGAGGTATCAGTATACTAAATTCATGTTACAAAATATACAGCAGAATCTTAAATAACAAACTAATGAAATATTCCGAAAACTTTATTCTAGAGGTACAAAATGGATTTAGAAAAGGACGATCATGTATAGACCCAGCCTTCTGCCTAAAATTAATAATAGAGAAAAGAAGAGAATATAATTTAGAAACACATATTGCATTTATTGACTTTGAAAAGCATTTGACAAAGTTAAAAGAAACATATTTAACATATTAAAAGAAAGACAAATACCAAATAATATCCTAAAAGCTGTCACAAGTATATATGAAAATAATCAAATACAAATAAGATTAAATCATGAGCTATCATATACAAGAGAGATAAACCAAGGGGTCCGACAGGGATGTCCCCTCTCAGCAACTCTTTTTAATATCTACTTAAATTAAATAATAATAAAATGGAGTAAAAATTTACATCAATGAATTAAACTTTCACCTACAGTTAACTTAAACACTCTCCTCTTTGCAGATGACCAAATAATAATTACAAATTCTGAAGATAACTTACAGAAAGCTATTTTAAATCTAAATGAGATATCCAAAGATTATGGTATGATAATATCAACGGAAAAATCAAAAACTATAGCCTTTAAAGGACAAGATCCAGCAAGAACAAAAATAGTAATAGATAACAAGATCTTAGAACAGGTGAATTCATTTAACTACCTAGGATGTATAATCACTTATGAAAATGAAAAAGATATAAACATAAAAATTGCAAAATATTTGAAAATAACAGGAGTAATTAACTCTATATTTAAACCAAACCTAGTTCAAAAACAAACCAGGCTAAAAGTATACAATACATTAGCACTACTGGTCTTAATGCATGGAAGTGAAATCTGGACAATAAAACAAAAAGACAAACAAAGATTAACAACAGCAGAAATGAAGTTTATGAGAAAAACTGCAAAGTATACCCTATTTGATCACAAAAGAAACACGGTCTTTAAGAACTTTGAAACAGGCATAGATTTTAGCTTTTTGTGGATGAATTGTCCGCTCGGGCATTTTTTTCCGAAACAAGGAGATCTCATCCATATTAAATATTTGCTGTGGCAAATAATTTTCTTCCGTTATAATTTTATCCAATTTCTCCACAAACTCATTGGCAGCTTTCTATCAGAACTTGCAGATTCACCATATATTTTCACATTATGCAGTGCAGAATGCTGCTTGAATCTCATGAACTAACCGGAAGAAGTGTTGATTCATAGTCATAATTGGCCCCTGCTTTCTCCTTCAACATGTTGAAGAGACTTAGTGTCTTAGCGGTTATGGTCATAGTGCTAAGAGGTATGCGCTTTTGGTTCTGGTCCTCTACGCATGATGGAAGTAGCTTATCCAATCACTGGAGGACGTCGTTGCTTCGTCACTATCGTTGGACTTGCAACTTCGTTTCAAGATCAATTGCTTGCCTCTTTTTCTGTGATCCTTCACTAGGTTTTTTAATTGTGCGTGTAGGAGCCATGTTATACAAAATATCATGAAATATTTAACGATAAACATACAGATAATCTATTTTTAAAACAAAATCAACAAAATCAACTGTTGAAGCCAAGTGCCATCTGTAGAGGGAGGTTGCTGCTGAATGCACTGCATTGTTGCTAAATAAAAACCTTCTAACTTTACGCTCACTTGCATCTTGTTTGAAAGTATAGTCGAAAATTATTTATTCCATTATGGGATTACGGACGTATCTTCGAAAGGACGTAACTCGAACAGATGTAAGTCGAAGGATGACTGTATATGCATATCATAGCTATTTTGATCTTTGATGAAGTTTTGTGAGGTCAGATGCACTTGTTAATTTAAGTAGTCATGTTATGAAGAAACAGATGAAGGAAATCTTTCTTTGCTGTTGTCCTTTACAAGAAGAGATATATTTCCTGTTTGAAAAGAATATGAAGCACATATGAAGACCTTTGAAACCTGGAAAAAGTATATTTGCAGCAGTCATCATCAAATTCCTGCCATGTACCCTCAAGGGGTGTACAGGATATGATAGTACTACATGAAAAATTTACATCATTACTAACTTCCTATCTACAATTTTTCTCCAAATCAGTCTGTTACTTGTCAAGACCCCAACATTATCAGATCTTATATTTCTATCATCTAAGGCACTTTGTACCGTATCAATCCACCTATATCTTGGTCTTCCTCTGGGTCATTTTCCTGCCAACCTGGCAGAGAACACTTGTTTTGCTAATCTTTCCTCGCCCATTCTGTTTAAGTGACCATACCACCTGAGATTAGCTCTGCTAATGCATTCCTGGATGCTGACAATGTCAAGTTCTTTCCTAATATCCTCGTTTTTTAATATGATATTGCCATTGATGCCATCTGTTCAAGCCTCTAATCTTTCTCAAGACTCTCATATCTGCGGTCTCTAGTCTTTGATCAAGTGTTTTACTTCTGACCCAGCTCTCAGATCCATGTTAAAACTGGTTTGAACACAGTCTTGTATACAGCTAATTTAGTGCTTATGCGAATGTGTTAGCAGAGCTAATCTCAGGTGGTATGGTCACTTAAACAGAATGGGCGAGGAAAGATTAGCAAAACAAGTGTTCTCTGCCAGGTTGGAAGGAAAATGACCGAGAGGAAGACCAAGATATAGGTGGATTGATACGGTACAAAGTGCCTTAGACGGTAGAAATATAAGATCTGATAATGTTGGAGTCTTGACAAGTAACAGACTGATTTGGAGGAAAATTATAGATAGGAAATTAATAATGATGTAATTTTTTCATGTAGTACTATCATATCCTGTACACCCCTTGAGGGTACATGGCAGGAATTTGATGATGATGATGATGATAGTTCTTGCAATCCTTCATATCTTCCTTCTTGTGCAGTGGTATGAAAAATGACTTCTTTTGGTCTCCAGGCCATGATTCTGTCTCTCATATCCTTGTAATCAATCTATGAAACACACTTATCCCTCTATCCTCTGTGGCCTTAATTAACTCTGCTGGGCTTCCATCTGCACCTGGGACCTTATTATTGTTAAGCTGTTTAACTGCTCTTTCAACATCATGCCTAAGTGGAGGAAGTTCCAAATCGAAATTTTCCTGGTGAGAAGGCTCCTCCAAGTTTTCCTTATTCATTCTGCTGTACATTTCCTCACAGTACATTTTCTTGTTTTTTATTTCCAGTTCGCCTGTTAGTATCATTTCATTCCTGTCTTTGATGATTAAATTCGGACTTGTGATTTAGGTCACAAACTAAATGAAACATCCTTTTATAATTGTGCCTCCTCACCTGGAACCATATCTCTTTCACATTAGTTAGCATAAAATTTTTCCTTGTCCTGGCTGATGGCTTTTCTGACTTCTCTGTGTAATCTCTTGTATTCTTCAGTCTTTGTGTTTCTTTGTTTCTCCAACTACGTCCTTTTGATCAGCTTCCATGTTGAATCTGATATCCATGGCTATCTTGGTCTTCTAATTGGGCTTAGATAAAGAGGGACTGGAATGCAGAAATTGGCACAGACATAGGAAGAAATTTTCTTTCTTTTTTGCATGTATAAAACTACACTTCATTAATCCTTTCTAAGATATACTACATAGGCAAAAAACGTGTATTCGTTAATTATGCAATTTTATCTAGCTAACTACTGCAGATAATGTAAATAACAAAGAAAGAAATTTTATCCCTTGTGTGTGCTTTTGAACCAAGAGAAACCAATGATAGAGTATGAAACTAATAGAATTTCACAGAATAATCTCACCGTTATCTCACTACACTTGCTCCATATTAAAAGGTCATAAATGGACCTGGATCTCCTTTTATGGAACCCAAAACCTGATTGATTACATCTTCTTCCATCATCTATGTGGATGATGATGATGATGAGGCCGAATGAACTCTTTCCACTTCTTGCTGTCCTGGGAGAGTCCGAACAATTCTGTTCAGTTTGGTATCGCTTGTTGTGATTTGGTTTTCAGGTCCTCTTTTATTTTGTCTATCCATCTAATTCTGTCCTTTGAATCTTTTACCTTCCATCGTTGTATTCAGAGCTTTAGATGGTAGTCTTTCTGTTTCCATTCTGGTCACGTGGCCAAACCATCGCAGTCTTCTTTCTTGGATTTTGTCTATTATTGTTATTTCTTGTTTTAGTCATTTCCTTATGTCTTTATTTCTTAGTCGATCCAGCAGAGATACTCCAAGTAATCATCTTAGCCAACCTATTTCAGTAACTAATAATTTTTTCTCTTCAGTATTCACTTTCATAGAGGAGTATTGGGAGGACCATTGTTTCATAGACTCTTACTTTTGTTACTTGTTTGATGTCTCTTGACTTCCATATTTTATTAAGTTGTCCAAAAAGTTTGGGATGCTTGACTGATTCGTCTGTTTATATCTTTTGTAATTTCACCATTGTACTCAATAACTCCTCCAAGGTAGGTGCGGTTTTCTACCTGCTCTAGATTCTTGCTATCAATTTTCAGATTGGTGTTTTTTTTTTTTATTTGCATAATTTTTGTTTTGTCTATATTTATGTTTAATCCAGATTTCATACACTCCTCCTTTATTTTATCAGAATTTCGCTGTAGATCTTCTTCTGTGTTTGCAAGTAATGCAATGTCATCCTCAAATTTTAAATTTGTTACATTTTTCCCATATGTTTTGATTCCGGTGTCTTCATTGTTTAAGGCCTTATTGGTTGCTTCTTCCATTGTAAAGGGCTGGTGACAAATTGCATCCCTGTCTTACTCCGCTCTGTGTGTGGAACCAGTTGGTTAAGGTGTCCTCCATTCATACTGCACTTTCAGATTTCTCATACAGATTCTTTATTATTCTTATTGTTCATATTGTCCATAGTTGCCCATAGTTCTCTTCTACAGATTGAATCAAATGCCTGACGAAAGTCTATGAAATTTATGTAGCAACTTTGGTTGTACTCTAGTGTCTTTACTATTAGCTGTCTTAAGGTGTATAGTTGATCAATTGTGCTTCGTCCTGGTCTGAAACCTGCTTGTTCTTCTCCTAGTGCTAGTTCTATATATGGATTAATTTGTTTTTGGAGTACTTTTGTAAAAACCTTACTAGGAATACTGAGGAGGCTAATGCCTCTGTAATTATTGCATTGTTTTATCTCCTTTTTTGTATATAGGAGTTATAACTGATTTGGTCCAATCAGTAGGCACTGCTTCGTTTTTGTAGATCCTTTCAAATAATGTTTTTAATGGTTCCAAAAGTTGTTCCTTTCCTGCTTTTAAGAATTCTGCATGTATTTGATCAATGCCAGGTGCTTTCCTAGTTTTGGGTTTTTCTATGCTGTGTGCTAATATTTCTTTGGTAAAGATATTTGTTTCTTCCATTTCAGTGGCTGGAATAGTAATATCCTGGGAGCTGTTTTTATTATATAAATCTGAAGTATTCTTCCCATCTGGCCATTCTTTTTGTTTTACTTTCAATTAGTTGTCCCTCTTTGTTTTTGATCATTATAATTTTTGTTGTCCGTGTCTTACTAATTTGGTCTATTTGTTTATATAATCCATGAAGGTTATTTTCTTTTGATAGCTTTTCTGCCATTTTGCATTTTTCTTATAACTGGTTATTCTCGTCTCTTTGAACTAGTTTTCTAATTTCTCTGGTTAATCTATTATATTCATTTCTGTTATAGTTCTGTTTTAATTTCATGCTTTTTCCTTTTCCTTTGATCGCTTAACCTTTTTACTTCATTCGAGATCCAATCCTTCTTACTTTCTCTAATTTGTTTTTTCTATTCTGCCGATTTTAATATTATTTCCTTTAATTTGCACCAATGTTCTTCGATGTTTATATTCTGTTTTGGTAGTTCCTTCAGGTTTTTATCTAGTTCTAGTTGATATTTTCTTAGAATATTGTTGTCTTGTAGTTTTTTTACATTCAGTCTCCTTTTGACTCTAAAAGTGCTTTCAGATTTTAACTTTATTCTTAGTTTTGCTAATACTAGCTTATGGTCTGATCCACAATCTGCAGAAAAGGATCTGCAATTTAGGATACTTGATTTCCATCTTTGGTTTACAATAATATAGTCTGTCGATACAAAATTAATAACGGAAAAAACTCACGTACAAAGATTATTTAATAGTATAATTTTCGCCTGTGTGTCACAGGCATCTTCAGTACATTAAGCTCAAATTAAACAATGACTGACAATTCCAAAGAGCACCACCTAAGTAGCTGGTGTAAGATAACTAAAAAGGTCAATAACTTTCCATAAAAAAAATAAAATTAAATAAAATAAAAATTTAAAAAAAAAATAAAAAAAAAAATAAATAAAATTAAAAAAAAAAAATCAATACAATAAAAAGTTAGGAAAGATGAGCTGATTTGTAAAGTACTATCTCCCATAAAGGGGATAGACGTAAGCCATCGGATCTGTTTAAGTTAGGAGAATGAAGCAGAGTTTCACATGTTTCTTTATAAAGGCCTTCTATGAGAAACTGACTTTTGTGAAGAACTTTTGTCTTTCTCCAATGAACTCTGTGTCTGGTGAAGATGGCATGTTCTGCAAGTCCAGACTTTTCAGGTTTAAAGTATTCAATATAAGATTGGTGTTCTTCTAGCCGAATAGAGGCAGATCTTCCCGTTTGTCCGAAATAAGATAATCCACAAGAGCACGGAATCTGGTAGACACCTGGATGATTAAGATGTGGAAGCTTGTCCTTAGGAGAAGTGAGAAAGGTGGAGATTTTTCTAAACGGTCGAAAGGCAACAAAAATATTCAGTGGTTTTAAAACTTTTGCTATACGTTCACTGATGCCTTGTTCACTGATGCCATAAGGGATAGTAATGCGCGTTATTTCTTCTGTGTTTGAAGAGGAAGACATTAAAACTACTCAAAGTTCTTTTAATGAAGCAATTCTTATAACCATTAGATAGAAAAGAAGTTATATATTGTAGTTCTTTCTGTAAAAGATCGTCTGAAGAACAAAAGGAGTGGGCCCAATGAACCAATGTTTTAATAGTTCCTGCCTTTTGACTGGGATGGTGATGAGATTCCTCATGGATATAATGGCCTTTATGAGTCTTCTTTCTATAAACTGAGAAATGTAGGTTACCATCTGATTGGCGAAGAATTAGAAGATCTAAAAAGGCTAACTGTTTATTTGATTCTACTTCTAGTGTAAACTTGATCCTAGGATGAAATGCGTTTAACTTAGTGAGAAATTGTTGAAGTTCATCAGAAGAGCCATTCCATACAGCAAAAATGTCATTGAAATATCTGAACCAGTGAGTAGGTCTGGGAGAAATGTTGTCAAAGATATGTTGTTCAAAATGTTCCATAAAGAAATTGGAGATAGCAGGAGAAAGAGGATTACCCATTGCTGTTCCTTCAATTTGTTGATACAACTTATTTTTAAAGGAAAAATAACCAGAATTTATTACAAAATCAAATACGTTTACAATGTCTGAAGGAAATTCCTGTTGTAGTAATTCAATACTTTCTGAAAGAGGCACATTTGTAAATAAAGAAACATCTAAACTGATCATGATATCAGAAACGTCCAAATGAAGATCTGAAATTTTATTTTTGAAATCCAAAGTATTTTTTATATAAGTATCAGTTCTTCTAGTTGAAGAGGAGAGTAAATTTGATAATAATTTTGAGATTTTGTAAGTGGGGCAACCTATACAATCTACGACTGGTCTTAACGGAATGCCTGGTTTATGAACTTTTGGAAGACCATACAATCTAGGTGGACGACCAAGGAAGGTTTTAAGTTTTTTCTTTTGATCTTCATTCCATGTAGATACATTATCTATAAGAGAATTAAGTCTCTTCCATTGACTCCGGGTAGGATCCGATGTAAGAGGCCTATAAGTTGAATAGTCGCGAAGTAAAAGAGACATTTTTCTCTCGTATTCCTTCCTATCTTGAATCACTACAGCCTTCCCCTTATCAGCTTTCATAATAATTAAATTATTGTTATTCTTCAGTGATTTCAATGCTTTAAACTCAGAGTAAGAAAGATTAGGACGAGGAGGCTTGGCATGAAAAAGAATTTGTGCACATTCAAAACGTAATCTGTTGGCTGTTTTTTGGGATAAGGATCGAATACCCCTGTCTATGTTATGAAAAAAATCCATAATTGGCACCTTATTTGGCGTAACAGTGAAATCATGTCCTTTTGATAAAACAAAACGTTCACAGTCTGTTAGTGGACGTCCAGAAACATTTATAACTACTTTATCTATATCAATTATCTATATCAATAGTATTATTACTGGATCTAGGTATGCTGACCAATGATTCAAATTTGCGTTTTAGTTTGTCACGAGAATCATTAAAGACCTTTAAGTAAGAACTCGAAGATATGCGCATTACAGTAGTAAAAGTTTCAACCATTAAAACAGATTCCAGAGCATTTTTTATATCCATAATTTCTCTATTTAAGAGGGCAAGAGATTTTTTAGCTTCGTGTAGCTGATTATTTAAAAGAGACTTACTAGCTTTGAAGTAGATCCGATGAGCTTTTGGGGACCTAAAAACTTCTTTTATTTTACAACAGGTTGGAATAACCTGGGCCATCTTACATCGTTTAAGGAATATTAATCTGTTAATGCATTTGGCTTTCTTTACCAATACTACCAGATTCCGTGCTCTTGTGGATTATCTTATTTCGGACAAACCGGAAGATCTGCCTCTATTCGGCTAGAAGAACACCGATTTTATATTGAATACTTTAAACCAGAAAAGTCTGGACTTGCAGAGCATGCCATCTTCACCAGACACAGAGTTCATTGGAGAAAGACAAAAGTTCTTCACAAAAGTCAGTTTCTCATGGAACGCCTTTATAAAGAAACATGTGAAACTCTGCTTCATTCTCCTAACTTAAACAGATCCAATATCCCCTTTATGGGAGATAGTACTTTACAAATCAGCTCATCTTTCCTAACTTTTTATTGTATTGTATTGATTTTTTTTTATATATTTTTTATTTTATTTTATTTTTTTTATTTATTTTTATTTTTATTTTATTTTATTTTTTTATGGAAAGTTATTGACCTTTTTAGTTATCTTACACCAGCTACTTAGGTGGCGCTCTTTGGAATTTTCAGTTATTGTTTAATTTGAGCTTAATGTACTGAAGATGCCTGTGACACACAGGCGAAAATTATACTATTAAATAATCTTTGTACGTGAGTTTTTTTCCGTTATTAATTTTGTATCGATTTGTCTACTCACGGTATACCTTTTTTAAAACTTAATATAGTCTATCATATTCTTGGTTTGTCTGTCTGTCTGGTGATATCCATGTCCATTTTCTTTGGGGTTTTGAATGTTTAAAGAGAGTGTTGGTTATTGTTAGTCTATTATTTGAGCAGAAGTTTAGAAGTCTTTCGCCACATTCATTGCTTTCTCCATACTCGCATGTAATTGTGGTTCAAATGGATTGGTTCTCACTGAACAACCAACTCTCACTTATGGCTCCAAGAAGCTACTGTAAACTGGTAGCGGCCACACCCAGGTAAACTGTGTCGACCCACAAGCTAAACTAAGTGAGGGTAGTCAGATATGGCAATCTCAAGCCTGCACATATTGAATTCGCATTAAGAGAGGTTTTCTTGTATTCTGTTGTAATCAAGACTGTCTCATAATTTGTCATTTCCTAAGTTAAAACTTCCTTTCTAGATTCAGTATTCTTTCACCTTGTCACCTCGCATGCTAAAACTCCTCCATGAACCTGTTTGTGCTGGATGCAATCTCCCGCTGATGGTACTGATCCTTTTTTTTTCTTACTGTTTTTCTATGCTTTCCTTTCTGTATTCTTTGCTGTATTCTAATGAGTCATAACTATCCTATCTACCAGACCACCATGACTGGTATTCAGTGCCTTGCCACTTGTATTTGCTGTGCAGTGCAACTTGTGGATATCTGGAAAGAGGGATCTTGGTACAGGCAGTCCTGGATAGCCTGACCAGGATCAATCAGCTAGTAGACTTGCCTGCAAAGATAAACAGTGTTGCAGTATGTCTCCTTCCCCATGGGCATGGAAGATTGCCTAAGACTTATTGTAGTACCTGCATTAAGGTGTTCAGAGTAGTTCTGGCATTTCACTCCTGAGCAGTCATTGCTTATTAGGCAGTGGGCATCCATATGTGGCTACATGGTGGGTGAGGAGCACTGGCGCTAAACATATACCCTTTTAGCATGAGTAATTTTTCATCCTCAAGTTTATCCGGCCAGCCATGTCCAGAAACCATAATATCAACTGAAAACAAAATCAAAAAATGCCAGAGGCAGCTATAAACATACCAACCTTTTTAATATTGCACAATACTGAAGAACGTCCACTTGGGAAAATGTCATCTAAATCTCTTCTTCATCCAGAAGGGTTTGAAAGAATTGGCAGGAACTCCAAAATCAGTGAAGAAACTCCATTTAGTGGACATTCTTATAAAAGCAACAATAATCATAGCAACTCCATCATGCAATATCCATGGGGGGGGGATATCAATCACAGCCCATCCCCAAAAAACTCTGAACTATTTTCAAGGAGTAGTATCAGAGTGGAATCTTCTTGATGTTCCAGATGAAGAGATTTTCTCCAAATTGAAAGACCAAGGAGTGAAATCTATAAGGAGAATTCTCATATAGGAATGATCACCTGCTTCCCACCAAGAATATCATACTTACTTTCAATACACCTAAACCACTAACATCTGTGAAAGCAGGATACCTCAACTGCTCAGTTCTTTTCTACATACTTTGCACTGCTTTTAATGTCAGAAGTATGGTCATTCTCAGACTGCCTGTCATGGCTCTGCCACCTGCACCTGAAGTGGCAGTAAAGATCATGAGAACAAAGACTATAAGACAAACACTGAAATTCTCTAACTAGGAAGGAGAATCATGCAACATGCTCCTGAGCACACTAAAGTGGAAGGATTAAAGGAGATCTACAAATAAAAACCGAGCAGAGCAACCCATACCAGGAGGTGAAGAGGCAGCATACACAAAAGTAGCAACATCCAGTTGTAAACCCTCTTAAATGGAGAGGGCAACTGCGAAGAAGGTTTCATTAGGCACTTTGGATGTTGATCCCACTTTCTCGCAACTACAATATCCCTGAATGGTATGATTTGCTTGCTGTCTCTTTACAGCATATCAAAGAGAAAAATTGATCCGTGTGTAGAGGCTTAAGTGCTGCGAGGA